>NC_047033.1:13036037-13359169 GCF_902652985.1 Pecten maximus | reverse complement strand
GATCTTATTTCCAATGTTCGTCTTGAAGGTTGTATTTTTGGCAATTTCTTCATTTGCCGTTTTCATATGGATATCAAAGTTCTTTTTGTCTTTCATCCATGCTTCATGCTGGTGTTTGTTTTGTTCACGCAATTCACCGAGTTCTTTCTCTAATTTCGATACGCAGTTTGTGCATGAGGCGAGTTCTTCTGGAGATTTATTGCGCGCGTTTTCGCCTTTTCTTTTTCTTTTCCAAGTTTCTGTAACGATGTTTTTAGAAATTTTATTTCATTTTCATTTTCTGTAATTGTATGTTTCATTGAGTTCATAGAGTTTATTGCATGCCTGTTTTCACATTTCATGTCGTTTATGTCAACTTGAACTTTTACAAGCACTTCTTTAAGACTTTTAAAACCATCGGGATCATTCGCCGGAGTGTTACTTTTGCCCTGGGTGTTTTCTGGACGTTTCCTTGACGGAATGACGTCATTCAGGTCTTCCGTGTATTCTCCAAACATAGCCCTGAATAGAACGAAAACGTCCCTGGCTAGCTTCGTTTGCGCGGATGTCGCTGTCGATGTACGAGGTTCGAGGCGTTAACGCAGGTAACCCTCTTTGAGGGGGAAATCGTCGCGCTGCCTCTACCTGTATTGTATACTATATCAGTTGTATAAATCATCATCATTGATTCTGCTGCGCAGATTTTGTCATACGTATACAGTATAATACGTTGTAATAACTGTTTGGTCAATGCTGATTCATTTATCTATTTTATTTTGTCCATTATATATTATTAATTTGTCAAGTATTATTATTATAATTATTTAGAAAATATCTTAGGAGGTTTACAGATGGTAAAAATAAATAAATAAACTAGAAATTGTCATGGACAATTAGACGGGCTTTTCACACCTTTGACAAAATTAAGGGAGCATTTACCTTTATGACCTTGACTGTAGGTAAAGGTCATTCATTTAAACAAACTTGTTAGGCCGTTATTTAAGCATGCTACAGAATGAATATCAACTCCCTGGGCCTCTTGGTTATTCGGAAGTCGTTTCAAGATTTTAGCCAGTTTGACACCTGTGAACTTGAATTTAGATCAAGGTCATTCATTAGAACAAACTTGGTAGCCCTTCACCCAAGCATGTTACAGGCCAAATATTAAGTCCCTGGGCCTCTTGGTTTTTTTTTTTTATAGAAAATGTCGTTTAAAGATTTAGTTATGATTGTGCAATCATGAAAATTTTCAAAATGGCGTATCACCTGAACCGGAAGTTCTAAAGAAAAACTGTAGATACCAAAATCATCAGAATAGCATACTTCATTGATCTATGTATAAACCTTTAAAAAATCAAAAAAAATGGAAATTTGGTAACCTTTGACCTCATAGCTAGCTTTTTTTTTTTATCTGACCTCTGACCTTAAAAGCTTTGGTGAGTAAAAGTTAGCGCCAGGCATTATCTACAAATAACATAATTACGTGACCTCTGTAAAATGAATCCTTTTTGAGTTATGGCCATTTAAAACTTTTTAATACATGACGTCATGGCGGCCATGTTGGATTTTGGACCGACCCCATGATAACAAGACTTGGTCAGTATCATCTCATAGCCATTTTGTCAACGTTTGCGCTGAATCGCACTGATGGAATTTGAATAGAAACTGAAAATGTGAGTTGATGGCATACCAAGCAGAACAAAACTATTCAAAATGGCGTACCGCGTTAACGACAAATGTTACTGAAAAAAATTAACATATCAAAATCATCAGCATGACATATTGCATCATACTATGAAAATAGTTTTGAAAAAATTTGTAAAATGAAGATTTTTCTAAAAATAAACAAACTAGACCCCTAAGATAGCTTTTTATTTGACCTCTGACCTTAAATTTGTAATTATATAAAAGTTAACCCCAGACGTAATGTACCATTATATCATAACATTACCTTTGTATCTTAAACACTTTTTGAGTTATGGTCATTTTAAACTTTTACGGAATGACGTCATGGCGGCCATATTGGATTCTTGACCTACTTTTAAAAATTTTTGACACATGTTCATACCTTGGCCAACAACATACGAGAAAGAAAATTAGCCTAATCTTTATCAATCAAAAGATTAATACGCTCCAAAAACGGCAAAGAATAATAAAAATAAGAAACATAACGAAAAAAATAGGTCTTTTCATCACCGAAGGTGATGTGTGGAAGTACTCGTCACTCGTCCAGGTTAGTCTACATATGGTTGTGCAGGTATACGGACGTGTTTCACACACCGCACCTGACTGACCGTAGGCTCGCCGTATTGCACGGCATTGTATATATACTATATCATAGCAGATATTGCATATTCACGGCTATCTTGCACAACACGTGCTATGTAATGAATGTTTTTGCTTTTTGTTTTTCTACGCGGTAGGTTCATTTCGTCCCGCAAATTTCGGCCCAAACTGCGGGTAGCAGTGGCAATTTTGGGTTGCAAATCCCCTATTACTGACTAAAATTAGTTTGTTTGACCGAATTTGAATAAATAATATAATGTATTTATGTAGAAATGTATAACCTGAACATTAAAAGCCCATTTGGGTAACGATAACCGGATGGCTGTATCAGGACAACTCGTCACAAACCGACATCATGTACTCACACAACTTATTCAGCCAATCAGCTCATGCACACTAGGCCATTATAATAATCGTTTAATCGTTTTGTTGTTTATTTGTAGCTTGATGTAGTCAGGAAGTGTAATTATTATCATATCAATATGAATGGTTTATGTATGGTGTGTAAAAGTTCGAAAGGTGCGTTCCCATGATTTTATACGTCTGTACATTACAGATGTCTGGTTTTTATTGTAAGTGATCATCTCCCTTGTTTATTCTGAGTTTCACCGCCGCTCTCCTACACGACAGTCTACGTGGTCTCTCTATGTGGTCTCTCTATGTGATCTCTATGTGATCTCTCTATGTGATCTCTTTAGGTGAGCTAACAATGTGACCTCTCTATGTGATCTCTCTATGTGATCTCTCTATGTGGTCTCTCAATGTGATCTCTCTATGTGATCTCTCTATGTGGTCTCTCTATGTGATCTCTCTATGTGGTCTCTCTATGTGGTATCTCTATGTGACCTCTCTATGTGACATCTCTATGTGATCTCTCTATGTGATCTCTCTATGTGGTATCTCTATGTGACCTCTCTATGTGACATCTCTATGTGGTATCTCTATGTGATCTCTCTATGTGACCTCTCTATGTGACCTCTCTATGTGATTTCTCTATGTGATCACTCTATGTGGTATCTCTATGTGATCTCTATGTGACCTCTCTATGTGACCTCTCTATGTGATCTCTCTATGTGATCTCTCTATGTGGTCTCTCTATGTGACCTCTCTATGTGACCTCTCTATGTGACCTTTCTATGTGACCTCTCTGTGTGGTATCTATGTGATCTCTCTATGTGACATCTCTATGTGATCTCTCTATGTGATCTCTCTATGTGACCTCTCTATGTGATCTCTCTATGTGATCTCTCTATGTGACCTCTCTATGTGGTATCTCTATGTGATCTCTATGTGATCTCTCTATGTGGTATCTCTATGTGATCTCTCTATGTGACCTCTCTATGTGACCTCTATGTGATTTCTCTATGTGATCTCTCTATGTGGTCTCTCTATGTGATCTCTATGTGATCTCTCTATGTGGTCTCTCTATGTGACCTCTCTGTGACCTCTCCATGTGACCTTTCTATGTGACCTCTCTATGTGATTTCTCTATGTGATCTCTCTATGTGATATCTCTATGTGATCTCTCTATGTGATCTCTCTATGTGACCTCTCTATGTGATCTCTTTAGGTGAGCTAACAATATGACATCTCTATGTGATTTCTCTTTGTAATATTTCTATGTGGTCTCTCTATGTGGTCTCTCTATGTAGTCTCTCTATTTGACCTCTCTATGTGACCTCTCTATGTGATCTCTCTATGTGATCTCTCTATGTGACCTCTCTATGTGACCTCTGTATGTGACCTCTGTATGTGACCTCTGTATGCGACCTCTCTATGTCATCTCTCTATGTGACCTCTCTATGTGATCTCTCCATGTGATTTTTCTATGTGACCTCTGTATGTGATCTCTCCATGTGATTTTTCTGTGATTTCTCTATGTGATCTCTTTATGTGATCTCTCTATGTGACCTCTCTATGTGATCTCTCTATGTGACCTCTCTATGTGACCTCTCTATGTGATCTCTCTATGTGACCTCTCTATGTGATCTCTCTAGGGGACCTCTCTATGTGACCTCTCTATGTGATTTCTTTATGTGACCTCTCTATGTGGTCTCTCTATGTGACCTCTCTATGTGACCTCTCTATGTGACCTTTCTATGTGACCTCTCTGTGTGGTATCTATGTGATCTCTCTATGTGACATCTCTATGTGATCTCTCTATGTGATCTCTCTATGTGACCTCTCTATGTGATCTCTCTATGTGACCTCTCTATGTGGTATCTCTATGTGATCTCTATGTGATCTCTCTATGTGGTATCTCTATGTGATCTCTCTATGTGACCTCTCTATGTGACCTCTATGTGATTTCTCTATGTGATCTCTCTATGTGGTCTCTCTATGTGATCTCTATGTGATCTCTCTATGTGGTCTCTCTATGTGACCTCTCTGTGACCTCTCCATGTGACCTTTCTATGTGACCTCTCTATGTGATTTCTCTATGTGATCTCTCTATGTGATATCTCTATGTGATCTCTCTATGTGATCTCTCTATGTGACCTCTCTATGTGATCTCTTTAGGTGAGCTAACAATGTGACATCTCTATGTGATTTCTCTTTGTAATATTTCTATGTGGTCTCTCTATGTGGTCTCTCTATGTAGTCTCTCTATTTGACCTCTCTATGTGACCTCTCTATGTGATCTCTCTATGTGATCTCTCTATGTGACCTCTCTATGTGACCTCTGTATGTGACCTCTGTATGTGACCTCTGTATGTGACCTCTGTATGCGACCTCTCTATGTCATCTCTCTATGTGACCTCTCTATGTGATCTCTCCATGTGATTTTTCTATGTGACCTCTGTATGTGATCTCTCCATGTGATTTTTCTGTGATTTCTCTATGTGATCTCTTGATGTGATCTCTCTATGTGACCTCTCTATGTGATCTCTCTATGTGATCTCTCTGTGTGACCTCTCTATATGACCTCTCTATGTGACCTCTCTATGTGACCTCTCTATGTGATCTCTCTATGTGACCTCTCTATGTGATCTCTCTAGGGGACCTCTCTATGTAACCTCTCTATGTGATTTCTTTATGTGACCTCTCTATGTGACCTCTCTATGTGACCTCTCTATGTGACCTCTATGTGATTTCTCTATGTGATCTCTCTATGTGGTCTCTCTATGTGATCTCTATGTGGTCTCTCTATGTGACCTTTCTGTGACCTCTCCATGTGACCTTTTTATGTGACCTCTCTATGTGGTATCTCTATGTGATCTCTCTATGTGATTATCTATGTGATTCCTTTAAGTGATCTCTCTATGTGATCTCTCTATGTGATCTCTCTATGTGATTCCTCTATGTGATCTCTTTATGTGATCTCTCTATGTGATCTCTCTATGTGATCTCTCTATGTGATTATCTATGTGGTCTCTCTATGTGATATCTCTATGTGATCTCTCTATGTGATCTCTTTAGATGAGGTAACAATGTGACATCTCTATGTGATTTCTCTTTGTAATATTTCTATGTGGTCTCTCTATGTGGTCTCTCTATGTAGTCTCTCTATTTGACCTCTCTATGTGACCTCTCTATGTGATCTCTCTATGTGACCTCTCTATGTGACCTCTATATGTGACCTCTCTATGTGACCTCTTTATGTGACCTCTGTATGTGACCTCTGTATGTGATCTCTTTAGGTGAGCTAACAATGTGACATCTCTATGTGATTTCTCTTTGTAATATTTCTATGTGGTCTCTCTATGTGATCTCTCTATGTGGTCTCTCTATGTGATCTCTCTATGTGATCTCTTTATGTGATATCTCTATGTGATCTCTCTATGTGATTTCTCTATGTGATCTCTCTATGTGATATCTCTATGTGATCTCTCTATGTGATCTCTCTATGTGACCTCTCTATGTGATCTCTTTAGGTGAGCTAACAATGTGACATCTCTATGTGATTTCTCTTTGTAATATTTCTATGTGGTCTCTCTATGTGGTCTCTCTATGTAGTCTCTCTATTTGACCTCTCTATGTGACCTCTGTATGTGATCTCTCTATGTGACCTCTGTATGTGACCTCTGTATGTGACCTCTGTATGTGACCTCTGTATGTGACCTCTGTATGTGACCTCTCTATGTCATCTCTCTATGTGACCTCTCTATGTGATCTCTCCATGTGATTTTTCTATGTGACCTCTGTATGTGATCTCTCCATGTGATTTTTCTGTGATTTCTCTATGTGATCTCTTTATGTGATCTCTCTATGTGACCTCTCTATGTGATCTCTCTATGTGATCTCTCTGTGTGACCTCTCTATATGACCTCTCTATGTGACCTCTCTATGTGACCTCTCTATGTGATCTCTCTATGTGACCTCTCTATGTGATCTCTCTAGGGGACCTCTCTATGTGACCTCTCTATGTGATCTCTTTATGTGACCTTTCTATGTGACCTCTCTATGTAATCTCTCTATGTCACCTCTCTATGTGATCTCTCTATGTGACCTCTCTATGTGACCTCTCTATGTGATCTCTCTATGTGACCTCTCTATGTGATCTCTCTATGTGACCTCTCTATGTGACCTCTCTATGTGACCTCTGTATGTGACCTCTATATGTGACCCCTGTATGTGACCTCTCTATGTGACCTTTCTATGTGACCTCTCTATGTGGTATCTATGTGATCTCTTTATGTGACATCTCTATGTGATCTCTCTATGTGATCTCTCTATGTGACCTCTCTATGTGATCTCTTTATCTGATCTCTCTATGTGACCTCTGTATGTGGTATCTCTATGTGATCTCTCTATGTGATCTCTCTATGTGGTATCTCTATGTGGTCTCTCTATGTGACCTCTCTATGTGACATCTATGTGATTTCTCTATGTGATCTCTCTATGTGGTCTCTCTATGTGATCTCTATGTGACCTCTCTATGTGATCTCTCTATGTGGTCTCTCTATGTGACCTCTCTATGTGACCTCTCCATGTGACCTTTCTATGTGACCTCTCTATGTGGTATCTCTATGTGATCTCTCTATGTGATCTCTCTATGTGATTATCTATGTGATTCCTTTAAGTGATCTCTCTATGTGATCTCTCTATGTGATCTCTCTATGTGATTATCTATGTGATCTCTCTATGTGATTATCTATGTGATTCCTCTATGTGATATCTTTATGTGATCTCTCTATGTGATCTCTCTATGTGATTATCTATGTGGTCTCTCTATGTGATATCTCTATGTGATCTCTCTATGTGATCTCTTTAGGTGAGCTAACAATGTGACATCTCTATGTGATTTCTCTTTGTAATATTTCTATGTGGTCTCTCTATGTGGTCTCTCTATGTAGTCTCTCTATTTGACCTCTCTATGTGACCTCTCTATGTGATCTCTCTATGTGACCTCTATATGTGACCTCTCTATGTGACCTCTCTATGTGACCTCTCTATGTGATCTCTTTAGGTGAGCTAACAATGTGACATCTCTATGTGATTTCTCTTTGTAATATTTCTATGTGGTCTCTCTATGTGATCTCTCTATGTGGTCTCTCTATGTGATCTCTCTATGTGATCTCTCTATGTGATCTCTCTATGTGATTTATCTATGTGATCTCTCTATGTGATATCTCTATGTGATCTCTCTATGTGATTTCTCTATGTGATCTCTCTATGTGATCTCTCTATGTGACCTCTCTATGTGATATCTCTATGTGATCTCTCTATGTGATATCTCTATGTGATCTCTCTATGTGATCTCTCTATGTGACCTCTCTATGTGATCTCTTTAGGTGAGCTAACAATGTGACATCTCTATGTGATTTCTCTTTGTAATATTTCTATGTGGTCTCTCTATGTGGTCTCTTTATGTAGTCTCTCTATTTGACCTCTCTATGTGACCTCTCTATGTGATCTCTCTATGTGATCTCTCTATGTGACCTCTGTATGTGACCTCTGTATGTGACCTCTGTATGTGACCTCTCTATGTCATCTCTCTATGTGACCTCTCTATGTGATCTCTCCATGTGATTTTTCTATGTGACCTCTCTATGTGATCTCTCCATGTGATTTTTCTGTGATTTCTCTATGTGATCTCTTTATGTGATCTCTCTATGTGACCTCTCTATGTGATCTCTCTATGTGATCTCTCTGTGTGACCTCTCTATATGACCTCTTTATGTGACCTCTCTATGTGACCTCTCTATGTGATCTCTCTATGTGACCTCTCTATGTGATCTCTTTATGTGACCTCTCTATGTGACCTCTCTATGTAATCTCTCTATGTCACCTCTCTATGTGATCTCTCTATGTCACCTCTCTATGTGACCTCTCTATGTGATCTCTCTATGTGAGCTCTCTATGTGATCTCTCTATGTGACCTCTCTATGTCACCTCTGTATGTGACCTCTGTATGTGACCTCTGTATGTCACCTCTCTATGTCATCTCTCTATGTGACCTCTCTATGTAATCTCTCCATGTGATTTTTCTATGTGACCTCTCTATGTGATCTCTCTATATGATCTCTCCATGTGATTTTTCTGCGACTTCTCTATGTGATCTCTTTATGTGGTCTCTCTATGTGACCTCTGTATGTAACCTCTGTATGTGACCTCTCTATGTGACCTCTCTATGTGATCTCTTTAGGTGAGCTAACAATGTGACATCTCTATGTGATATCTCTTTGTAATATTTCTATGTGGTCTCTCTAGGTAGTCTCTCTATTTGACCTCTCTATGTGTTCTCTCTATGTGATCTCTCTATATGATCTCTCCATGTGATTTTTCTGTGATTTCTCTATGTGATCTCTTTAGGTGATCTCTCTATGTGACCTCTCTATGTGATCTCTCTATGTGATCTCTCTATGTGACCTCTCTATGTGATCTCTCTATGTGATCTCTTTATGTGATCTCTCTATGTGACCTCTCTATGTCACCTCTCTATGTGATCTCTCTATGTGACCTCTCTATGTGATCTCTCTATGTGACCTCTCTATGTGACCTCTGTATGTGACCTCTCTATGTGACCTCTGTATGTGACCTCTCTATGTCATCTCTCTATGTGACCTCTCTATGTGATTTTTCTATGTGACCTCTCTATGTGATCTCTCTATATGATCTCTCCATGTGATTTTTCTGCGACTTCTCTATGTGATCTCTTTATGTGATCTCTCTATGTGACCTCTGTATGTGACCTCTGTATGTGACCTCTCTATGTGATCTCTTTAGGTGAGCTAACAATGTGACATCTCTATGTGATTTCTCTTTGTAATATTTCTATGTGGTCTCTCGATGTGGTCTCTCTAGGTAGTCTCTCTATTTGACCTCTCTATGTGGTCTCTCTATGTGATCTCTCTATGTGATCTCTCTATGTGATCTCTTTAGGTGACCTCTCTATGTGACCTCTCTATGTGATCTCTTTAGGTGAGCTAACAATGTGACATCTGTATGTGATTTCTCTTTGTAATATTTCTATGTGGTCTCTCTATGTAGTCTCTCTATTTGACCTCTCTATGTGACCTCTCTATATGTGATCAATCTATGTGACCTCTCTATGTGATCTCTCTGTGTGATCTCTCTATGTGACCTCTCTATGTGATCTCTCTGTGTGATCTCTCTATGTGATCTCTTTATGTGATCTCTCTGTGTGATCTCTCTATGTGATCTCTCTATGTGATATCTCTATGTGGTATCTCTATGTGATCTCTCTATGTGAGCTCTCTATGTTAATTATCTGTGGTATCTCTATGTGATCTCTCTATGTGATTTCTCTATGTGATCTCTGTATGTGATCTCTCTATGTGATATCTCTATGCGATAACTCTATGTGATCTCTCTATATGATCTCTCTATGTGGTATCTCTATGTGGTATCTCTATGTGATCTTTGTATGTGATCTCTCTATGTGATCTCTCTATGTGATCTCTCTATGTGACCTCTCTATGTGGTCTCTCTATGTGGTCTCTCTATGTAGTCTCTCTATTTGACCTCTCTATGTGATCTCTCTATGTGATCTCTCTATGTGACCTCTGTATGTGACCTCTGTATGTGACCTCTCTATGTCATCTCTCTATGTGACCTCTCTATGTGATCTCTCCATGTGATTTTTCTATGTGACCTCTCTATGTGATCTCTCCATGTGATTTTTCTGTGATTTCTCTATGTGATCTCTTTATGTGATCTCTCTATGTGACCTCTCTATGTGATCTCTCTATGTGATCTCTCTGTGTGACCTCTCTATATGACCTCTCTATGTCACCTCTCTATGTGACCTCTCTATGTGATCTCTCTATGTGACCTCTCTATGTGATCTCTCTAGGGGACCTCTCTATGTGACCTCTCTATGTGATCTCTTTATGTGACCTCTCTATGTGACCTCTCTATGTAATCTCTCTATGTCACCTCTCTATGTGATCTCTCTATGTCACCTCTCTATGTCACCTCTCTATGTGACCTCTCTATGTGATCTCTCTATGTGACCTCTCTATGTGATCTCTCTAGGGGACCTCTCTATGTGACCTCTCTATGTGACCTCTCTATGTGACCTCTCTATGTCATCTCTCTATGTGACCTCTCTATTTGATCTCTCCAGGTGATTTTTCTATGTGACCTCTCTATGTGATCTCTCTATATGATCTCTCCATGTGATTTTTCTGCGACTTCTCTAAGTGATCTCTTTATGTGATCTCTCTATGTGACCTCTGTATGTGACCTCTGTATGTGACCTCTCTATGTGATCTCTTTAGGTGAGCTAACAATGTGACATCTCTATGTGATCTCTCTATGTGATCTCTCTATGTGACCTCTCTATGTGATCTCTCTATGTGATCTCTTTATGTGATCTCTCTATGTGACCTCTCTATGTCACCTCTCTATGTGACCTCTCTATGTGATCTCTCTATGTGATCTCTCTATGTGACCTCTCTATGTGACCTCTGTATGTGACCTCTGTATGTGACCTCTGTATGTGACCTCTCTATGTCATCTCTCTATGTGACCTCTCTATGTGATTTTTCTATGTGACCTCTTTATGTGATCTCTCTATATGATCTCTCCATGTGATTTTTCTGCGACTTCTCTATGTGATCTCTTTATGTGATCTCTCTATGTGACCTCTGTATGTGACCTCTGTATGTGACCTCTCTATGTGATCTCTTTAGGTGAGCTAACAATGTGACATCTCTATGTGATTTCTCTTTGTAATATTTCTATGTGGTCTCTCGATGTGGTCTCTCTAGGTAGTCTCTCTATTTGACCTCTCTATGTGGTCTCTCTATGTGATCTCTCTATGTGATCTCTCTATGTGATCTCTCTATGTGATCTCTTTAGGTGACCTCTCTATGTGACCTCTCTATGTGATCTCTTTAGGTGAGCTAACAATGTGACATCTGTATGTGATTTCTCTTTGTAATATTTCTATGTGGTCTCTCTATGTAGTCTCTCTATTTGACCTCTCTATGTGACCTCTCTATATGTGATCAATCTATGTGACCTCTCTATGTGATCTCTCGGTGTGATCTCTCTATGTGATCTCTCTATGTGATATCTCTATGTGGTATCTCTATGTGATCTCTCTATGTGAGCTCTCTATGTTATTTCTCTGTGGTATCTCTATGTGATCTCTCTATGTGATTTCTCTATGTGATCTCTCTATGTGATCTCTCTATGTGATATCTCTATGCGATAACTCTATGTGATCTCTCTATATGATCTCTCTATGTGGTATCTCTATGTGGTATCTCTATGTGATCTTTGTATGTGATCTCTCTATGTGATCTCTCTATGTGATCTCTCTATGTGACCTCTCTATGTGGTCTCTTTATGTGGTCTCTCTATGTAGTCTCTCTATTTGACCTCTCTATGTGACCTCTCTATGTGATCTCTTTAGGTGAGCTAACAATGTGACATCTCTATGTGATTTCTCTTTGTAATATTTCTATGTGGTCTCTCTATGTGGTCTCTTTATGTAGTCTCTCTATTTGACCTCTCTATGTGACCTCTCTATGTGATCTCTCTATGTGATCTCTCTATGTGACCTCTGTATGTGACCTCTGTATGTGACCTCTGTATGTGACCTCTCTATGTCATCTCTCTATGTGACCTCTCTATGTGATCTCTCCATGTGATTTTTCTATGTGACCTCTCTATGTGATCTCTCCATGTGATTTTTCTGTGATTTCTCTATGTGATCTCTTTATGTGATCTCTCTATGTGACCTCTCTATGTGATCTCTCTATGTGATCTCTCTGTGTGACCTCTCTATATGACCTCTCTATGTCACCTCTCTATGTGACCTCTCTATGTGATCTCTCTATGTGACCTCTCTATGTGATCTCTTTATGTGACCTCTCTATGTGACCTCTCTATGTAATCTCTCTATGTCACCTCTCTATGTGATCTCTCTATGTCACCTCTCTATGTGACCTCTCTATGTGATCTCTCTATGTGACCTCTCTATGTGATCTCTCTATGTGACCTCTCTATGTGACCTCTGTATGTGACCTCTGTATGTGACCTCTGTATGTCACCTCTCTATGTCATCTCTCTATGTGACCTCTCTATGTAATCTCTCCATGTGATTTTTCTATGTGACCTCTCTATGTGATCTCTCTATATGATCTCTCCATGTGATTTTTCTGCGACTTCTCTATGTGATCTCTTTATGTGGTCTCTCTATGTGACCTCTGTATGTAACCTCTGTATGTGACCTCTCTATGTGACCTCTCTATGTGATCTCTTTAGGTGAGCTAACAATGTGACATCTCTATGTGATATCTCTTTGTAATATTTCTATGTGGTCTCTCTAGGTAGTCTCTCTATTTGACCTCTCTATGTGTTCTCTCTATGTGATCTCTCTATATGATCTCTCCATGTGATTTTTCTGTGATTTCTCTATGTGATCTCTTTAGGTGATCTCTCTATGTGACCTCTCTATGTGATCTCTCTATGTGATCTCTCTATGTGACCTCTCTATGTGATCTCTCTATGTGATCTCTTTATGTGATCTCTCTATGTGACCTCTCTATGTCACCTCTCTATGTGACTTCTCTATGTGATCTCTCTATGTGACCTCTCTATGTGATCTCTCTATGTGACCTCTCTATGTGACCTCTGTATGTGACCTCTCTATGTGACCTCTGTATGTGACCTCTCTATGTCATCTCTCTATGTGACCTCTCTATGTGATTTTTCTATGTGACCTCTCTATGTGATCTCTCTATATGATCTCTCCATGTGATTTTTCTGCGACTTCTCTATGTGATCTCTTTATGTGATCTCTCTATGTGACCTCTGTATGTGACCTCTGTATGTGACCTCTCTATGTGATCTCTTTAGGTGAGCTAACAATGTGACATCTCTATGTGATTTCTCTTTGTAATATTTCTATGTGGTCTCTCGATGTGGTCTCTCTGGGTAGTCTCTCTATTTGACCTCTCTATGTGGTCTCTCTATGTGATCTCTCTATGTGATCTCTCTATGTGATCTCTTTAGGTGACCTCTCTATGTGACCTCTCTATGTGATCTCTTTAGGTGAGCTAACAATGTGACATCTGTATGTGATTTCTCTTTGTAATATTTCTATGTGGTCTCTCTATGTAGTCTCTCTATTTGACCTCTCTATGTGACCTCTCTATATGTGATCAATCTATGTGACCTCTCTATGTGATCTCTCTGTGTGATCTCTCTATGTGACCTCTCTATGTGATCTCTCTGTGTGATCTCTCTATGTGATCTCTCTATGTGATCTCTCTGTGTGATCTCTCTATGTGATCTCTCTATGTGATATCTCTATGTGGTATCTCTATGTGATCTCTCTATGTGAGCTCTCTATGTTAATTATCTGTGGTATCTCTATGTGATCTCTCTATGTGATTTCTCTATGTGATCTCTGTATGTGATCTCTCTATGTGATATCTCTATGCGATAACTCTATGTGATCTCTCTATATGATCTCTCTATGTGGTATCTCTATGTGGTATCTCTATGTGATCTTTGTATGTGATCTCTCTATGTGATCTCTCTATGTGATCTCTCTATGTGACCTCTCTATGTGGTCTCTCTATGTGGTCTCTCTATGTAGTCTCTCTATTTGACCTCTCTATGTGATCTCTCTATGTGATCTCTCTATGTGACCTCTGTATGTGACCTCTGTATGTGACCTCTCTATGTCATCTCTCTATGTGACCTCTCTATGTGATCTCTCCATGTGATTTTTCTATGTGACCTCTCTATGTGATCTCTCCATGTGATTTTTCTGTGATTTCTCTATGTGATCTCTTTATGTGATCTCTCTATGTGACCTCTCTATGTGATCTCTCTATGTGATCTCTCTGTGTGACCTCTCTATATGACCTCTCTATGTCACCTCTCTATGTGACCTCTCTATGTGATCTCTCTATGTGACCTCTCTATGTGATCTCTCTAGGGGACCTCTCTATGTGACCTCTCTATGTGATCTCTTTATGTGACCTCTCTATGTGACCTCTCTATGTAATCTCTCTATGTCACCTCTCTATGTGATCTCTCTATGTCACCTCTCTATGTCACCTCTCTATGTCACCTCTCTATGTGATCTCTCTATGTGACCTCTCTATGTGATCTCTCTATGTGACCTCTCTATGTGACCTCTCTATGTCATCTCTCTATGTGACCTCTCTATTTGATCTCTCCAGGTGATTTTTCTATGTGACCTCTCTATGTGATCTCTCTATATGATCTCTCCATGTGATTTTTCTGCGACTTCTCTAAGTGATCTCTTTATGTGATCTCTCTATGTGACCTCTGTATGTGACCTCTGTATGTGACCTCTCTATGTGATCTCTTTAGGTGAGCTAACAATGTGACATCTCTATGTGATCTCTCTATGTGATCTCTCTATGTGACCTCTCTATGTGATCTCTCTATGTGATCTCTTTATGTGATCTCTCTATGTGACCTCTCTATGTCACCTCTCTATGTGACCTCTCTATGTGATCTCTCTATGTGATCTCTCTATGTGACCTCTCTATGTGACCTCTGTATGTGACCTCTGTATGTGACCTCTGTATGTGACCTCTCTATGTCATCTCTCTATGTGACCTCTCTATGTGATTTTTCTATGTGACCTCTTTATGTGATCTCTCTATATGATCTCTCCATGTGATTTTTCTGCGACTTCTCTATGTGATCTCTTTATGTGATCTCTCTATGTGACCTCTGTATGTGACCTCTGTATGTGACCTCTCTATGTGATCTCTTTAGGTGAGCTAACAATGTGACATCTCTATGTGATTTCTCTTTGTAATATTTCTATGTGGTCTCTCGATGTGGTCTCTCTAGGTAGTCTCTCTATTTGACCTCTCTATGTGGTCTCTCTATGTGATCTCTCTATGTGATCTCTCTATGTGATCTCTCTATGTGATCTCTTTATGTGACCTCTCTATGTGACCTCTCTATGTGATCTCTTTAGGTGAGCTAACAATGTGACATCTGTATGTGATTTCTCTTTGTAATATTTCTATGTGGTCTCTCTATGTAGTCTCTCTATTTGACCTCTCTATGTGACCTCTCTATATGTGATCAATCTATGTGACCTCTCTATGTGATCTCTCGGTGTGATCTCTCTATGTGATCTCTCTATGTGATATCTCTATGTGGTATCTCTATGTGATCTCTCTATGTGAGCTCTCTATGTTATTTCTCTGTGGTATCTCTATGTGATCTCTCTATGTGATTTCTCTATGTGATCTCTCTATGTGATCTCTCTATGTGATATCTCTATGCGATAACTCTATGTGATCTCTCTATATGATCTCTCTATGTGGTATCTCTATGTGGTATCTCTATGTGATCTTTGTATGTGATCTCTCTATGTGATCTCTCTATGTGATCTCTCTATGTGACCTCTCTATGTGGTCTCTTTATGTGGTCTCTCTATGTAGTCTCTCTATTTGACCTCTCTATGTGACCTCTCTATGTGATCTCTCTATGTGATCTCTCTATGTGATCTCTCTATGTGACCTCTGTATGTGACCTCTGTATGTGACCTCTGTATGTGACCTCTGTATGTCATCTCTCTATGTGACTTCTCTATGTGATCTCTCCATGTGATTTTTCTATGTGACCTCTCTATGTGATCTCTCTATATGATCTCTCCATGTGATTTTTCTGTGACTTCTCTATGTGATCTCTTCATGTGATCTCTCTATGTGACCTCTGTATGTGACCTCTCTATGTGAACTCTCTATGTGATATCTCTATGTGACCTCTCTATGTGATCTCTTTAGGTGAGCTAACAATGTGACATCTCTATATGATTTCTCTTTGTGATATTTCTATGTGGTCTCTCTATGTGGTCTCTCTATTTGACCTCTCTATGTGACCTCTCTATGTGATCACTCTATGTGATCTCTCTATGTGATCTCTCTATGTGACCTCTCTATGTAGTCTCTCTATGTAATCTCTCTATGTGATCTCTCTATGTGATATCTCTATGTGGTCTCTCTATGTGGTATCTCTATGTGATCTCTCTATGTGACCTCTCTATGTGATCTCTCTATGTGATCTCTTTATGTGATCTCTCTATGTGACCTCTCTATGTCACCTCTCTATGTGACCTCTCTATGTGATCTCTCTATGTGATCTCTCTATGTGACCTCTCTATGTGACCTCTGTATGTGACCTCTCTATGTGACCTCTGTATGTGACCTCTCTATGTCATCTCTCTATGTGACCTCTCTATGTGATTTTTCTATGTGACCTCTTTATGTGATCTCTCTATATGATCTCTCCATGTGATTTTTCTGCGACTTCTCTATGTGATCTCTTTATGTGATCTCTCTATGTGACCTCTGTATGTGACCTCTGTATGTGACCTCTCTATGTGATCTCTTTAGGTGAGCTAACAATGTGACATCTCTATGTGATTTCTCTTTGTAATATTTCTATGTGGTCTCTCGATGTGGTCTCTCTAGGTAGTCTCTCTATTTGACCTCTCTATGTGGTCTCTCTATGTGATCTCTCTATGTGATCTCTCTATGTGATCTCTCTATGTGATCTCTTTAGGTGACCTCTCTATGTGACCTCTCTATGTGATCTCTTTAGGTGAGCCAGCAATGTGACATCTGTATGTGATTTCTCTTTGTAATATTTCTATGTGGTCTCTCTATGTAGTCTCTCTATTTGACCTCTCTATGTGACCTCTCTATATGTGATCAATCTATGTGACCTCTCTATGTGATCTCTCGGTGTGATCTCTCTATGTGATCTCTCTATGTGATCTCTCTATGTGATATCTCTATGTGGTATCTCTATGTGATCTCTCTATGTGAGCTCTCTATGTTATTTCTCTGTGGTATCTCTATGTGATCTCTCTATGTGATTTCTCTATGTGATCTCTCTATGTGATCTCTCTATGTGATATCTCTATGCGATAACTCTATGTGATCTCTCTATATGATCTCTCTATGTGGTATCTCTATGTGGTATCTCTATGTGATCTTTGTATGTGATCTCTCTATGTGATCTCTCTATGTGATCTCTCTATGTGACCTCTCTATGTGGTCTCTTTATGTGGTCTCTCTATGTAGTCTCTCTATTTGACCTCTCTATGTGACCTCTCTATGTGATCTCTCTATGTGACCTCTCTATGTGATCTCTCTATGTGACCTCTGTATGTGACCTCTGTATGTGACCTCTGTATGTGACCTCTCTATGTCATCTCTCTATGTGACTTCTCTATGTGATCTCTCCATGTGATTTTTCTATGTGACCTCTCTATGTGATCTCTCTATATGATCTCTCCATGTGATTTTTCTGTGACTTCTCTATGTGATCTCTTCATGTGATCTCTCTATGTGACCTCTGTATGTGACCTCTCTATGTGAACTCTCTATGTGATATCTCTATGTGACCTCTCTATGTGATCTCTTTAGGTGAGCTAACAATGTGACATCTCTATATGATTTCTCTTTGTGATATTTCTATGTGGTCTCTCTATGTGGTCTCTCTATTTGACCTCTCTATGTGACCTCTCTATGTGATCACTCTATGTGATCTCTCTATGTGATCTCTCTATGTGACCTCTCTATGTAGTCTCTCTATGTAATCTCTCTATGTGATCTCTCTATGTGATATCTCTATGTGGTCTCTCTATGTGGTATCTCTATGTGATCTCTCTATGTGAGCTCTCTATGTGATTTCTCTATGTGGTATCTCTATGTGATCTCTCTATGTGATCTCTCTATGTGATCTCTCTATGTGGTATCTCTATGTGGTATCTCTATGTGATTTCTCTATGTGATATCTCTATGTGATCTCTATGTGATATCTCTATGTGATAACTCTATGTGATCTCTCTATGTGATATATCTATGTGATCTCTCTATATGATCTCTCTATGTGATCTCTCTATGTGATCTCTCTATGTGATCTCTCTATGTGATCTCTCTATGTGGTATCTCTATATGGTATATCTATGTGATCTCTCTATGTGGTATCTCTATGTGGTATCTCTATGTGATCTCTCTATGTGATCTCTCTATGTGATCTCTCTATGTGGTATCTCTATGTGGTATCTCTATGTGGTCTCTCTATGTAGTCTCTCTATTTGACTTCTCTATGTGACCTATCTATGTGATCTCTCTATGTGACCTCTCTATGTGATCTCTCTATGTGACCTCTGTATGTGACCTCTGTATGTGACCTCTCTATGTGACCTCTTTATGTAATCTCTCTATGTGACCTCTCTATGTGATCTCTCCATGTGATTTTTCTGTGACTTCTCTATGTGATCTCTTTATGTGATCTCTCTATGTGACCTCTCTATGTGACTTCTCTATGTGATCTCTCTATGTGACCTCTCTATGTTATCTCTCTATGTCACCTCTCTATGTGACCTCTCTATGTGATCTCTATGTGACCTCTCTATGTGACCTCTCTATGTGACCTCTCTATGTGATCTCTCTATGTGACCTCTCTATGTGGTATCTCTGTGTGATCTCTCTATGTGACCTCTCTATGTAGTCTCTCTATGTGACCTCTCTATGTGATCACTCTTTGTGACCTCTCTATGTGATCTCTCTATGTGATCTCTCTATGTGATATCTCTATGTGACCTCTCTATGTGACCTCTCTATGTGGTATCTCTATGTGATCTCTGTATGAGACCTCTCTATGTGATCTATATATGTGACCTCTCTATGTGATCTCTCTATGTGGTCTCTCTATGTGATCTCTCTATGTGACCTCTCTATGTGATCTATATATGTGATCTCTCTATGTGACCTCTCTATGTGACCTCTCTATGTGACCTCTTTATGTGACCTCTTTATGTGATTTCTCTATGTGATCTCTCTATGTGCTCTCTCTATGTGGTCTCTCTATGTAGTCTCTCTATTTGACCTCTCTATGTGACTTCTCTATGTGATCTCTCTATGTGACCTCTCTATTTGACCTCTCTATGTGACCTCTCTATGTCACCTCTGTATGTGACCTCTCTATGTGACCTCTCTATGTAATCTCTCTATGTGACCTCTCTATGTGATCTCTCCATGTGATCTTTCCATGTGATTTTTCTGTGACTTCTCTATGTGATCTCTTTATGTGATCTCTCTATGTGACCTCTCTATGTGACTTCTCTATGTGATCTCTCTATGTGACCTCTATATGTGATCTCTCTATGTCACCTCTCTATGTGACCTCTCTATGTGACCTCTCTATGTGACCTCTCTATGTGATCTCTCTATGTGACCTCTCTATGTGGTATCTCTATGTGATCTCTCTATGTGACCTCTCTATGTGATCTCTCTATGTAGTCTATGTGATCTCTCTATGTGACCTCTCTATGTGATCTCTTTATGTAGTCTCTCTGTGATCTCTCTATATGACCTCTCTATGTGATCACTCTTTGTGACCTCTTTATGTGATCTCTCTATGTGACCTCTCTATGTGGTATCTCTATGTGATCTCTCTATGTGATATCTCTATGTGACCTCTCTATGTGACCTCTCTATGTGGTATCTCTATGTGATCTCTGTGTGAGACCTCTCTATGTGATCTATATATGTGACCTCTCTATGTGATCTCTCTATGTGGTCTCTCTATGTGACCTTTCTATGTGACCTCTTTATGTGATCTATCTATGTGATCTCTCTATGTGATCTCTCTATGTGACCTCTCTATGTGACCGCTCTATGTGACCTCTTTATGTGATCTATCTATGTGATCTCTCTATATGATCTCTGTGTGTAATCTCTCTATGTGATCTCTCTATGTGATCTCTCTTTTTGGTCTCTCTATGTGATCTCTGTATGTGATCTCTGTATGTGACCTCTCTATGCGACCTCTCTATGTGACCTCTCTATGTGATCTTTCTATGGCTCGTTTTTCGTGACAACGCCGCAGCATTGTTAAGCCTGACATACAGCACATGTATAAGTAGTATATAAGCTCTTGTTTTCCCGCTTGGGGTCAAAACCAAGACACAACGGTGTTGTATGAGTTCAAACACTACCTGGCCATTTGTCCTTCGGGATTGTTAAAAAATGCATTAGCTAATTTGTTCTCAGAGCAAATCTTCTCCCATACAAATAGTGTCGCACTCCATCCTGAAAATCGAGATATCCATTTGTCTTTCATTCATTACATCTAACTCTAGTATGACGTTCATACAGAATCTAGCTACAACAACCTCTATGTAGATACCCTTGCTAGCATAAAGTCGGATTATAAAGCTATCGTGACCGACGTCATACAACTTGGCAACTCCTGTTGTGAAAATTTCTTGTTGAACCTTCGCCACAACAGCATACAGGATTATTTACCAAATTTCCAGAGAAGAGGTCGCGATTTAAGGTGCTACAGTTGCGCATCAACCTTGTCAATCAATTATTAGTTTTCTGTCAACTATTTAGAAGTAAGGAGAGGTTCCAGGTATTTTATTTTTATTTTGTTTGATATCTTCTTAAAACTATAGCGTTAGTGCATTTTTGCAAGAAGAGTCAAACTTATTCTAAAGTTTGCTATTTGAGGAACGAAGGAGTTGTTAGATAAGTCAGTGTGTCATATTGTAAAATATAGTTGACTTTAATTCTAACTTGATATGGAGTTGAGGAAGATACTAGAAGAAACATAACGTCTTGTAAGTAAGTTGGAGTCAACGCATTATGAAGTTGATGCTATAACGTATTTCGATTTCAATTGTACATTTTTTTTTATTAGCGTCGTGGTCAGAAATTGTCTATTATTATTTCTTTATTTCCTCCAAATTGAAAAGTAACAAAAAGAAATATACATTGTTGACAAAATACAAATGTACAAATTAAGTATCATCAATTGGAAATTTAATGAACATAAACACATCAGTTGATTGCAGAGATGAAATGATAAATTAATACATTGTGAAGTAGTTAAGAAACTACAGAAAGAAATGTCACGTTGACAGCAAATGACAAAAAATTATTCTAATACATTGGAAGCCTTAGCTAGTATTACGGCAAGCCAAACTGTATTTTTTTCACGGAGCAACGTTGATCCAGGATTTATCAAATTATATGAGATATCTTACATTGCTATATAAGATATCTTATAAACTTGTAAGATATCTAATATACTTTATAAGATATAATAATAAAATATATATCTTATATACTTTTCGTTATATCTTCTATGATATATAAGATATCTCATAAAAGATGTGAGATATCTCATAAAGAAAATTAGATAGGATATCTTAATAAACAAGATTTGAATTTGAAATAATGAACTCTCCTCCACTCGATGAAGGAGCCGAGATGAGGCTGAAACTACATATAATGGTTTGAAACCGATTTATAATTGCCATATATTCATGTTTGCTCGAACACGACATCTGCTCCGTGCCTAGTCGATCATGGCTGATTGTGTATATTCCGCGTGCCTTCCAACAAAACGGATGTTACCCTACAGAGGGAGCAGTCATTCTCGAAATTTTAGGTTTGCCTGTCCACGAGAGTCTCATTCTTTATCAGATATCTTATAAACGTTTCTTGATAAGAAATCTTATTCATTATATACAGAGCTTCCTTCTCCTGCCCTTAAAGACATAGAGGCTGTTTATACATCAGAAGAAGCAAAAAGGTCGAGAGAGAATTCCGTAAGAAATTCAGCTGTTATAGGTCATGCTAAATAATAAGTATTGGTATTAATTAAATGATCACGCTTCTGGATAATATGCTAAAAATTGATTATACCAAACAATATTAACAAAATAGATACACATCCAAGAGCTGACCACGCTCGAATTTGGTAAACTTCACAGACTCCACACTCAATCGCACAGTCCACAAAAGCTAATTATTAGACTATTCCCGACTGCAATATCATCCATCACCTTCACAAAGAGTAACCTTTTAAACATACACATCCTCTACACGACTGCATCCACATACACGTATGGAAGTATACATTTCACATGGCCAATATGTTCACGTATGAAATTTACTTCATCAGTATGCATGGAAGCCATTTGCGGCAATTGTATTTAAGCATCTTCGGTCCTGTCACATACAAACACAAAGAAGGTCATAGATTGAAAATGGCCACATATATGGCATAATAACCGGCTCTATGTGACCTTATTTGTGATTTTAATTCCTATTTGTTTTTTCTCTCTATTTTTGATCTCTAGTGACCTTAGTATCATCTGTGACTCTTATGTGACTCTATGGACCTCTATAGTGACGTCTAGTGCTCTTTGACACTGGATTTTAAGCTGTACCTCTAGTGTTTAGTATCTCCTTGGTCCGAATGTATGTGATCTCTGTATTTTATCTCTGATGTGACCTCTACTATTGCGACCCTCTCATGTGACCTCTCTATGTGATCTTTCTATGGCTCGTTTTTCGTGACAACGCCGCAGCATTGTTAAGCCTGACATACAGCACATGTATAAGTAGTATATAAGCTCTTGTTTTCCCGCTTGGGGTCAAAACCAAGACACAACGGTGTTGTATGAGTTCAAACACTACCTGGCCATTTGTCCTTCGGGATTGTTAAAAAATGCATTAGCTAATTTGTTCTCAGAGCAAATCTTCTCCCATACAAATAGTGTCGCACTCCATCCTGAAAATCGAGATATCCATTTGTCTTTCATTCATTACATCTAACTCTAGTATGACGTTCATACAGAATCTAGCTACAACAACCTCTATGTAGATACCCTTGCTAGCATAAAGTCGGATTATAAAGCTATCGTGACCGACGTCATACAACTTGGCAACTCCTGTTGTGAAAATTTCTTGTTGAACCTTCGCCACAACAGCATACAGGATTATTTACCAAATTTCCAGAGAAGAGGTCGCGATTTAAGGTGCTACAGTTGCGCATCAACCTTGTCAATCAATTATTAGTTTTCTGTCAACTATTTAGAAGTAAGGAGAGGTTCCAGGTATTTTATTTTTATTTTGTTTGATATCTTCTTAAAACTATAGCGTTAGTGCATTTTTGCAAGAAGAGTCAAACTTATTCTAAAGTTTGCTATTTGAGGAACGAAGGAGTTGTTAGATAAGTCAGTGTGTCATATTGTAAAATATAGTTGACTTTAATTCTAACTTGATATGGAGTTGAGGAAGATACTAGAAGAAACATAACGTCTTGTAAGTAAGTTGGAGTCAACGCATTATGAAGTTGATGCTATAACGTATTTCGATTTCAATTGTACATTTTTTTTTATTAGCGTCGTGGTCAGAAATTGTCTATTATTATTTCTTTATTTCCTCCAAATTGAAAAGTAACAAAAAGAAATATACATTGTTGACAAAATACAAATGTACAAATTAAGTATCATCAATTGGAAATTTAATGAACATAAACACATCAGTTGATTGCAGAGATGAAATGATAAATTAATACATTGTGAAGTAGTTAAGAAACTACAGAAAGAAATGTCACGTTGACAGCAAATGACAAAAAATTATTCTAATACATTGGAAGCCTTAGCTAGTATTACGGCAAGCCAAACTGTATTTTTTTCACGGAGCAACGTTGATCCAGGATTTTATCAAATTATATGAGATATCTTACATTGCTATATAAGATATCTTATAAACTTGTAAGATATCTAATATACTTTATAAGATATAATAATAAAATATATATCTTATATACTTTTCGTTATATCTTCTATGATATATAAGATATCTCATAAAAGATGTGAGATATCTCATAAAGAAAATTAGATAGGATATCTTAATAAACAAGATTTGAATTTGAAATAATGAACTCTCCTCCACTCGATGAAGGAGCCGAGATGAGGCTGAAACTACATATAATGGTTTGAAACCGATTTATAATTGCCATATATTCATGTTTGCTCGAACACGACATCTGCTCCGTGCCTAGTCGATCATGGCTGATTGTGTATATTCCGCGTGCCTTCCAACAAAACGGATGTTACCCTACAGAGGGAGCAGTCATTCTCGAAATTTTAGGTTTGCCTGTCCACGAGAGTCTCATTCTTTATCAGATATCTTATAAACGTTTCTTGATAAGAAATCTTATTCATTATATACAGAGCTTCCTTCTCCTGCCCTTAAAGACATAGAGGCTGTTTATACATCAGAAGAAGCAAAAAGGTCGAGAGAGAATTCCGTAAGAAATTCAGCTGTTATAGGTCATGCTAAATAATAAGTATTGGTATTAATTAAATGATCACGCTTCTGGATAATATGCTAAAAATTGATTATACCAAACAATATTAACAAAATAGATACACATCCAAGAGCTGACCACGCTCGAATTTGGTAAACTTCACAGACTCCACACTCAATCGCACAGTCACAAAAGCTAATTATTAGACTATGCCCCGAATGCCAATATCCATCACCTATCACACCTTTTAACATACACATACTCATACACATACATGCAGCCACATACACGTATGGAAGTATACATTTCACATGGCAATATGTTCACGTATGAATATTTACATTCAGTATGCATGGAAGCATTGCGGAAATTGTATTTATGCATCTTCGGTCCTGTCACAGACAACACAAAGAATGTATAGATTGAAAATGGCCACCATATATGGCATATGGTGACATTTAATATCAATTCTAAACATATTACAAATTAACAATACAAAATTAACATAGCATAACACAATAATTAAAAACCGTCCAAAAATAAACATCTAAAAATGACAATGGTAGTCAATTACAACAAAAGCCTGTGTGGGGGTTGCCGAACTCCGCCGCCTTAAAAACAGGCATGTGAAACATCATTCAATATAGTAAACATAAAATAAGAAGATAAAAGAATCAGGGGAGGAAGTGGGTGGGTTAAGTGTGAAGGCCAAAGGAACTCAGGAAATTAGTAGAATATTTCAAATTACAAAACTTTGTTGACAATTTTTTAATGGCGCGCGTCGAAAGCTGCTACCCATAATTCCTAGCTGCTTGACAGGGGCAGATAAGTATGTATGGAAATATAAGTTATAAAGGGGAATAACTCGTGTATAATTTGTAGCAAAATAATATGAAAATTTGGAAATGTGCAGGCCTCACGATGCATAAATTAAGCTAAGTGCTTAGCTGCCCTTTATAACAGGATTAGCCACATCACAGTATGTAGTAATGTCGGGGCCGCCTTACGACCGGTATTATTCTCCGCAGTTAAGCTGTCACTTTTTTTCTTCACTTGTTCTTCCACACGACCCATGTGATATGTACATAATTCCATTGTTGTTACGGTTTCCTAAATGTTAAAAACATCAAACTCACTCAAAATACCTTAAAGAATAAATATTGTAGATGGAACTATATTTTGTTTTTTGTTGTTGTTATGATGGTTGCTAAGAATGTGCCAAGAACTGCCTGACGCTTCCCAATAAAATGGCTGTTCTCTGTCACTTCCAGGTAAAACATGAATAAATGCATTTTTGTGTAAATGTGTGCTTTAACAGATAATTTGCTAACGCGAGTCATGGACTATATCCAGAAGCCAATCTTGTTATGACCTGGCGAAGGTGAAAAAAAAATCATTCCTTAAATGTTAAGCTACAGTATCGAAATAATACATTACATGTAGGATACACCATTAGAAAGGAAATGGAAACGATTTTGGCGAGAGTTGACGTAACACTCATGGAAATAAATTAGTTGATGCAGTTATGGTATTTTAGTAGTATTTCTACAATGTCTGACAATCCAAGTATCGGGTTCGACAGGTTAGGGAGTATGACAAGTACCGCTAGTCGTAAAATCAAGAATAACGCCGACAGTTTGACGGTACAACTAGTTCAGACCATCTAACAAATTGACATAATATATATTTAGATAACGTGATGGTTAATCTTTTACTAGAGCCCGCGATAATGAAATCAATTCAACCAAATTAAGCAACATAACCATACGTGGAAAAATCTCACCCATTTACAAAAACTAACCCTCCCTGGGTTTAGTTTTGATAAGTAAGATTTTAGCACACTGATTTAGCGAACAAACTCAAGTTATGTTTAACAACATCAAGGTTCATTTTATACCAGTGAGTGAACTGATTACGAACCAATTGACCGTTCTGACGTGTAATTCAACTCTCGGGGCAGTGAAGAATCCAGTTATAATCGATGAGAAAAGTTCCGACCATCTATTTTTCAGTATTAACTCATATTGCCGACTCTACGGGTGAAGTTGTTGCGCGTTCTTGACGGATCTGGGTAAAGTCATCAGTAACAAAAGTCTAAAGGTCTCACGCATGCAAATCAGCCATTCAGCAAGTGTTGTATGCGAAAGCAGTCTGGTAAGAAAATAAAGTTCCCCATTTAAATGTTATTTTGATAAAAATGTTTAGGTGTGATGCTGATATATTCCAAACTGTGTCAGAATATACTGATTTTGTTGTACTGAGATGTACATACTGGCGGATTCACATAGGTGCAAAATGACCAGGTATTTTCCCAAAATAGCACCGGTTGTACATGTTAACATCCGGTATTGCAGCACAAGGACCTGTCAGATCCCTAGAAGGCTTCTGCCATACTGGTCAGGGTCCTTCCATTCGAGCTCAACCGAGGAAACAATAGAGGCTCGTAGTTCCTCATCAATATTTTTAGTGAAATATAATTGATCAGGGAATTTGATATTTTCATTTTGACACCTCGAGGCTTATGATCGACGTCATTCCCAAACCAGATGCACGTCGAACGAAGAGAAAAGACAATTATTTTCCCGTCACGAAACCAATTGCGTTTCTTGTACATTTGCGGGAAGAAACAAAATAACATTTACAATCCAAATTTAAGCTCAGACACAGCAGCTTTAACTTCTGAAAATACCATAGGTAGAAGGTGGCAGCAGAATATACATCTGTTTAACAAATATATAAACGTTCTTTACAGGTACCAATTTTTAGCGGTAACATATAAACATTCATTTATCTATCTATTTAATTTTTTTTTTGTTAAAGCAAAACCTGTCAATCAAATGTTGTTTAATCCAGTTATTTAAGTTAACATTAAAATTTATTTACCAGCAGATTTACATCAATGAATTATTTGTAAAGACTCCCGTGTAGACATTTTAACTGGATTTCTCTGAGCTGTTGAAATGTTGTTTTTTCTTCTGTTTTAATTTAAAAACAAATATATGCAAATGCAATGAATTATAAACATATTTTGTTCACATTATGATCACAAGAATATGGCTCACATGACACCCAAACAGCTAACCAGGATATTCCAAACGTTCATATATAACCATATAAACAAGTTGTCAGATTTAATTTGTTAGCGTACGTGAGTACAATGCAGCTCTCTACACGCTTGCGTCAGACTTCAGACAGAAGATTTTCAATTTCTAGAAAACAATTGAAAAACTGTGCAAAATCAAAACATGAAATATGACTAATCATTTAACAAAACAAAGACTGGTATTATGTTCTACAAAGTGTCGTGAGTAACCAGATGTTGACACAGAATTCAATATATATCTTTTGTTACCGAGAACAAAAACCCCCAAAAACAAATAATGATATCAATATAACATTTTTTTTCTCTAACAATACCAGCATGCTATTAAATCTATATATTGTGAAAATTTTCTTGTCAACATATTTGATTTCACTTGGCCATTAGGCCATATATAATTTTGGAACGAATAGTTATATATTAGAGAAACGACTCAAATACTTTAGTGTTACTTAAAACAACGTGTAGTACAATGTAATAATCAAGGGGGAGAATTTGTGATAGCTTCATCCATGTTCAATTCAGATATAACATAACTGATGTTGAAGGTGTCTAGTCAAAATCTCCGTGTACACATGAAAACAGAACCCCCTGTCCCTCTCCCTCCACTCCAGCTGGGAGTCCAGGGTAATAAAAGTTGTCCCAGGTCCCACTCTAACCACACACTCTAACCACACTGGATCAAAACAATAGAGTTACGGTAATGCATATTAGCTTGACCTTTCTGTACTCACCATTATTCCGGGGAGTGTTTTTCCAGATTTGACCAGACCCTAAGTTTCAAACTAGGGGCAGATTATCTAGTATTATAATTTAGCTGAGCAATTCTTAAAAAAAAAATTAGGATCTGTTGGCCAGTCTATGACGAAGTCGTTCAAGTAAAGATTTGCCAACAACTTCCCTTTGACGGCGCAATTTATTTATAGTGTACTAACATACGGTATGCCGTAAACGAAACAAACTTCGCTGAAATGATAGTGATTATTATGACTAATCATTATAAATGTAAGCTTTATTATGTTTTATTGTATATCTTTTATATATGAAAATATATTTCCAAATTTCGGATAAAAGTTTACGTCATTTCGATTCAATGAAAGGACATTCACTGACACGGATTAGGCTGAGGAACCTAATTCACACTTGGCAGCTATCATAATAAACCATCGTTAATAATACCTACATGTATCTACTGGTCCCTGTACTATATTATTGTTCGCCTTGATATTATATATAGTGATATTTGGTCTCCTTAATCCATATGCATAATCAGTATGCTTCAGTGTGGTAGCACTATAAATCGGAAAAAGTTCCCGGGCTATCACAAGGAGACTTCAAAACAGACACACTGCAGCCTCCCAAAATACACATACGCACTTAACACAAGCATGCATATCGCAGGCTGTATGACCTTAGCTGTTGATAGGACGTTAAACAAATAAAAGCAAACCAAACCAAACCTTAATCAGCCACCATATAGCTATACATGTTCAACTAATTCCGACAGCCTGAATTCAAGACATAATCTAAGTCCGTGCTAATAGTTTGTAACATGTCCATCTCAACACATTACGACTTTAAACAAGAATCCCACGGAAGTTGATGTGTCACCTGCACAGCAAGCTAGGATTTGCATTTTTAAAATCAAACTGATCTGCTTTGCAAATCAAAACAAGTTTCAGGCAAAATTTAAGTGTTTTTCATACAGAAACCAGAAAGCGTTATATGAAGTTTTAGGTTGATTGACCCAAAGGGAACTGGACAGATTTTCTATTTATTTACAGTGACCGTGACTTTCGAACCTGAAAAGCAATTCTAAGCAAGCACTTTTGATAAGGAAGTACTATACAAAGTTTGAGTTTAATTGGTCCACGGGAACTCGAGTTTTCAAAAGGAAACCAAGCTTCTCATAATAGCAACAGTGACATTGTACTGTGACATTTGAACATCGAAACTTAAAGCAATCCCAAACAAGTACTTCCTATAAGAAAGCAATGCATCAAGTTTGAGTTTGATTTGCCCAAGGGATCTCAAGTTATCGCAAGCAAACTTACTTTCTATTTATAGTAGCGAGGACCTTTGACCTTTGAACCTGAAAAGCAATCCTAAGCAAGCACTTTCGGTAAGGAAGCAATGCGTGAAGTTTGAGTTTGTTTGGCTGAAGGGAACTTGAGTTATTGCATCGAAACCAATTTTCTATTGATAGAAACAGTGACCTTGACCTTTGATCTTTGAACCTGAAAAGCAATCCCAAGCAAGCACTTTTTGGTAAGGAAGCACTGTATGAAATTGAGTTTGATTGGCCAAAGGGAACTCAAGTTATTGGACGGAAACAATTGTGCGGACGACGCCGACACCGACACCGACGATGACGACGCCGACGCCGACATAGTATTAACTATATGTCACGTTTTCAAGACGACACTAAAAGGATGATCTACATATGTCTGTTCAACACACATTAGAAATGTAGTTAATCCGAATTGATGTTGCTCCGTTAATACTGAGCTTAACATGTGTACATATTGGCCTACACACGTTAAAATGATTTCTATGAATTGTTTTTAAGTTTACCACAATTTACTGAGAACAGTTTGTTCAATGGGATCTGACACTCATAAAACCATTTCCAATCGACGGTTTGACTTACGTCTGAGTACCGTTCGTAAGAATAGAATTAGGTCCAAACATATACCAAGTGAAGATAATCTTTCCATCTGATGACAATTTTTCCGGTAAAAATAACTTTGAAAGTTTTATTACAAATTGCGTTGATGTGCACATACAACACGACGCAATTTGTAATAACTTTTCAAATGTAATTATAAGTAATAAATCAGTATTGTTCTTATAGAATTAGGTCCAAACATGTACCAAGTGAAGATAATCTTTCCATCTGAAGACAATTTATCCGGTAAAAATAACTTTGAATTTTTCATTACAAATTGCGTGGTGACAAAGCCCTAATGCACGTAGAGTGTAACAATCTATAAGGTCCCTGTGTTGTTAACGATAATATTGTACCACGGAGGTGAATGTAATCAATAAATAAATGTATCTTTGTATACATGTTTATAGAGGGATTTGTTTTATCTCCGAAAGTTTAACATAATTTCCTTCCAACGTTTACTTATTCTTTTTGACATCAATTCATTGAATTAATCATTAGACAAATGGAGTTCAACTTCGTAATCATGATCCTCCAATAGGACATGTGCCCAAGTATATGCAGGGCCTTTCATAAATCTTCTCATCCAACCAAGACTTTACTCCGCATAACTTGTTTTCTTGAAATTCTATCTGTTGAATTACCCCATAAATATATACAAAGATTACGTTAAGTCTGGTCGAATAATGATTCTCGGAGAACTTACACTCATAAATAAATGCACCAGCTTGGAAATAGCCAGTAACATCATAACTGTTATTCTACCAAGTACTGTTGGAATATCTTTATGACCATTTATTGAGGAAGCTTCCACTTCATCAATTTGTTTTTGAGATAATTAAGTTGGATGATATCCTCAAGTTCTGGGCTGAAGACAATCCCAAGTACATTTACTTGACTTTTGTTTAATTAAACTTCATATCACTACAAAGTATGTCTCTTACTACCAATCCAAATCACACTTGTCTTTTCAATATTTCAGGCCAGGTAATTTGGCGTATACACCCTCTTCCAATTTTAAAGAATTCAAAGAGCAATAACAATAAAAAAAAAGATGTGAAAATTCAAATCATTTTGTACTATATGTGTTATAGAAAGATTATAAACTAATTAAGAAAAAGCACAGCTTACATTCACATGTTTATGTACCAATAGCCGGTATCAGCCGGCAAAATGATGTGAAAGGTTTTGTACCGCGTTACACTTTTTTCATTTCTTTTTGTACCATTTTTGGTACAAAAAGATATGAAAAAGTGTACCAAGAAAAAAACGTTACAGTTTTTTCATATCTTTTTGTACCATTCGTGGTACAAAAAGATGTGAAAAAACTGTACCATCAGAACATCGGGAATGTCGTCTTCCAACACCATGACCAGGGCTGACCCCGAATAGCAAAGGTTTGATAACACCGTCACAACAAGCCGCAAAGTTTATTAATCACTTCTGAGGACACAAATCGAGTCGAAACTATAGTGTATTGGGGTGTACCTTGGGGCTAAGAATTATTAAATTAAACTTGTATAATGTCATCATTTCCATTTTAGAGATAAACAATTGAACGATTGAAAAAACATTACAGCATTTCTCTAATGGTCTTACAATATATATATATTCCACAATATATATATATTCCTCAATGTCTTCAGTAAAACCAACTATATATTACGAGTGGGGCTAATATTTCGATATTTGTGCATTCGTGAAAAATATCAAAATATTAGTTACATGAGTGAAATACATTTGGTATTATTGAAGATGCTGTTAGATATGCTGTTTATTACATTTTCATAGCAAAATATACCGGATCATCTTTTAACTTTTTCCATTTTCCACTTTTATAGAATGATTAATTTTCGATATTTCACTGCTAAAAGCGTAATAACGAAACCCATCGGTGTCTATAGTTTCTTTTACTCGAGAAGTTTTTATTACGTAATAAAATTGATGGTCCCATTTCCCCAAAACGGACCCCATCGGTGTTTATAGTTTCTTGTACTCGAGAAGTTGAGGCAGATTGGATACATTGACAATGTAAGTACAGATAATTCCTCACTGGAAAAAAATATTAAACACGTTATTTTTAAAATGAAAAGTCATTTAAAAGTTAAAATAGACAATTGACCATTTTGCAGGCCCCACATCAATATAAATGACGATTGGATCATTTAGTAGCCAGACATTCCGGATACTAATTGGCAGGCTATGTGATGACAGTTTTATCTGGGAGTCATTTGTCAAACTCAGTCACCCTTATGTCTGGCCGTTTCATATGTTTCTGTACCATGGCTGTTTTCGGCCGCTTTTTTGTACAAAAAGATACAAAAGCGACTGACTCATTTCAACTTCGCTTTCACATCTTTCTGTACCATACAATGGTACAAAAAGATGTGAAAAAAATGTACCATGAAAAAAAGTGTTACAGTTTTTTCAATTCATTTTGCCAGGCTCTTGTCGGCCATCGTAAATTTCCATCCATTTGACAATAACATTTCCAAAATAAAAAAAAAAATAAAAAAAAATATTAAAGTTTGTTAATAAATCTCCATGATAAATAATCAAATGCCTTCTCAAAATCGATCAATCATGCCATCCCTTGATTTTTTTCCCCTATAAGTCATAATATCATATATCATTCTGGTGTTTTCCCCAATGAATCTATTTGTTCCTAAAACCGGTTTGGTGTTCTTTACTATTAAGATTATCAAGGGCTTGTTTTATTCTTTTAGCGATACATCTCGAAAGCATCTTAATAAAGTGTTATGCAAAGATATGGACCTCGAGTTTCAAAAAAAAATCCCATTACCTTAGGGAAAGAGTCAAAACAACTTGCCTTTGGGTCCAGGACAGAGACTGACATTGAAAAGTATATTGCATGGAGAAACAAAAACAAAATGTCCCGGATCCTTTCACAGAACAATTTTATTTTTTATTTTCTTTCATACATATGCATACATGTAGCAATACATAATATTGGTGTATATTTAATTGCAGCAAATACATTTTTTTCATATGGACTTTTGCCATTGTTCGTTTTTTAAATGATTGAAGTACCTCATCTATTGAACTGTCGTATTCCTATTCCCCTCTCATTTCTTCATTTAATTGGTGTGCCTCATTATTATTCAATAGTACCTCCAAATCGACATCATCTAAGCTATCATCTCAGTTCCTACAAAGACAAGATTTGTTTTGATTACTTTTCCTGAGGCAGATCTTTCTGATCAGTTATATCTACATTATTAAAGCTATCTTTTTTTATTGTTTTGTTGACGTAATTTCTCTTTTCCAAGTTGCTTCATTACTTACTTGGCTTTTCTCTGTCTTCATGCCATTTAGCCTTTATTCGGATCATCAATCCTTTCATACATTCTTTTGTATACCTTTCCTTTTTTAATGTTTTTTCTTCAAACATTTCTGAAAAGTTTTTTTTTATTCTGGAGATGCTTCCGTTAGAAATGGGAGAGAATGTATATGCTTTTCGTGATTGGTTTGCTTTTCAATTTATTGAGTTTAACTTCCGTAGAATAGCTTACTGTACTTCCGGGATATTTTGGTGTCGCCAAAACTTGCTCAAAATATGGTCGTTAAATATTGATGCGTTCCATTTTCCATCATGTGTGTTAAATTTTGGCACTTACCTGTAGTAATGTAATTGATATGTTTGTTCATTACGCTATGAAAGTCTACATATTGAGAAGCCATGTCGCGTGCACACGTACACGGGGATTAAAGTGACAGGATTCGATCACTTGCCTGAGATATAGCCTTCGTTTGAATAGGTATTTACTGAGAACATATCAGTATAAGCCTTTTGTATTTCGTCTCACCTGGTTGAACAGTAAAACAGTCTTCGTGAATGAATATTATGACACAATTAGATGAAAATGTACCTTAATTGGCGCTCTTTTTTTTTTTATCAAAAACCAGTACTCCAACACATCAACACAGATCGCGGAAGCTAGCAATGGGTATGTAGTAAATGAACGGAAAGACGGTTGTTATTATCCTGGTATTGGTCGAACGATTTTTTGCGTGAAATTTAGTGTTTAATTTCGGCTCATTCACCTCAACCGCCAAATAAACCAAAATTTAACCACATTTAAAATATCCCAAAGTACAGGGATATCGACATTCCTCTAATTTAATTGTAATAATAGTGTCTCTAGCAATATATTATAATTAATTGTAAATTTAATATCAAGAAAGTCCATATCAGCAAGCTTGCCTCTGTCAAAGGGTTAAGCAGCATATCGGCATATATATAGTATATTACATTCCTATTTCTTTTTCTGCGATCCCATTTTCCCTGATATCTTCAACACGTTAGATTTAATAGCTTGTATAAATATAACAGATATGGAATGGTCTATAGACACAAATAACACGACGTAAGAAAATAGACAAGTAATCAACAACATTCAGTACAAGTTCATATAGCACAAACACTTAACCCTTCCTTAAAACATGGTTAGGATAGATCTATGGCCTTTTGGGGCTTGTAGAAAGAATTTTGTAAGCAAAACAATCGGATCATTCGTTGACAAAAAGAGATTGAGCTTAAAAACACTTTTTAACGACTACATAATCATACTGCAACTTTGTGATATATGTATGATATATATATGTTCAACTCTCAACATACTTTTTAAACTTTGAAAGTGGATACATGCTCGTAGTTTTGCATGCACTTTTTTGTATGTTTTAAGAAGCTGTTGGTTTTTCGTCTGTCTCCTTGTGATAGCAAGAAAGTTTGACTTAATTCTTATGTATATATGGTAACCACTTACAATTAAAAAGTATCTCGCGGCTAGTGTATTTTGACCATTTTTTAATGGGTGTAGTGTTACAAAGTAAGATGAACACATATCAATTATATATATAAAAATACCATCAGGTTGGAAAGTATGGTTTCTGTGAAGACAACCGTAACAACTGTATCACAACCAATGACTGTTTAGGCGTGACGTTTCGATGAGTATTACGGTATGTTTACTGTTACCTTCATCAGACAAATGACCTTGACTGCATGTGCACAAGGTGTCTTCGAAATACTTCTCTTTGCCTAATATATAGTCATATTATGTGCGAAAGCCCAACTCCAAACAGGTTCTTTATTCCCTAATATACCAGCATCAATTATATATTAATGTGTCAAGGATACATTACAATAAGTAAAGATGACCAAAGAAAAGATGTTAATTAAACTATAGACAGAATCAGAATTTTGATGTAGTTCAGGGCTACGTGACCGAGTTGTCGGTAGTTCGAGTCCCGGCACAGGCGCTGTGCTGTAACCTTGAACAAGGTACCTCTCTAGTGATGCTGGGTAATAAAATCAGTCTTAATCCGCCATTCCATGAGTTTGGTTTTGTTTGGAAGCTCCTTACATGATGAAAGAGAAAAATGGAACGTCTACACCCCCCGTCTGCATTAAACTTGCAAGGAAGTTTATCTGAAAACTGGAGAAGATTTCGGCAACAGTACGAAATTTATGCCATAGCCAGTGGAGTAGAAGGGGAAAAAGATGATGTGAAATGCATGACCCTACTACACGTGTTGGGACCGGCAGCCATTGAAATCTACAATACATTTACGTGGGACGAAGGAACTGACAAAACTAAGGTTGGTGACATTTTCAAAAAGTTCGAGGAATATTGTAACCCAAGAAAAAACATTACATATGAGAGACATGGCTTTAATACTCGTAGTCAACGGGAAGGGGAGACGATAGGCAATTTTGTAACGGACCTGAGACATAAAGCTCCCTCGTGTGAATTTGAAACGTTGCAGGATTCATTAATTAGAGACCGAATCGTGTGTGGAAAACGCAGTGATTCTGTGAGAGCTCGTCTGTTAAGGAACAAAGATTTAACACTTCAAAAGGCTATTGACATATGTAGGGCCGCCGAAGCAATTTAAACACAAATGAAGGAAATCCAGGGAGTCACGAGTGAAACTACTGATGTTCACGTGATCAAACATGGAGACAGAAATTGCGCGAAAGGGAGAGATGTGCGGCACGTGCACCGGAAGTCACATAATGTAAACAGGAACATGAACAAGGAAGCACACTCACACGTATGTGGTTATTGTGGACAGAAACACATTAAAGGACATTGTCCTGCATATGGAAAAAAAACTGTCAGAAGAAGAATTACTTCGCTGTTATGTGCAAAGGAACACAGAGAAAGCACAATGTACATCAATTACATGAAACTGTGTGTGAGGTGAATGAACATTATGATGAGATATTTTTTATTGATAGTATCAATGATATGGACAAAACAGCTAAGAGAGGCTCGTTGCCAATTAATGGTTCGAAAACACAGAGAGAGACAGTGACTATTTTTACATGTTAGTTTGTCTTTTGAAGTTACATTTATAGTTAATTGTATCGAGTTCGGTATCATAAATACAGCTAAAGACTATTTAACATGTTGAATGTATTTTATTGCTCTCAAAGATAAGTAAATGTTGTTTGAATGGCTTTATAATGATTACATTCAGTCAGTTTATTATAGCATAAACTTGGTAGGGAGATGAAACAGTATTGTATAAGCCATCAGGAGTTATCGCCCTTGTTGTAAACCTCTCTAGTGATGCTTGGTAATAAAGTCAGTCTTAGTCCGCCATTCCATGAGTTTGGTTTTGTTTGGAAGCTCCTTACATGATGAAAGAGAAAAATGGAACGTCTACACCCCCCGTCTGCATTAAACTTGCAAGGAAGTTTATCTGAAAACTGGAGAAGATTTCGGCAACAGTACGAAATTTATGCCATAGCCAGTGGAGTAGAAGGGGGAAAAGATGATGTGAAATGCATGACCCTACTACACGTGTTGGGACCGGCAGCCATTGAAATCTACAATACATTTACGTGGGACGAAGGAACTGACAAAACTAAGGTTGGTGACATTTTCAAAAAGTTCGAGGAATATTGTAACCCAAGAAAAAACATTACATATGAGAGACATGGCTTTAATACTCGTAGTCAACGGGAAGGGGAGACGATAGGCAATTTTGTAACGGACCTGAGACACAAAGCTCCCTCGTGTGAATTTGAAACGTTGCAGGATTCATTAATTAGAGACCGAATCGTGTGTGGAAAACGCAGTGATTCTGTGAGAGCTCGTCTGTTAAGGAACAAAGATTTAACACTTCAAAAGGCTATTGACATATGTAGGGCCGCCGAAGCAATTTAAACACAAATGAAGGAAATCCAGGGAGTCACGAGTGAAACTACTGATGTTCACGTGATCAAACATGGAGACAGAAATTGCGCGAAAGGGAGAGATGTGCGGCACGTGCACCGGAAGTCACATAATGTAAACAGGAACATGAACAAGGAAGCACACTCACACGTATGTGGTTATTGTGGACAGAAACACATTAAAGGACATTGTCCTGCATATGGAAAAAAAACTGTCAGAAGAAGAATTACTTCGCTGTTATGTGCAAAGGAACACAGAGAAAGCACAATGTACATCAATTACATGAAACTGTGTGTGAGGTGAATGAACATTATGATGAGATATTTTTTATTGATAGTATCAATGATATGGACAAAACAGCTAAGAGAGGCTCGTTGCCAATTAATGGTTCGAAAACACAGAGAGAGACAGTGACTATTTTTACATGTTAGTTTGTCTTTTGAAGTTACATTTATAGTTAATTGTATCGAGTTCGGTATCATAAATACAGCTAAAGACTATTTAACATGTTGAATGTATTTTATTGCTCTCAAAGATAAGTAAATGTTGTTTGAATGGCTTTATAATGATTACATTCAGTCAGTTTATTATAGCATAAACTTGGTAGGGAGATGAAACAGTATTGTATAAGCCATCAGGAGTTATCGCCCTTGTTGTAAACCTCTCTAGTGATGCTTGGTAATAAAGTCAGTCTTAGTCCGCCATTCCATGAGTTTGGTTTTGTTTGGAAGCTCCTTACATGATGAAAGAGAAAAATGGAACGTCTACACCCCCCGTCTGCATTAAACTTGCAAGGAAGTTTATCTGAAAACTGGAGAAGATTTCGGCAACAGTACGAAATTTATGCCATAGCCAGTGGAGTAGAAGGGGGAAAAGATGATGTGAAATGCATGACCCTACTACACGTGTTGGGACCGGCAGCCATTGAAATCTACAATACATTTACGTGGGACGAAGGAACTGACAAAACTAAGGTTGGTGACATTTTCAAAAAGTTCGAGGAATATTGTAACCCAAGAAAAAACATTACATATGAGAGACATGGCTTTAATACTCGTAGTCAACGGGAAGGGGAGACGATAGGCAATTTTGTAACGGACCTGAGACACAAAGCTCCCTCGTGTGAATTTGAAACGTTGCAGGATTCATTAATTAGAGACCGAATCGTGTGTGGAAAACGCAGTGATTCTGTGAGAGCTCGTCTGTTAAGGAACAAAGATTTAACACTTCAAAAGGCTATTGACATATGTAGGGCCGCCGAAGCAATTTAAACACAAATGAAGGAAATCCAGGGAGTCACGAGTGAAACTACTGATGTTCACGTGATCAAACATGGAGACAAAAATTGCGCGAAAGGGAGAGATGCGCGGCACGTGCACCGGAAGTCACATAATGTAAACAGGAACATGAACAAGGAAGCACACTCACACGTATGTGGTTATTGTGGACAGAAACACATTAAAGGACATTGTCCTGCATATGGAAAAAAAACTGTCAGAAGAAGAATTACTTCGCTGTTATGTGCAAAGGAACACAGAGAAAGCACAATGTACATCAATTACATGAAACTGTGTGTGAGGTGAATGAACATTATGATGAGATATTTTTTATTGATAGTATCAATGATATGGACAAAACAGCTAAGAGAGGCTCGTTGCCAATTAATGGTTCGAAAACACAGAGAGAGACAGTGACTATTTTTACATGTTAGTTTGTCTTTTGAAGTTACATTTATAGTTAATTGTATCGAGTTCGGTATCATAAATACAGCTAAAGACTATTTAACATGTTGAATGTATTTTATTGCTCTCAAAGATAAGTAAATGTTGTTTGAATGGCTTTATAATGATTACATTCAGTCAGTTTATTATAGCATAAACTTGGTAGGGAGATGAAACAGTATTGTATAAGCCATCAGGAGTTATCGCCCTTGTTGTAAACCTCTCTAGTGATGCTTGGTAATAAAGTCAGTCTTAGTCCGCCATTCCATGAGTTTGGTTGTGTTTGGAAGCTCCTTACAGTACTTTTCTTCGTTGTGTTCCAAGTCGGTTGGCTGTATATAAGTGCGTGGTAGGGCGGTTAAAGAAATGTCTTGTGTAAGTCATTTACGTCGTATTGGCAGCTCGAGCTGTATGCCCCTCAGGGAGTTGAGAAAGACATTGGCTGGTTTCTCAAGGCCCGCTGATAACGAATATTAATTTGTAAACCGCTTTGAGACGACTATGTCGCTGTGATATAGCGGTACATAATTAAAGTTACAAAATGTGTAACCTGTTTAATACCAAGAAGTGATCGTTTTGGGCACAGTTATTTGCAGTTTCAATGGGTACTTGGCATATGAATTATCTGTCTGAAAATATGGTGTTGTCAATTGTTACATTCGTACAACATTTTAAGCCATTCTGTACCAAAGAAAGTGATGCTGTAACATGTCTCGTCGTATAAGTTCCTTTTCGCGGACATTTTATTCAATGCATGGTGATTATTCGTAGAATAAAAGGTAATAATAGTTTCCATTTGTATTTGCATCTAAAAATGACGTGGGGAGCATGATCGACATATACGTGTACTCATTCGTGTGCTGTTATATACAGCGTCTGTTTACGGGGTCTCTCTGTACTTATACAGCTCGCGTCTGTTTACGGGGTTTGACTGTACTGATACAGCTCGTGTCTGTTTACGGGGTCTCTCTGTATTTATACAACCCGTGTCTGTTTACGGGGTTTCTCTGTACTTATACAGCTCGTGTCTGTTTACGGGGTTTCTCTGTACTTATAGAACTCGTGTCTGTTTACGGGGTCTCTCTGTATTTATACAACCCGTGTCTGTTTACGGGGTTTCTCTGTACTTATACAGCTCGTGTCTGTTTACGGGGTTTATCTGTACTGATACAGCTCGCGTCTGTTTACGGGGTTTCTCTGTACTTATACAGTTCGTGGTCTGTTTACGGGGTTTCTCTGTACTGATACAGCTCGCGTCTGTTTACGGGGTTTCTCTGTACTTATACAACTCGTGTCTGTTTACGGGGTCTCTCTGTATTTATACAACCCGTGTCTGTTTACGGGGTTTATGTGTACTTATACAATTCGTGTCGGTTTACGGAGTTTCTCTGTACTTATACAACTCGTGTCTGTTTACGGGGTTTCTCTGTACTGATACAGCTCGTGTCTGTTTACGGGGTTTCTCTGTACTGATACAGCTCGCGTCTGTTTACGGGGTTTCTCTTTACTTATACAATTCGTGTCGGTTTACGGAGTTTCTCTGTATTTATACAACTCGTGTCTGTTTACGGGGTTTCTCTGTACTGATACAGTTCGTGGTCTGTTTACGGGGTTTCTCTGTACTGATACAGCTCTGTCTGTTTACGGGGTTAACTGTACTGAGACAGCTCTGTCTGTTTACGGAGTGCTAGTGTGGTGTCACCTTAAGAAGTGTCACAGAAAGAATGAAGTGTAGTGAGGGGCAATAACTCTGTTTGAGCACGAAAGACGGATAAAAATAAATACATTTCCTTCCTTTAGCATTGATACCTTTAGTTTCATTGAATTTTCTCACTTCCACTTAATTCCTCACTTTCCCCTAATTTCGTCACTTTCACTTAAATTCTTTCGACATTTAATTATGTTTAAAAAATCATACTGGCACGAGGAAATTGCAAGTTTTCGGGTTACCAGTGTAATAATTCTCACACATTCTACAGTTTTCTGGAATTATGAGACATCAATTCACATCTATCCAAGCATAAGTTCAGAGTTTCTTGTGTGTTGTTTAATGAGGTAGTCATCTCTTATACCAATATATACCTCCTATACAATATATAACTGGTGCCTTCTATATACTAATAATTCTCACAATTGTACATTTGTCTGGAGTATGACACTTTAATTGATTATGAGAAATCAATTGGCATCTACCCAAGCATAAGTTCGGGGCCTCAAAATGATCCTGCATGACTGAACCATATGTGTAGTGATAAAACCAGCAAACAAACCAAACTAAGTTCAGCGAAGGAACAAAAGCACTTGCAGTATTCTAATCGATGAATAGTGACATACCATCAAAGTTTTAAAAATATCATGCATCATTTAAGGTCAAAATCATCCAGAGAAATAATGGTAAAGTGGTCTTGCCCAAAGACATAATCACGACAGCAGGCCTGATTGTCGGCTTCCCTTTTCTTATGCAGTATAATTGTTCAAACATTCTATACTTCTTATATATATATAATATTCATGAACTTGGTGTATTTTGTTTAAAGTCCCAATTAACAGACAGGGGCATTTAACGATGTGCCTAGTTTTAGAGGTGGAGAAAAAATATCAGCCTACGGACAGTACCAGGCAACTGCCCAACGTACAAAAATGTAGGTTTCGAACTAGGTGGAGGGCTAGTGATAAAGTGTCGGGACATCTTAACCACTCGGCCACCGTGGCCCCTCAATAATTATTAATTAATCAACTATCTCACAGTTCCATTAGTACCAAAGAAGTGAAAACTATGGGAAAATGTGTTTCTTATTATCTAAATGGCTTGAAATTGAGAGAATAGTTCTACAAAATGAAATGGAAACCATATTTTATGTAAAGTCTCGAAATATTTTAATGATTTTTTTAAGCAGAATAAAGAATGTTATTACTTTTGGTCTGAGGCCTGCAATTATAATAACTCTTTAAAACTTTTCAATTCTTCTTTTTTGTCAAAGTTACAATTGTTAAAGATGTGAAAATTGACGAAAATGGTGTTATCCAATATCAAAATAGTTTAAAATTGAGAGAATAGTTCTACGATTTGAAAATAAAACCAGATTTTATTTGAAGTTTCAAAATTCTGAATTTGTTTCTTCATGATGAAATATGTTGGCATCGTATTTAACGCAAAGATGTTTCAAAATTTCATATTGCTACCTGTGTGCAGATGACATTGTTGTGAAGAAAAACTATTTTGTAAAATAGTGATAATAAGATATTGGTCATTCTTTAAAGTAGTTTGTTCATAATACCCTTTGTAATAGTTAAATTGATTTCAATTCAAAAGATAAAACAAGAAATACAAGATGGTTCCACTTCCTAAATTAGTTAATTAACTTAATGTGATATAACAATTGACATAATTTTAGTAAAATTTTGTCACAACAGGTTTCTCGCACATGGTTTTCTTTGGCGGATGTAAAGCAAAAGGTTGAAATATGTTGATATAAAATTTATAATAAAGCAACTTATAAATGTTTCAAAATTTACTAATTGGTGAAATTTTTAGGTAGACTACACTGTATTTTGTAAAATTGTGATAGTTAAAACCTGGTAACTCTTTGATTTTGTCAAATAATTTTCCATGTGATCTTGATCAGCTGATGTTTGTTCATGTCGAGTAGCAATGTTTCGAAAATCATATCACAATAGTCAAAGATCTACATATATTATCTTACGATGACACGGACTTTCAAGGAACTACTGTACATGTACTTCAGTACACGCTAACAGTATATTGAACAATTTGTTTTCACTAATAAATTTTTTCTCGATTTTTTAATGAAATATTTATATTCAAATGCTTTAAATTTTGAAATACAAAAGTGTAAAAGAGTCTGATCATGACCTGCCCTTTATTGAGATGTTTCTTAAGACACGGTCAAATTATATCATCTTTTGCATTATTAAATAAATTAAGTAAATTTTGTAATATATTTTTCTCAAATACTATACAACATATCTAAACCTTTCATTTTCAGGCAACGAAGAAAATAATATGTAAGAAAGCGGTTCTGACAAATTCATGCTAAAACATTTTCAATTATTATGTCGAAATAAGTTTAATTCAGTTACTTTGGGTGTAGAAAGATGTCATGTATTTTTTTTATCTTTTGAAGTTAAACTAATTTTAACCTATTCAGAAGCTATAACTATAAACATGCATCAACCCGAGAAATATATATATATGTCCCTGCATCAACTAACGAAACAGTGATTTCATTAAACAAGCAAACAATGAAGAAAATAAATAGGGCCGATGAAATATTTAAAAGTCGCCTATGTCTAAAACGTAAATGAACACGTATGACAATTACAGTAGGCCTACTCGAAGCTCACGCGAGTTTAGATTTGTTATCGAAAAGAATTGAACGCTGGTCTTGGTCGACGATGAATACTGATCCTGTTAAGCAGCCAATTTGGTCATAGTAGAACAGCTATAATCTCCAATGTCACCTTTGATATGATAAAATATTACAAAGTCCTGGTCCTGACGGGAAAATGTAATACAACTCACTTTGACTGCAGCTAAAGCCTTGAGTTGAATGAGTAAGTCCCCGGTGTTATGCCATCATAATTTACTATAAGAACACAGTTATTACAAAACGACGCCCTGACTTATAAGTGGATGATGGTGAACTTATTTGGGTAGAAGTTAAAGTAAAGAATCATTCATTCCTCTTATGATACATTTATAGACCTCAAACAACGATAGATTATTGGGATGTACTTGATAGTATTCTTGAGAAAGTTTCTGAAACCCATCTAAACTTTATACTTACGGGTGATATTAATATAAATATGCTTAATATACAACCTAACTGTCAACTTAACCAGCTACTCATAAAAAATAATCTTAATAGTCTAATCAATGAGCCTACTAGAATTACATCAACAACAGCAACTGCAATAGATGTAGTGTTTGTAAACAATTGTAATATTATTAAAAAAAACTTATGTTGAACCACCCTTTTGCAGTGACCATTCTTCTATTCATACAGAAATGTCATACTCTATTCATAAGCAAATTTGTTATAAAAAATATATATATCTACTTCAGTTTTCTGATTATGATAGTATAAACAATGCTATTAATGATATTGATTGGCATTATATATATGAAAATATGGATGTTAACGAATTGAATGAAATTCTAACAAATACTGTCTCTGGATTAGTTGACAAATTTGTACCATCTAAAACTATAACTGTAAGGCCTTTTGATAAACCGTGGATGACCAACACAATCAGACTTAAAATGCGTCAAAGAAAAAGAAAGCACAAAACTGCAATAACACTTAGAACAACACTGGGCAGAATATAGGCAGATCCGTAATACTGTAATTGAACTAATTAGGGAAGAAAAAATGAAATATGTAGAAAAACTACAAAGCTGGCAAATAATTCTGTTCCCCCAAACAAATGGTGGAAATTAGCTAAATCCATTAGTAATTTTAATAACAAAGACACATGTATACCACCCCTTGAACATAACAATACACTACTTCACCATCCCATAGAAAAAGGAGAAGCACTTAATGACTATTTTACCTCAATAGCAACTTCATCAGACACTATAGAAGATCCACCAATTATTCTTAATGCACCACCCTATCACCTGTATTCAATACACATAACTGATCAGGACATTGAAGACCAAATCTCTCTCTTAAATGAAAATAAGCCATCAGGACCAGATGCAATACTCCCGAAAGTTACTAAAAACCTTAAAAGTCTAGTAAAGCCCCTATATCTCCTCATAAATAAAAAAAAATTGAGACAGGCAGTATACCAAATAAATGGAAAATGGCTAATGTGAGTGCTATATATAAAGGATCTGGGAAACAAAATGACACATCTAACTATCGACCTATATCAGTAACGTCCTGTTTTAGCAAAATAATTGAAAAGGCTATCTTTAAATACCTTTATAATTATATTAAGGATCATAACATTATATCTAAACATCAATCTGGATTTATGCCTGGTGATTCGACTACTAATCAACTTTTATCTATCTATCATACAATAACTAGTAATTATTTGGACTCTAGAAAAGAAGTTAGATTCATATTCTGTGATATAAGCAAAGCTTTCGACCGTGTCTGGCATAAGGGACTACTTCATAAATTAGAATGTTATGGTATAACTGGAAATCTTCTTAATTGGTTTAATAGCTATCTTACTAATAGAAAACAGAAGGGCACTTTTCTTCATTCAAAAATGTCAATGCTGGGGTTCCCCAAGGGTCTGTACTGGGTCCTTTTTTTTTTTACATTAATGACCTACCAGATGCCTTAACAAATCAAGTAAAACTTTTCGCTGATGATACATCCCTATATGCTGTAATTGATGATAACCAACCAGACATAGCTGGTACCCTGAACACATATCTAGAAAATATTAGTTTTTGGGCCAATAAATGGGATGTCAAATTCAACCCTAATAGAACAAAATCTGTTCTTTTCTCCAGGAAAAAAACACAAATTATTCCCCAGTTATTTTTCCTAGACACACCAATAGATAACTCACATACTCATAAGCAATTAGGTCTAATATTTAATTCAGATGGTTCTTGGTCTGAGCATATACAAAATATCTTTGAAAAATCCTACAAACGATTGAACATTCTAAAAAGTTTAAAATACAAATTAGATAGAGAAACATTAATAACTATGTATGTAGCATTTATAAGACCAATACTAGAATATTCATCTGTAGTTTTGGATAATTGCAATAATACATGTAAACAATTGATAGAATCAATACAGCTAGAAGCTACACGTATTATCACTGGACTTAGGAAAGGAACTCCATATAATATATTATACAGAGAACTTGGATTGGAAACTTTAGAAAGTCGTCGAAAAAAACATAAACTTATCTTAATGTACCAAATCTTACGTAATATTGCACCCCAATACCTAATTGATATAGTCACTCAATACTTAAATGACAATGAAGACACAGTACATCATCTCCGTAGGCAACGATTATTCAATCAGCCACTATGTAGATCAGAAAATTATTATTACAGCTTTTTCCCAACTATGCTACGAGAATTTAATTCCATTGACACTAAAATTCTAAATTCACCATCCCTGGGTGTTTTTAAGAAACTTATCACTCCCGTCAATTTAGACCAGGGTCTAATCCGTACAAAGGACATTTTTAAAAATAAAGGTAATAGAAAAGAAAATATTATATTATGTCAACTTAGAAATAATGCAAGTAATTTAAATTTTGACCGTATTAATGATCATCTTATTGATTCACCATTGTGCAGATATAATCAAGGGGATGAAACTTCATACCATTACTTTTTTGAATGCTGCTTATATGAACAGCAAAGGCAAGAGTTGAAGCAAAATATCAATAACCAGCATCATCTAACCACTATAGTATTAACACATGGAAGTTACTTGTTGTCTGATGAAATTAATATCAACATTCTGAATGCCGTTCAAAAATTCATTAAAGATAGTAAGCGCTTTGATTAAACTCAAAATTAACCATACTTATTCAAATGTTATTTTCTAGACCCTGACTCACTCAATTAGTTTTTTATCATTATTTTACCTGTATTTACATATATTCTATATTGTTCATATTTTTGATATAAGAATGTGGTGAATCTGCGACCTGCTTCAAAAGTCAGCTGATCCCTGAATATCTCTGATTGATTTGTTTAATTCAACTAGTATATTCAACTAGAATCTTCTTATTCAAACGTCTAATTACACAGTTTGTTATCTAAAATATGAAAGCTTTGCTTGGATGCAGGGGCATTCAGTCTGAATCTAGCACACTAAGATGGATGGCTACAGAAGGAGGAGTAAGACATTTTATGCCTGAAAATCCAGTGCTGCTGGATTTAAGGCTGTGTGCCAATCCTGTATCTAAGCAATAGCTATTAACTGAGAACAAAATCATTTTATAACTCTGTAACATTATCATAATATGGCAAAGGATATACTAGAACCTTATTACCTCCACTAACTGTTAAATCTTTTTATAATAACCTCCCTTTGACCATAAAAATCAATATATTCATAAAAGATGTTTCATCTCCATAGATATTTTATCTCCATTGACTTAATTTATATACATATTTCTTATACTTCTTCACTTTCAATTGTTTTAGTGTAATTCTACTATTTTTCTGTTTGCATTGGGGAAGACTTATATAGGCCTAGCCTTCTGTCTAACCCATTTGTATAAATGTTATACAATAAAATATGTTGAAATGAAAATGAAAACAGAACCTCTTAGTCAAAATGATGATTTCTGCATGTTTGACAAGAAATATCCCATAAACAAATTAGCACAGGTATACCAAATACATCAAGACCTAGATCGAACCTAGTTTTACAATAGTGGGAAAATCAGCTTAATCCTATGAGCCATTTTTACGGTCCCCAAGTCCCTATTATATCCTTCAAAATCGGCGAATTAGCTCGTATTATCATTACGTTCCGTAAGAAACGATAACTCTACTCTAACGAGTTATCGCCCCTTACTGCACTTCATTCTTTACTCTATACTGATACAGTTCGTGTCTGTTTACGGGGTTTCTCTGTACTGGCACATCTCGCGTCTGTTTACGGGGTTTTGTATGTACTTATTCTGTTCCTATACAGCACACGTCTGTTTACGGGGTTTCTCTGTATTTATACAGCTCGTGTCTGTTTACGGAGTTTCTATGTATTTATACAGCTTGCGTCAGTTAATGGGGTTTCTTTATATCAACATCTTATCGTTGCATTAAGCGTGCACTATATTTGAAATTACTTTTGTCTTCAAAACTTTCATGTATTAAATACGTAAGAAGGTATCGGATATCTAGCTTACGTGAACTTTGAAAATTATTATTTATCATTAAATTCTTGTTCATTGCTTCGCAGATCGTATTTGATATTGTTTCTATATTCAGTTGTGAAAAACATGGCAATCGCTCAGATCAAAAGTGTGTTTCAAGTAACAAGGGACCAAATGCTATATTTGTTACGTTAATATCTTGTTTGATAATAGATTTGTCATGGCGTGCAGTCAATATGTTTTAATCTGTTTTAACTTGACATGCAATCTTCGTGAGCTTGCCACTAGAATCAGCATACTAAATAAAACACAAAATACTGGTAACAAGCGATACATACAGAATATAATACAACAAAAATGGTATTGAGTTAACAAATGGAACGAACTTAACTTGATGCAATATTTCATAATTAGATATGTTTATCGGATTAATTTCAGGCTTGCATCAACACTTCTTCTAGTTTTTTTCCTGTGGCAATTGAAAGATTTCCTCATACAATTTTTTGTTATAACGAATGCAGAGACACGTATTGGTCGTTTTAAAGTTCCTGTGGAATTATATCCCATATGAAAAATAACTACGAGTGAAAAGGGCTTATCAAGCTCCAGTTACAGCACGGAACTCCGTCATCAGGTGGTCACGTGTGTCAGTAATGGCCGGATGTGATATTGCGGGTTTCAGTTACGTGTCCGTAATTTCAGTAATTGTGTTGTAAACAGGGAGCCTGAAGTTGGTTCCGAGTTCCGAGTTCCGTTTAAGATAAACGGAACTCGGAACCAGTTTCGAGTTCCGTTTAAGAAAAACTGAAATACTATGAATTAGCTTTATTGATTAAGGTCCCAGTTTCGAGTTCCGTTTAAGAAAAACTGAAATACTATGTATTAGCTTTATTGATTCAGGTCCCAGTTCCGAGTTCCGTTTAAGAAAAACTGAAATACTATGTATTAGCTTTATTGGTTTTGGTCCCAGTTCCGAGTTCCGTTTAAGAAAAACTGAAATACTATGTATAAGCCAGTTCCGAGTTCCGTTTAACAAAATATTCTATGTACTTTATCTCAATATGAGACCCGAATCTGAAGAAGAAAAACTACATGTGTCAAATGGGTGCAAAGTCATTTATGGGTCACGTATGAATTTTAAGGGACTTGGTCCTAGTTTTCAGTTCCGTTGAAGAAAAACGAAAGTAGGAACCAGTTCCGAGTTCCGTTTAAGTAAAACGGAACTGGGAACCAGTTCCGAGTTCCGTTTAAGGATAACAACACGACTGGTGTTGTAAAATTACGAGAAATTGTTGTGTTGTAACCTCCAAGAGAGGATGTTACAACGCAGTTTTCGTTCATGGTACATTTCTTTTTTTTACCCTTTCGTAAATTACAAGTAGTTTGTTAAAGCAGCTTTCTAGATATCGCGAAATGTGAGTCCATGGAGGGAGATATGAGTTTTTATTTGTAGTTAATGCATCTATATGTGTGAAGTTAAAGTACACACACAAAGCAATAACTGCAAAGTATATTTCATACACCATTTTGTTTTTCAATATGGCTTCTACTGTTGAGGTTAGAAATGTCTATATGACGACTGGAAAAAAATCTTTAATTGGTATTACTGAAGTTTTATTCAACACAAATAAAAAAAATACAATTTCATTGAATAATATTGAACAGTTCTTTCATTGGCACCTGACAACATAGAAATACGCGGGGTAGCAGGAAACTTCTAAGGAGCTGTTGCCAAAGGCCTTCCTTGTTATTCGCTGTCAATGGTTAGACTAATTGATTAGATTAAATCTACAATTTGTGATATCACTAATTCGAATATATGGTATCATTAAATGATTTAACGATATCATGAATTCTAATTTATGATATCATTTAATGAATAAATTACATCAACAATTCGTATTGATATCACTTTATTCCTTGAATTAATGATATCAATAATGGAATTATTCATATAAATAAGTCGAATAAATGATAACCAGAGCTCACATGATCTGCTACTGAAAATATTAAATTTATTCATACGTTTGTTTCCGTGCGATAACTTGTATTCTTGTTAACAAATCGTCTCCATTTAAAAAAAATTGTATTTATTTTGTTTTTCACGATTTTCAGCATAGTCAAATACAAAAATATAACCCATATACGCTTACTTTAAACGGAACTCGGAACTGAGACCAAAACTCGTAAAGCTTATACATAGTTGTTCCGTTTTTCTTAAACGGTACTCGGAACTGGTTAAACGGAACTCGGAACCGGTTCCGAGTTCCGTTTTACTTAAAAGGAACTCGGAACTTGTTAAACGGAACTCGGAACTGGACCAAAACCAATCAAGCTAATACATAGTATTTCAGTTTTTCTTAAACGGAACTCGGAACTGGACCAAAACCAATAAAGCTAATACATAGTATTTCAGTTTTTCTTAAACGGAACTTGGAACTGGACCAAAACCAATAAAGCTAATACATAATATTTCAGTTTTTCTTAAACGGAACTCGGAACTGGTTCCGAGTTCCGTTTTACTTAAAAGGAACTCGGAACTCGGAACTCGGAACCAACTTCAGGCTCCCTTCAATTGATGCATAATAACTTATATAACTTAAGTTTTTAAGTATGATTTACCCCAAAACTAACACAATCTTCTTCTGCCATATTGATTTAAAATACCTAATTATGTACATCATTTTTTTTCTTGTAAAGTACAGAAAATGCAGATGTTAGACATTAGACAGCATTGAACTTTCTTTTGTCAAAGTTTAAGAATCAATTAATATATAATCAGAGATGTATATATAACTTCATTTTCATTTGTATATATATATAGTTATACAGATTTCTGATATCATATCCATTATTTAAATCAGAAAAATATATAGTATATACATGTATATCATGTTAAAATGTACAAATATGGATAGATTAATTGATACTAAATCATTAACACTATAAACATTCTTTAGCCATATACATGTATGTATATACCTAGTAATATTGTATAAGCCCGAAGTGTGACTGACAACATGTTTATTTCTTGCAGGACTGACATGTAAGAATTATGTATAAAAGCTTAGATGATTTAATAATGCTGTCAAGTTTGCTTTTATGTAAATTGTTTCATCACAATGTAGGGGGGATCAATATTTCATGGGGTAGGTCATTATTTTATGCATAAAATACTGACCCGGGTCGGTATTTTATGGGGGGTCAATATTTTATATGACACCGGTCTTCATTTGTCAATGGAGACAACTCTCATAAGGATAATATTTCATCAAAAAATAGAAAAAACAGGTCCAAAAGTAATTACATTTGTATTTAATACATTCATTCAATCTACAACAGGAAAGCTTGTCTCCCAAACGTTTGTCAATAAGAGGTTGTTAAAAAAATACTCGAAAAAGAAAACATGAATTATTATGCTTCATTTACCTAAATTATTGCTCAAAATCACATAGAAATAGTGTAAAACTAATTCGTCAATTGGGATGAAAAGTTGACAATTCGCTAATCTGGTCATGATATAGAATTAATTATCAATTATAATGTAATGATTATTAAGTAATTATGTTTCATAACAAACCAAAAATAACTGATTGGGTATCGCACAATACCTATAGACTAAAGCCTGGTTTATTTTACCCTCTCTGTTAACCTATAACCATGTTAACTGATCATGGAGGATGTTTTATCTTTTTGTTTTTTGATGAAAAACTCTTTTCAGTTGATTTTATCTGAAATGTATGTGTAAATTGTACATTGTGAATTAAGATATTACAGCAAGGAACTTCATCTTCTTTGAATGAAATGGGATCAGCTGATAGTTGATGATCATTGTTTGTTACAGACCTTTACTATCAGGATTGGGTGTGGGAACGGATGGATTTTGACGTCATATGAATGGATTTTAAAAATCTTGGATGACATGTTACTGGTTATCGGTTAGAATACCGCGAGTGCATCTGTTGCATAGCTGAACTCGGGTTTGTTTGTTTTTCTCTCTCGTGTTTTTTTGTTCTTCTTACTTACTGGATTGATCGCCACGTACATGAACAGTCAGGTTTATTTTGAGGCTGGTAACATTGTAGTAGTTAGTGACTACCTCATTGAACAACACTCTGGTGGCCCTAAACTGAGGATTGGATGAATTCAAATTTTATTTTTCATAATTCATCAAAGTGCCATATTCCAGAAAGCTGTAGAATTGTGAGAATTATTGCAACTCACAAGATAACCAATACTCTATATGAAATGGGATAGAATGGGTATGATTGTCCTAAAGCAATGCATTTCTGTATAGTACTGTATATAATTTTTTGTATATGTAAACCTACTTCCAATACCCTGAAACACACGGAAAATATGTCAATGTTGCTAAGCTTATCATTATTACGAGACAGTTATATAAGTGATAATATAAATTGCTACGTGAAAGTTTTGTTGTCTGATGGCGAGCCTATTGATTTTATCTATTCTACATGACATTATTTCTCTATACCTCTCCGTGTCTCTTTGTTTTTTGGATCTTTTCGTCTCCTTGATCTTTTTAACTGACAGTCCATACTTCCACATATTACGAACGTGTGTATTATCAGAAAGAGACATACTATACTCTGTTGATTGAGGATACCATGATTATATAAACACTTAGTTATTGTTCATTCGCAGAGTTATGACTTATAGACTTTGTACTGATTGTGTAAAAGTAACCAATTCCTAGTCATAGTTCTTTGACTTCTGATACGCTAGAGGATGCCAAAACTCATAGAATATAATGATCGATTGACCTTTTTCAAAATTAATTAATACACTCATACACTAGTACTAAAAAGTTAAAGTTTTGTATCAGAGCATAGTCACTGTGTATTGTAGTTTGAATATATCGAAGGGGAAAATATCCATCACACGTATGAATTGAATTCAGTTATTCAATTTACTAATATATAGTAATGAATACTTAATTCGATGGAGAATCTTTCTTCAATTAAAGAATACCACAATTAGTACAAAGTCTGTTCATTGGTCGATATAGAGAGACTTGATAAAAAGTCTTGTTTAAAAGTTGCACGGTAATGTCCTTGACACAGCCAAATATTATTTGTGGTTGTAGCTGTACTTTACTCAAATTAGTTAGCCACGTATTTTCATCGATAGTTCAGTTTTATTAAAGGGTACTTCTACTGTAGTGGGGAGGAGTCATCTGACCTAAGAAATGGAGTGGGGGTATTCTCCCTCGACAAACGTTTTGAAATCTTTTGAATGTTAGAGTTATATAGTCGCTCCTAATCTTGACCTTGATCGGTTTCACACGTACAGATACTTTGTAGAAATATTGTGATATAGTAGTATATCAGTAAAATTGATCAAGATATAAGCTGCCTGACCATTGTGTTTACCTGGCCAACGTGTATTGATTTACTTATGTAATTACCCGTTGACTTACCTATATGTATATACTCAGCTGGCCAGATATTTCCCTATAAGATCATGTAATAGTGTGATGTAATAGAGGTCAATACGTGTCAGCATAATTGACCTGTTCACATGTATAAAAGGACCAGTTTGTATCTGTTAACATTGTTCGAGTATCTGGAGTCAGAGAAACAACATCTATAATATTTTGATTTTTCTCTGAATTTTTTATATTTTGTGTGATAACGTTAATGGAATAAGGGTAGATTATGAACTTACTTACATAGTACATTGCCACATTAAACTGTTATCCTTGTCCTGTCAGTCCAGATTCTTTGGCGGTCTTATGTTAAGGATGAGACCTGTGGTGGACCAATTTCCAGACCACAGATTTCAGGGTAACGTTCAGTTTAGTTCATTTGTCAATTTGATGAAAATAATCTGTTGCATGGCTACGTTAACTACGTATTACGCCAGATATTAATCAGAATGTTTCATTTGTTTGTATTACCTGTTATAACTGGATAGTATCTGTCCGGGCACGAGAGTGAAGAAATATACAAGTAAAACTGCAGAGCATTTTGTAAAGGTAGGGGAAAGACACACGACTAATGATAAGCTGCCTAGTTAACTAGGACTAAGCTTACACCTGTTTCAAACATTGCCATATCAAAAATTGAATACTTTTTACAGTTTTGTAACATGTTTTACCGTTGCAACGGGAATAGCAACTACACGCCGGATGTTTACAGACATCGAGAAAAAAATGTAAGAATGTTGATTTTAGTCACAGATCAGTGAATAATTTATGAAATTGTTTTTGAAATAATGTATGCAATTATCGATAATTGACAAGGGTCTTTTGGGATGTAAATTCAGATAAAAAGTAAGTAGAGCAACATTCATTCTGAAATTGGTTGTATTCAACGACCGGAAATTACCGGTCTCATTGGTCATATGAGTTCGATGTTATCAATCGTTTGTCAGATCATGTATCTTAACTCAAAAACAGGTGCAGCTGCTTAAGACCCATCATTTAAAATACATAATTTGATATGAAGCGGCCATATTCCTAAATCAACCTCCATTATGATATTAGTAAAATCCTCCGTATTCAAAAATGGAAAGATTATAACAACAAATACAACAATCTGCTGAAGGGTTTATTATGAATAAAAGGATGGACATTTAACGCTGGGTTGGCTACATTTAACGAGTCCTAGTTGTCTGTTTCCATACATCGGCAAACCGTTGACTACAATCCGTGCTGTCGCAATGGTGCTCTTACGAGAATTCACAAACTTCATATGCATATCTACGGTCACTGAAAAACACAAAAAGAAAATACATATAAAAACATGTTCACAAGCATGATCAACGTAGCACAATCTTTCAACGAACCAAGTCTGATACCACAACGTATCATATATATAATATGATACATGTATATGTCCCCTACCATATCACATCGTCTTATCAAGATAAACTACATGTCTCCTTCCACATCACATTTTCTAGTCAAGAAACAATTCAATTCCCCTACCACAACACATCATCTAGTCGTGATGTATCCCACTTTCCACAAAACATTGTCTAGTCACGATACAATACGTGTCCACTACTACAACACATTATTCGGTAACGATACAATGAATGTCCTTTACCACAACACATTGGCAAGTCACGATATGATACATGTCTCTCTATCACAGCTTATTGTTTCGTCACGATACAATACATGTCCCCTACCACAACACATTGTCTAGTCATGATACAATACATGTCCCCTGCCACAACACATTGTCTAGTCATGATACAGTACATGTCCCTTATCATAACACATTGTTTAGTCATGATACAGTATATGTCCCCTACCACAACACATTGTCTTATCATGACACAATTTACATCCCCTAACAAAACGAACTGTCTAGTCATAATGCAATATAATTTTATTATGTCCCATACACATGACATAATACATGTCTTCAGTCGTCACCTACCATATTTCCACGACCACAATACACTGTCTAGTCACCACACATAACATGTCCTCTACCACAAAATACATGACTTTTTCATGATGCAATACAAACCCTTGACATATTGTCTAACTTGATATGTTCACAACACATACAGTATTACCTCCTCGCTCTGCCTTCTCCAACATACAACAATAACATATGTCAGTACTTTTTTCCACCACAATGCATGTATACCATAAATATCCTTGCCAGGAAAATTGTTAAGTCAAAAAACAGATTAACAACGAGTAATTGTTGAATGTGGCATTCTTTTCACTCGAGTAAGTTATTTGTTTAAAGTTACAAGAGACACGGGCTTTAGTGAGTGTCTTTTGTAATTTTTAAAAGACAACACACGAGTGTGAAATAAATTCCATATCCGTCGTGTGAGTCTTGTGACCTGTTTCTACCACAATTATTTCGGTTTGAATCAAAGGGGATCATAGACAGGTAAGGTATACAAGTGACGGACGGGATCCGATGATTTTACGTCATTCGATTATTGATGACGTGAATAACAAAATACAGTTCGATAAAAGTTTAAATTCTTGACCAATCAAAAGACCGGAAGGTTATATTGCACAAGTGGAATATAACATTTATATCCAACATGAATTATTCCTTATTGGCCTGAGAGTGGAATAACACAGTTGTGATAGAATACTTCTTACACCCTTGGTTAGGTAACATTACTTACTTTTCCAACCCAGCATAGGTACTGCGGATTCCCCGTACAAATTCACCATGGGGTACGGTATATTCAAAGGAACTGCCATACGAGTTGAGGTACTCGGTGAAATGACACTGTTCACGGCCACGATCTGTTTAATAATGAAAAGACGAATTTATAAATTTAGACCCTACACTTCGGTGCCCCTCGGGTTGAGCAAGGCAACAAAATACATATAATCAAGTTACTATATCATCCCATGGTCAATTGGTGACATGTACAAATATGAAATTCAGTGGTTAAGCGACGTCAGACCCTTCTGTCTGTGGTCTCTCGTTCTGAAAAAGATGATTATTCACCTTTTATCAAATTTTTCCTTTGTAAAGTTAGAAACAATTGACATGCACATCACAATGCGGTATAAACAGCGATAAGAATATGTCACTTGAGATGTATATGTTATTTTGAAAGGTACTTTGTACTTACTAATGATTGGACAACACTGGACTTCCCAACGTCTGTCTCGATAATAGATATCATAGACACTTCGGAAACCGTTCAGTAATCCATTGTTAGGGCACACGTAGGAAAAAAAATTGTCATAACTATTGATGTAACCTGAAATAAGGAATATTGTGAAATACAGGAAATATATTGCAATGCTATATACGTAGAGTGAAAAATGCATATAGTAGATTAAGGTTATCATATTCAGCTCATAGGTCAATGTGTTCCTTTAGAAGGCGGATGCAGTGTTTGACGAAATTGGAAAAGAAATCCTCGTGACGGTAAATCATCATCAAAGAGTATTTGGTAGGTAAACAAAGAGAGACAACAATTATGTAGATGCGCAGCGCTTATCTTCTTAATCCAAACAAATAACAGGTTACGTGGAGAAGAGAACCCCTCGCCCCTCCCCACAAAAAAAGGCTTTACATGAATGAATCACAAGTAATCTATTGATACAATACCCAGAATGATCAAAAGTCTGTATGTCAAAAATGTGACAAACAAAATACAGTAAACAATGCAAACATTCATCGTCTCTTGTCATTAATCAAAATATCTTCAATTTCGAAGATTATTCACTGTTGTGCACCTTTAATGGAAAGTAATTCCATAACAACATGCGAGCTATTTTGGAATCTCTTCGGTTCAAACTGACTGATATATTATGGTGCCCAGCTGGATGTACATGTATCATTATTATTATTTGGTGGTGATCAATTGAAGAGAGTACGATAAAGGAAATAATGATCTGATTGTCATTATTATTGACATAAATGATTGTTTTTTTTTGCCATACAAATGCTGTTCCTTTCGATTAATTTCTAAAAATGTGGACATTTGTTTTATAGAGGGCGATTAAAATAGAAGAAATATCTAGTGGTTCAAGAGAGAATTCTAGTCTGGTTGAAAACTTTATCCTGCAATTAAGATTTATCTAATTTATCCAATTATGAAATATTTCATAAAGTCACTGGGTGTCTTTCGTAAGACCATTTTCTTTTGTTGCACTACCGCTATATTCTTTCTGTAACACTTGGTGCCAATATGTTTTGTTTTGTTGAACTAATTCTAGGAGCAAGTTCACGAGAATTATAGTCCATTTTCTTATCTTCAATAAAAAAAATTTCATTGATTATATCTGATTATATATTATATATATATATATATATCAGTTTCTTCAACTTGCTTTCTTGTGTAGACCTTATAATGTCTGAGATCTTGAATAACTGTCCGAGATTGTTTAGAGCAAGGACGTGTATATTAATATATGTATGTCATTGTTCAATTCTTTCTACATACTTGGGGTAGTTGTCTGGTGACTGACCGGGTATCAGCTTTTAAATACATATTTCTCGTGATCTGACTGCATCTTACTAAAGTAACAACATATTATTCACATGTTTACTGATATCATCATAGTGTAGTCAGTTTGACCATACTAATAAGTTTCTTCTCATTATCAGCGATTGTATAAGTTTTCAAGTAGTCTATCTTTTAGGCGCGAAATGCAGCTTAGTATTTGCTGTGTTATAAAAAGCTATCCAGTAACATTACGTACACCGCTCTACCTTGATTTGGTTATCGGGTATTTTAACCTGATCATTAACAAACAATTATTTTGACTAGTATAACCTGTTTCCGGTATTGACGGTTCGAAGTGCGTATACTACTCGTGTTATGATTTCGAAGTAAACATGTGGATGGTGCACTGACAGAATCACGGTGTAAGTTTGATCTGCTTTACTAATACTGTATGTCATATATTAAATGAATAGTGATTGCCCTGAAGCGATATGACTGTATCCAGAATTGCTTCTTATCCTTATAATCCAATTTTGTATTTCTCTGATCTCGATCACCTGACATTAAGCTAACTGGCATCCACCTGTGAACGAGTCAGTTATTTAATTATGATTTAAGAAAAAAAATCAGCTTTCAGATGTTTTTTACTTCATGTTTCCCTGGTCTATATCTATATTTTGCAAATATAAAATCGACATCATGCAATCATTGCTGCAGTCCTTTATATTTAAGCTAATCTGTAATCATGATGAGATGATTGTTGGTGACTTGACCATGTCTATATTTTGCCATGTTTTAAAGGCAAAGTGGTGTCGGTGGACACAATGGACAATTGTTGCCTGCAACTCGTGGCTGGTAGATATGAACTGGTTACCAACTTTCCTCCTAGGAGGATTGGCTATGAAATTTACTCTTATTAGCGTTTTATATACTGTAATCGCTATATTCAATAACCATATAGTAAAGTTAAAAAAAAAAAAAACATTTGCTGGTTAAAGTCATTGTGTTGAAATTATAGTAATTCTCAGACTCCTAATAAAAACATGTATATAAATTACCTCCCTTCCCCTGCCTATAATGATGTCGGCGATGTTCTCCCTTTTCTCATTTACTTCAATGAAATCCTACTTTTCATACATGCACATCAAATTACTTTACTCTAATACTTAACATTTTCTTGTGATAATATATATACATGGAGGAGACCGGTTATACCATCTACCTGTCCATAGATTTGTATTGTGTTTTATGTAACTACTATTTTGTTCTTTTTGTTTAGTGTTATTGTTCTTTGTAAGTATGAATGAGTATGAATGTACTATATTTTATATGACTTGCTTTCTATATTCCATTACTTCCAATTTGAAGTTTTATCTTTTTGTAATTAAAATACTACTTACTATGTCAGGTAATGTACATATCAATCCAGGTCCATCTTTAACCTCTTCTGATCAAAAACATTTTTCCTGTGATCTATCAATACTACACTTAAATGTTAGGTCTTTTCGGAACAAAATTGAGCTAGTTGAAACTGAATTCTGTGATAATGATATCTTGTGTCTAACTGAAACTCATCTGAACTCTGATATATCTAATATTGATTTAAAGGATGACAGGTGAAATAAGGCATAAATTGAGACAAAAAAACAGATTACATAAAATAGCTAAAGAAAAAAATAGAGAACAAGACTGGGCCAAATTCAGAAGTTTTCGAAATGAAACCATTGGATTGATTAGGCAAACTAAGGATTATTACATGAAAAAGTTACAGAGTTCCCTTGTTGATAAATCTACTAATCCTAGGAAATGGTGGCAAATAGCTAAAACTATGGGTAAACTTTCTAATAACAGCACTCAATCCTATCCTCTAAAACATAACAATGAAATTCTTATTCATCCACAAGATAAAGCCGAAGCATTAAACAATTACTTTACTAATATTGCCTCTGATATTGTAGACACTAATAACCTACTAGAATTACCTCCCTTGTCCCATTTTGAACTGACTGATATTAATATAACTGATCAAGATATAATTGACCAATTCCACATTCTTAATAAAAATAAACCAGCTGGACCTGATGGTATCCTACCAATTATTGTTAAACATATCTCGCCGTCTTTAGTATATCCACTCAAATTGTTGTTTAATAAAACAATATCTATTGGTGAAATCCCAGATATTTTAAAAGTTGCTAATGTTACTGCACTCTATAAAGGAAAGGGTGAAGTTAGTGATCTAAATAATTATCGGCCTATTGCAGTTACATCTATCTTTATTAAAATGTTAGAAAAGATTATTTTTAAATACACATACAATTATATTTCAAGTCATCATATGCTAAGTGAACATCAGTCAGGTTTCCGACCCACTGACTCAACAGTAAATCAACTAACGGATATATACAATACTATAAGTAGTAATTTAGACCAAGGTAAGGATTTACGCTTTGTTTTCTGTGACATAAGTAAAGCTTTTGATCGAGTATGGCATTTAGGTCTGTTACAAAAATTAAAAACTTATGGAATTAAAGGTAGACTATATGATTGGTTCAAGGCTTACTTATCTGACAGAAAACAAAGGGTTGTCATTGAAGGATATAAATCTAGCACTAAACCTATATCAGCAGGAGTCCCTCAGGGATCTGTCCTTGGTCCCTTTCTATTTCTTCTTTTCATTAATGACATCACCAATAATATAACCTCTAATATAAAACTCTTTGCTGACGACACCCCCCTCTATGTTATAGTACACAATAATAATGACCTAGATACACCTACTAAAATGCTTAATGATGATTTAGTTTCAATATCTGAATGGGCTGATAAATGGCAAATTCTCTTCAATCCTAATAAAACAATATCTATGAATTTCAGTCGTAGGTTGAACATTGACCACCCTCATCTTTTTTTTAACAATAACCCAATTGTACAAAATGATAATCACAACCACTTAGGTCTAACTTTTAATAGTAAAGGTACGTGGGCGGATCATATTTCTAATATTTATCATAAAGCTAACTCTAGGCTAAGTATACTTCGTGTTCTAAAAAATTTAGTTGATAGGAAAACTTTAAAAACTTTATATACTTCATATATACGACCAGTTTTAGAATACTCTGATGTTGTGTGGGGCAATTGTTCTCAAACTGAATCTGACCTTTTTGAATCTGTCCAACTTGAAGCTATGCGCATTATAACGGGTCTCAGAAGAGGTACTTCTCATCACATTCTATACAATGAAACGCAACTCGAGTCTTTAAGTACAAGAAGACGAAACCATAAACTAATGCTTATTTTTAAAATTATTAATAATTACACTCCATCATATCTTTTCAGTATAATACAACCATTTCTAAATGTAAACAATATATATACCTTCAGAAATAACAGAGTCTTTAATGTACCTCAAGCACGAACTAATAGCTATATGAAAAGCTTCTTTCCAGCAACTATGACTATGTGGAATGCACTTGATAGTTCCCTAAGGGACTCTGTCTCAATTTCTTCCTTTAAACGTAAACTAAAAACAACTATTGATATTACTGTATCTGATTCTTTTATTAATTCTGTTCCGAGAAAACTTAATATAATCTTATGCCAGCTTAGAAATTTTAAAAGTGATCTTAATTATGATAGGTTCCAAGATCACCTGATTGATAATGCTTCCTGTCCATGTGGTGCTCCTAAAGAGGATACAGTGCATTTTTTCTTTCAATGTTCTTTATATTCCAATTCAAGACATCATATTACATCCATTTATAATTTGTTAGGTTATGTAAATCTTCACTGTTTAGTATCTGGTATCATCAATGCACCTGATCATTTGAATAATTCTATTCTTTATCATGTTAATCTATATATTAAATCTTCAAAGCGTTTTTCTATGTATTCATAATAAACTACATGTAGTAAAAATTCTGTCATTATGCATATAAAATTTGCAGCAAGTTCCTTATCCTTATATTTTAATACTGTAACATTATACCTTTCTAGTACAAATGTGTGAATGAATGTGTGAGTGAGTTCTTATATTAGTGTGTACAAATATGTATCTATGTATTACATACTAGTTTTCATTTTTTGGTCGCCAGATATGTTATGGTTCCACTTAACTATTGACCAATTATATTTTGGAGAATTATTCCATTAATTGTAATTATTTCTATTTTGATATCACTAATACTATACTACCGTCTATTCAGTAACCAATAGTGCTTTTTCTAGCAATATATCATTAATTTTAGTATCTAAATATGGAACATAACATCTTTCTGCCAGGTCCAACCGGAATATCTTCAGAAGAAGACTTATATAGGCCTAACCTGTTGTCTTATTCTTTTGACAATACTGTATTTTATATGTGTATTGTTAATAAAATATTTTGAAAAAAAAAAAAAAAATTGGTGGCCAAATTGAAATGGATGAAAGCATACTGCCTGCACGTGATGACAAATCTATTAAAAAAAACAAGCAAAGCATTTGGTCATTTGTTATTTGAAACACACTTTTGATCGGATTTATTGTCATAAAAACGGTCGGTAAAGCAACATTTTGCATATTTAAGACATGTAAGGTTTGAAGACAAAGATGATTTTAAATAGAATACACACGTAATGCAACGATGAGATGCTTTCTCTTTGTTCTCAGACAATAACGGCTGAAAATAGACGGACGCGAGCTTTATAGAATACACTGAAAAACCGTAAGCAAATCATGCACACGAGACCATTTTTAGATACAAAAACAATTGCAAGCGATTATTTCCCTTCATATACGGATAGGCAATGATACAATTATAAATTATTGAACTATTTTATTTTTTAAGCGGTTTATCCCCAGGCATTAGATAACATTACCTCGGATCTATAGTGTGTATCAGAAGGTTGACTACCGAATCTTAATTATTGACATGTATAATACAAACATTCACACAGTTGATGTAATAATTGTTCTTGAAAAATAAAGTTCATCATGTAGACAGTTTGCATCAACATAGCAATACGGGTCTAATATTACAAATAGGAATAAAAAGGACACTAATATAACAAGCATTCTGTGAGTATTGCTAAACCAATACATGTCCCCTACCGGTGCCCCCAAGTTAAAACTTTAGCCAAATTTGAGTAAAAAAGTTTAGCCACAACTGAAACATGATCATTTTATGAAAATAAGTTCATTCCAAACAATGTGTAAATTCAACTCTATTGGGGTGAATAAACAATGTTTCCTGTCCCTAAAAGTATTCAGGTATTCGTTTGGTATGTCTACTGAACAGAGTAAAAGAATCTAAAGTGAATTTAAATTGAAATGTGTAATAACAGCCTTGGATTGAAATATAAACATAATTCTGCATAGCACAGCAAAGTAGTATCAGTGAAGCATTCAATACAGAGAAAACAGTTAAGTTCATATTATGGAAAAACATTCAAAGAATTAAAATAATTTGTTCATTTTCAACTGTACAAAAGTACTGCCATACACCCAAAGAACCTCTATACAAAGAATCAGCATCCTAATACCATTATTAAATGAATGGTGTGCCACTATAAATCTTTAACCAAAACTTTAACCTCAATACAGCAATAACAGTTATAAGTTCATAATATGGCAAAAATAATAAAAAAATAATTCCTTTTCAACTGTACAAAAGTAATGCCACACACCAAAAGAGCATCTATACAAAGAATCAGCATCCTAATACCATTATTAAATGAATGGTGTGCCATTATAAAACTTTAACCAAAACTTTAACCGGACGAACGGACGGACGGACGGACGGACGCATGCAAAACCTATAGTCCCCCCGGTTTGACCGGTAGGGGACTAATAAAGACATCACCATATTTGGGTGTCTTAATATAGCATGAGGGATAATTATGGCCCCGCTCTGTACACAGATTGGTGTCAAACCACCATATTCATGTAAACATGAGTAAGTCTAACATGAGATATAACGGTAATCATACAATGGATGTTTAAATTTTACTTTCAACGTGGAAATTTTTTTGTTGCAATGATTTAACAAACATGTTACAGAGACAGGATATTGCACTACTGTAAAAGTATTATTGAACACATTGAACAAAATAAATAATTACGAGCATAAAGATATGTGGCATGAAGATATGTAAGAAGTATCTCATATCTATATAACAAAAATATACTTTCCAATTACACATGCTAATTTCGTTATATTATGTGAAGTAATTATGATGTCGTTTATGTATAACTTCACTATAGTGTAATTACACTTATCGTTTGATATTGTTGACGCTATCGCATGATACATGTATTTAAGAGCAGAAAATGTATGTGATGACGGGAGATGTTAGCTAGTTATAGAAACAAATTTGGTTTTGTTAGTACATTTTAAAGCCTTAACATTGGCTAACGTCATTTAATGGCGAACTCCCCTGTGTAGGTATGGGTTGGTTTAGTTTATTTAACGTCCTATCAACAACTATGGTAATTTAATGACGGCCTCTCCTGTGTAGGTATGGGTTGGTTTAGTTTATTTAACGTCCTATCAACAACTATGGTTATTTAAAGGCGGCCTCCCCTGTTTCGGTATGGTTGAATTTAGTGTCGTTTAATGTCATTTCAACAGCTAATGTCATTTAATGGCGGCCTCCCCGTGTGGGTATGGTTTGGCTAAGTATTGTTTAAAGTCATATTAACAGCTGAGATCTTCTGAAACATTTTCTTCAGGTTGGTAAAGTAAATATGATAGAAGTTATATGACACAATCAATATGATATTTTAGAGTGTGACGTTTCGATGACTACATTGTCATTTTAAGCAGACTAATGGCCAATGTGAATCGTTCTAGCACTGTCTTATGTAGTGTCTGAGATGGTAAAAGATTCTATCTACTCTGAAGGATGTTTCGTCTTAATCATGATCCTATTGACACCAAGTTCGAAAAAAGTGTGACGAAATGGTAAAAATAAAATAGAATCATACAAGTGTACGAGGTATGATATACTGAAAGAAGACAACGTTATATAAAATACTATGATTTATATTCATAATTACCTGTCCAATCACAGTCCCCGATTAAGATACCAGCAGCAAGGGGTTGGCAACCAAACGACCAGTTTCTGTCATAGCCGTTATAGGTACTAGTTATTTGTGTCAAATATCTATTCCATCCACAAGAAAAGTCCACAATCTCCTCCTGTGCATTGGTGCGTTGGAGGACTTCGCCACCGAAGAGTGATAGAACCAAGAATACCTGTTAAAATATTGATATTATGATGTAAATAGTGAAGCATTTTTACAAACTATTGTCCGTGCACCATATGAGGCTATCATATCAGGCCAAACACATCCGAGTAAGTTATAGAAATAAGAATTCCCCAGGTTATGTACTGGGACATCTAAACCCTAGTGTGTTTGGCTGGTCAGCACGCGGTTGCCGAAAGCTGGTCAGCCAAACAGTCAATGTCCAAGGAACATAATAATTGTTGATAACCTTTACACTTACATGTAAACGAATTCCAGCCGGAAGCAACATCTTTTTCGCTAAGAAGCAAATGATTCCGAGGAGAATTGGTTACAAACGCCGTGGATACACGCCGGGTTTATATAACGCCTATCACATCATGTAATTCCTGAAACTCGAGATCAAGTGATGACGCTGGTCCGTTGTTGAAAACAGGATCTGGAGAAAGGAGAAACTCATGACTAATTAAGCATTGATATGGAACGTCATACTGTCATATATTGTTTTCAATACCACCATGCCTCGTAATCATAGAGGTGTAGCGACAGGCCCGGGGCAGCTTCACTATATATTGGATACGAATTGTATTCACTTGGGTAATGGACGTAGGACTGCCTGCCACCTTTAGAAGAAGTAAGGTTGCCTGTCAATTTTTGAAAATAAGTTGAAGTGGATGGCGTGATGATTAACATAAAAAATATACAAAAAATGTATTATAAAAATATATTTGGTTCGATCGTTGTAGTTTTTTTGCTTGTATGAGACAAACCTTCCCAACAGAAAACACGTGAATACACTTCTTGAAGAACTAAATGAATGACTAATGCAAAAAATGTCAGTAAATCTGTTACCGTGAACGTGTAATTGTCAATTGTTGGGTTAAAATTTGCAATCTTCAATAAAGACCTACAATGTACCTTTGATTTCAAATACTTTCAATTGATGCGTGAAGGCAAGGTAAGTTAATCGTAATAAGTTACATTAATGTATAAGATATCTTTGTAAAACTTTGTATTAGTCATTTTTAGATGGAGTATGATACAGTGGACACACGCAACATTGAGCTATTAAACAGGTAACACATTTTGTAACTATACTTGTAATAAGTTTGTGTTTGATATACCGCCATACCACAGCGCATTAATTGGTTCCACATCCGGTTGAACAAAACAATCACGGTCACTTGAGGTTGTTTACTTATAAGTAGACCTTACCCATGTTTACAACACAATTACTGAAATTACGGACACGTAACTGAAACCCGCAATATCACATCCGGCCATTACTGACACACGTGACCACCTGATGGCGGAGTTCCGTGCTGTAACTGGAGCTTGATAAGCCCTTTTCACTCGTAGTTATTTTTCATATGGGATATAATTCCACAGGAACTTTAAAACGACCAATACGTGTCTCTGTATTCGTTATAACATAAAATGTATGAGGAAATCTTTCAATCGCCACAAGAAAAAAACGAGAAGAAGTGTTGATGCAAGCGTGAAATTAATCCGATAAACATATATAATTATGAAATATTGCATCAAGTTAAGTTCGTTCCATTTGTTCATTCAATTCTGTCTGCATCGCAAGATACTTAGTTGTACGCACAATATACTAAGTTGTATGTACAAGATACTAAGTTGTACATACAAGATACTTAGTTGTACGTACCAGATAATAAGTTAATTGTACGTATAAGATACTTAGTTGTACGTACCAGATAACAAGTTAATTGAACGTGCAAGATAAATATATATTGATATATAGGGTCTATAAGAACTGGATCCTAACAAACAAATGTTCGTTGGATGCGTATTACTAGAAATAGATAATTGTCAAGAAGTAATAACGACAGTACAGACAAGTAAATTGTCGAATTGTCGAGGCACTCTGTCCCTTTATCAAGACACAGGTAAATTACAAAGTAAATTACATACGATCCCATATAGACATAAAACATGGGACAGTTGCACAAATATAGTTGGTATAAACAACAATAAATATCGTTATGTTGTGAAAACGATCCCATCGGCCAATAAATAATAATCAATTAGAAAACATCTTAGGTGTGTATAGATGGTAAAAGTAAATAAAAATAAACAAATAAATAATATAACTAAAAGGTTTAACAAAATAACATCGCGAGTTCAATTGATGTGATGGCAGCGCATGCTATGTAATGAATGTTTTTTTTTTGTTTTTTGTTAACACGGTAGGTTCATTTCGTCCCACAAATCTCGGCCCAAACAGCGGGAAGCAGTGCCAATTACGGGTGGTAAATAAATTATATATTACTGGCTAGAATAAGTTTGTTTTTACGAAATTGAATAAATATCTAAATAATATAGATGTCTTTATGTAGAAATGTACGGAAGCCAGTTAGGGTCACAGCGAAAAAATATATTATGTCGTAATAACGACTTAGTATCTCGTAATAACGACTTAGCTATGTCGTTATAACGACTTAGTATCTCGTAATAACGACTTAGCTATGTCGTTATAACGACTTAGTATCTCGTAATAACGACTTAGCTTTGTCGTAATAACGACTTAGTATCTCGAAATAACGACTTAGCTATGTCGTAATAACGACTTAGTATCTCGTAATAACAACTTAGCTATGTCTTAACTTGGAGCAAGTCATCTGTGTAGTATTATTGCGTGCACAAATATACAACAGATCAACAACGACGGGGGTTAAGTTCGCTTAACGATTTCAAAATGTGCATGTTTACTTTGTTCACTTTGGTTAATCCATTATGTATTCGTAATTTGCTTCAATTAACCGATTTTCATCAATTATTTCTTGATATGATACGTCACTCACGTTTTGTAGCACGAATTCAAACATAACTAAATTTGAACGAGATCAAAACGCGGGATTTCCATCTAGCAAAGATCGCAGACATGTTTTCTTTCTGACGGACGCTTTTGTACGTTATACCTACGTTTTCTCTTCGTTTTTTCTTCGCTTCCATTCTTTAACCGATCATTTGACTTTTAACCGTGACTGTGACCTTAAACTTCGAAGGTCAAGGACAAAGATTTGAATACCTTTTGTAGACAGTCAGTCATGAAATATATATGCCAATTATCAAGTCTGTAGGTTTCAGAATATTGGAAGAAAAAATATTTGAAGATTAATTTTAGGATAATTGGAATTTTAGCGGGAAGAGGGTTTTTCAAAGTGCCGTTTGTGCGTTATTTTTTGCTTTTTGCCCTTTAAATGTTGCAAACAAATTCAAAAGATAATTTCTTCTTCTTAAATGGTCAAATCAACCGTTTTAAGAGAATTTGGAATTCTCGATTTTTACCATTTGACCTCCGTGACCTTGAACGGTTACTTAGTTTATATGCAAGCGCACACACATGTATAAGATACAAGAACTGTGACGTATATAATCACACAGTTCTTGTAGAGTAGAGTACTGAAGTAACGAAACCAGCCACGAAATCCTAATGCAATGGTAATTAAACATAAGACGAGTTTAAAAACAAAAACGTAGCTTACTCCGGCGACTGTGTTGAATAAGTAACATACTTAACCGAAATTCATGCACGTTATATGTCATTTTGACCTTTTCTGACCTCGCCTCTCAGACTCCCGGGTGGTGGGGACCACATATTTCACAATTTTGCTTGAACATTCATCGAATTTCGTCGCAGGTAAATTGTTTACAAACACACGAAGGAAAACGACGGACAAAAGACACGTAGAACACGTTACTTTAGACTTTGACCAAGGTGACCTAATACCACGTCTGAAAGTGGCACTGGGACAAAGAGCTTCACCTGTACCTCTCACCAATGATGATCGTCCATGTTTTTTTCCTTGCCAAAAATGCCAACAACGTATATAATATTTAGATACTAAATGACTAATTAAGCCATACTTTACACTGCGCTCCACTATTCCAAGATGAACCTTTAATGTATGCATATAATGTACCAAACTTACAGAGTCCAGTTGAACATTACCAGTTTTTGTGTACTCTCAAAATCTGAGATGGCCACTTGGTGGCGATATTGTGATTCTGGTTAGTCCCAAACAGTAAAATGCAAAAGGACTACTAAATTGGAATGTACAACTAAATTAAAATGGGATTTGAAAAAAGTACGTGAAATATTTTTTGATAATAAGCAATCAAAAACTGAAAGTGATTAATCCAATGAAGTCACATGATATGTCCCAGCAGATGACTTGCTCCAAGGTAAGACATAGCTAAGTCGTTATTACGACATAGCTAAGTCTTTATTATGACATAGCTTAGTCGTTATTACGCCATAGCAAAGTCGTTATTACGAGATACTAAGTCGTTATTACGACATAGCTAAGTCGCTATTACGAGATACTAAGTCGTTATTACGAGATACTAAGTCGTTATTACGACATAGCTAAGTCGTTATTACGAGATACTAAGTCGTTATTACGACATAATATATTTGTTCACTGTGACCCTAACAGGCTTCCGTAGAAAATGCTTAATTAACTTATTAAAATCAGATTGGTGGTCAAAAGATCCTACCATTTGGGTAAGGATAACCGGGTGAATGTATCAGGACGACTCGTCACAAACCAACAACATGTACTCACACAACTTATTCAGCCAATCAGCTTCAGCCAGCTGCTCTTTCCTGCGAACCAAGTCCCTAAGGAAAGTGTTTCTGAGGTCTGTAGTGGTCGGTCTGATTAATAAACAGATGGAGTGGGTACTTCCTATAAGCGAGAATAGAGATTAGTGGTATAAGGTTTGAAGAACAAACAATATACATCCCTACTAAAAATAGGATGACGTAGGACTACAGATGAAAAAAGGCGGGAATTCCCCAGATGGGGGTTTCCCCCGTCCGTCCGGTATTAGGTCCTTTGAGAACCCATGTGCTCATATATGCTATGAACCTGTGCAAAATATCAATTTGTGTGTGGCGAGAACTTATAAAGCTATAATTTGGAATACATATTTATTCCATCATTTGAACGCCAAATGAATTATAGACGATTTAATCTCCAGTTTTGACATATAGTGAGAAGTTTCTGTTATTAGTCCCTAGACGATAAGACGATACGCCTGATTCTCAAAACCTGAGAATATGGAATACTCCTTGTAGTGTGGGGTGGGTGACAACTGGACGGGCGAAGGTACTGGTGAGTGTTTGTGGGTTTACTGTATAAATCCGTGTATATTTCTCCGTTGACGAGTGTGGAACAGGTGTCCAAAAAGTATTTTTCTCGTCGGAGATGTCGGCAGTAAACTTAATGGTCTGATTGAACTCATTCGCGAAATGAATGAATTCCTCAAGGGCCTCTCTACCGGATGTCCACTTGATCTCGATGTCGTCAATGAATCTAAACCAGCTGAGTGGTTTCGATGGAGCTGCTATAAGTAGCCTTGACTCGAGATGGCCCATAAACAAATTCGCGTAAGATGGTGCCATTTTGGTGCCCATTGCCGCACCACTAACTTGAAGATAGTGCTCTCCGTTGAATATGAAGTTGCTCAAAGTGGGTACTAGCTTAAGAAGTTCCACTAAACTATCTGTTGAAGGGTGCTTATTCCTCCGAGTATCCCACGCTGAACGGCAGGCTATGATTCGGTCCTCATGTGGGATATTGGTGAAGAGGGAAACCACATCCATGAGCTGGCATGCATCTCTGCTGGGTAGATGGTCGATGTGTTTACCCACAAAATCCGTACGTGGAAGCTCATAAGTAAATCTGTATTAATGGTCTGATAATTGGTTTAATGAATTTCTATATTACTCAAATTAATTTGGAGTTCTCCCCCCTTTTTGTGATAGTGGATATAAAAAGGTCCGACCAGAACGACCTGTCGTGTTGAACTTTGATTAAAATAGTGATTACAGACGAATCTATAGTCATTTAGGGGAAATAGGTGATTTGTACATATACATGTTTATCTGTTAGTTGTTTATAATGTAACAAATTCTATCATCAGCTGGATCATTTGTATTTATACTGGGCTAGATTTAGGGACAAAACTGTTAACATGTGAACAATTGATCACATTGTTACTTGAATATGTGGAAACCGTGGAAAGAAATGATACAGTCCCTGTGCTATCAATATAGGATTGTAACAAAAACGTATGGTCCAAAACAGCAGCCTGCTGGACACAGTAGTATTCACAATTAATGTTTTGTTTACACACCTGTGCACAAATGGAACTACCGATTTTGAATATTCCATGGAAAGGTCAACGCGACAGGTCATTCTGGTTTGACTATACCACTGCATAATAACACATATAAATATTCATTTTGATTGTAATTATTTGGAAAAGACTGAAATAGGCGTAGTCTAATGTCCAATCCTTCTGACATATTAAAGTCAATTAAATTTTGTTGACATTGAAATTGAGGGGCCATTATGTGTCGAGGATTCCTCTTACAGGGAATTGAGAGAACTTCTTCATACAAAATGAATACAGTTGAAAAAAAATTAACTTTGCATTTATCTTCTAACGAGATAGCATTTTATGATTTCTAATTCTGTATATCTAACTCAACTTCACAGCCTGTACCGGTGATATTCCAACCAAACATTAAACAAAGCTACATTGTTGTAATGTATGAACATCTCGATGCTCCAGAATTGATTAGATTTTGCTTTCATTTATGTTTATTTACCGGATTTTGGAAAACAAATTTCAGACTTTGATGTCGGTTTTGCGCGAATAGGAATTATCTGAGTTAAAATATAATACACATATTAAGAATATATTGAACTTTTGTTTAGTTCCAAGTAACTTACTGACGGTGTCAATCTATTGAGATTTTGATGTTCTATTTAACATGGGGAGTCATGAAAAGTTTGTGAATTAATTAGAAACTGACCAATGGTCACAACGTCAGTATAATATCAGTCCCCGACGTCTATCTGACATTGGGTCTAAATATCATTTTGTTTCCTAATAACTTTTGATCTGAATACGTTGACCATTTTTTTTTTATCTTTGTCATAATAACAATGTTTTTCCTGACAAGAAAAAAGTAGCAAGAGTCTAAATATTCATTATAAATCAAATGAATCAAATAATTAAAATCAATAAATACATAATGAGCGCATATACTAATGTTAAACACGGTAAGCAATTTCTAAATTTAATATAATAATTGTATATACTGTATGTACATTGGCTGTAGGTTGATCTATACTTAACATATTTTGAAATAGGCTATACTTGAATTTTGTCCAAGTAAACTCAAGCATTACGTTATTTCTACAAAAAACAACATGTTGGCTGAGTGGTAATAAACCTTTACTGTCTCCCTGTCGCCTTGTTTGTCTTAGTATCAGATCCTAGTCGATATTTCAGGCTATATACATATATATGGTCTTGTAAGTAATACGTTTATATTATTTAGATATTTATTCAATGTTCGTTAAATCAAACTAGCTTTACTCAGTAATATGGGATTTGTCACCCGAAAGTGTCACTGCTACCCGCTGTTTGGGCCGAAATGAACCTACTGCGTAAAATACAAACAAAATTACTAATTTTAATTTTACTTAATTCTAATTACTAATTTTGTTGAACTTTTTAGTTATACTGCTTATCTTTTTATTCATTTACTTTCACCATCTATACACCATCCAAGATGTTTTCTAATTAATTATAATAAGCCCTCGGCGAATTAATTATCGACCGAAGGGATAGTTTTCCCAAACATAACGATATTTTCCGTTGTTTAACTTCTAATTAGGTCGTGTCTTCGAAGAAGAGTAAAAGCTTATGATGTCACTTCGGCGTCGGCGTTGGTTTTTCAAATGTTAAGGTTTTGGTGTAAGTGTTGAAAAGTATTAAATACATCACTTTATAATTGTACTAGGGTGCTGATATTTGGCAATATAGTCCCTATGGAGTAAAATGATCCCTTCCTGCAGTAAAACTTAAAAAAAGGATATTTTCTTTTTAAATATGTGGGTTTCTTTTTGAAAAGCATAGTAACACATGGTATTATGCTTCCTGTGGGGGTTAAACTATCCCTTGCCGGAGTTAAACTGAAATATTTTTTTGGGGAAAAACATATTTTTTGAATTTTTGTGCAAATGTTGAAGGCTATTAACACATCACTTTATGATTGTAATAGGGTGCTGATATTTGGTAAAAGAGTCCCTCTGGAGTTACACTATCCCTTCATGGAGTGAAACTGGAAAAAAATAATGTGAAAATGCTCACATTAGACAATTTATACCGGTCTTCATTTGTCAATGGAGACAACTCTCATAAGGATAATATTTCATCAAAAAATTGAAAAAACAGGTCCAAAAGCAATTACATTTGTATTTAATACATTCATTCAATCTACAACAGCAAAGCTTGTCTCCCAAACGTTTGTCAATAAGAGGTTGTTAAAAAAATACTCGAAAAAGAATACATGAATTATTATGCTTCATTTACCTAAATTATTGCTCAAAATCACATAGAAATAGTGTAAAACTAATTCGTCAATTGGGATGAAAGGTTGACAATTCGCTAATCTGGTCATGATATAAAATTAATTATCAATTATAATGTAATGATTATTAAGTAATTATGTTTCATAACAAACCAAAAATAACTGATTGGGTATCGCACAATACCTATAGACTAAAGCCTGGTTTATTTTACCCTCTCTGTTAACCTATAACCATGTTAACTGATCATGGAGGGTGTTTTATCTTTTTTGTTTTTTGATGAAAAACTCTTTTCAGTTGATTTTATCTGAAATGTATGTGTAAATTGTACATTGTGAATTAAGATACATGTATTACAGCAAGGAACTTCATCTTCTTTGAATGAAATGGGATCAGCTGATAGTTGATGATCATTGTTTGTTACAGACCTTTACTATCAGGATTGGGTGTGGGAACGGATGGATTTTGACGTCATATGAATGGATTTTAAAAATCTTGGATGACATGTTACTGGTTATCGGTTAGAATACCGCGAGTGCATCTGTTGCATAGCTGAACTCGGGTTTGTTTGTTTTTCTCTCTCGTGTTTTTTTGTTCTTCTTGCTTACTGGATTGATCGCCACGTACATGAACAGTCAGGTTTATTTTGAGGCTGGTAACATTGTAGTAGTTAGTGACTACCTCATTGAACAACACTCTGGTGGCCCTAAACTGAGGATTGGATGAATTCAAATTTTATTTTTCATAATTCATCAAAGTGCCATATTCCAGAAAGCTGTAGAATTGTGAGAATTATTGCAACTCACAAGATAACCAATACTCTATATGAAATGGGATAGAATGGGTATGATTGTCCTAAAGCAATGCATTTCTGTATAGTACTGTATATAATTTTTTGTATATGTAAACCTACTTCCAATACCCTGAAACACACGGAAAATATGTCAATGTTGCTAAGCTTATCATTATTACGAGACAGTTATATAAGTGATAATATAAATTGCTATGTGAAAGTTTTGTTGTCTGATGGTGAGCCTATTGATTTTATCTATTCTACATGACATTATTTCTCTATACCTCTCCGTGTCTCTTTGTTTTTTGGATCTTTTCTTCTCCTTGATCTTCTTAACTGACAGTCCATACTTCCACATATTACGAACGTGTGTATTATCAGAAAGAGGCATACTATACTATGTTGATTGAGGATACCATGATTATATAAACACTTAGTTATTGTTCATTCGCAGAGTTATGACTTACAGACTTTGTACTGATTGTGTAAAAGTAACCAATTCCTAGCCATAGTTCTTTGACTTCTGATACGCTAGAGAATGCCAAAACTCATAAAATATAATGATCGATTGACCTATTTCAAAATTAATTAATACACTCATACACTAGTACTAAAATGTTAAAGTTTTGTATCAGAGCATAGTCACTGTGTATTGTAGTTTGAATATATCGAAGGGGAAAATATCCATCACACGTATGAATTGAATTCAGTTATTCAATTTACTAATATATAGTAATGAATACTAAATTCGATGGAGAATCCTTCTTCAATTAAAGAATACCACAATTAGTACAAAGTCTGTTCATTGGTCGATATAGAGAGACTTGATAAAAAGTCTTGTTTAAAAGTTGCACGGTAATGTCCTTGACACAGCTAAATATTATTTGTGGTTGTAGCTGTACTTTACCCAAATTAGTTAGCCACGTATTTTCATCGATAGTTCAGTTTTATTAAAGGGTACTTCTACTGTAGTGGGGAGGAGTCATCTGACCTAAGAAATGGAGTGAGGGTATTCTCCCTCGACAAACGTTTTGAAATCTTTTGAATGTTAGAGTTATATAGTCACTCCTAATCTTGACCTTGATCGGTTTCACACGTACAGATACTTTGTAGAAATATTGTGATATAGTAGTATATCAGTAAAATTGATCAAGATATAAGCTGCCTGACCATTGTGTTTACCTGGCCAACGTGTATTGATTTACTTATGTAATTACCCGTTGACTTACCTATATGTATATACTCAGCTGGCCAGATAGTTCCCTATAAGATCATGTAATAGTGTGATGTAATAGAGGTCAATACGTGTCAGCAGAATTGACCTGTTCACATGTATAAAAGGACCAGTTTGTATCTGTTAACATTGTTCGAGTATCTGGAGTCAGAGAAACAACATCTATAATATTTTGATTTTTCTCTGAATTTTTTATATTTTGTGTGATAACGTTAATGGAATAAGGGTAGATTATGAACTTACTTACATAGTACATTGCCACATTAAACTGTTATCCTTGTCCTGTCAGTCCAGATTCTTTGGCGGTCTTATGTTAAGGATGAGACCTGTGGTGGACCAATTTCCAGACCACAGATTTCAGGGTAACGTTCAGTTTAGTTCATTTGTCAATTTGATGAAAATAATCTGTTGCATGGCTACGTTAACTACGTATTACGCTAGATATTAATCAGAATGTTTCATTTGTTTGTATTACGTGTTATAACTGGATAGTATCTGTCCGGGCACGAGAGTGAAGAAATATACAAGTAAAACTGCAGAGCATTTTGTAAAGGTAGGGGAAAGACACACGACTAATGATAAGCTGCCTAGTTAACTAGGACTAAGCTTACACCTGTTTCAAACATTGCCATATCAAAAATTGAATACTTTTTACAGTTTTGTAACATGTTTTACCGTTGCAACGGGAATAGCAACTACACGCCGGATGTTTACAGACATCGAGAAAAAAATGTAAGAATGTTGATTTTAGTCACAGATCAGTGAATAATTTATGAAATTGTTTTTGAAATAATGTATGCAATTATCGATAATTGACAAGGGTCTTTTGGGATGTAAATTCAGATAAAAATTAAGTAGAGCGACCGGAAATTACCGGTCTCATTGGTCATATGAGTTCGATGTTATCAATCGTTTGTCAGATCATGTATCTTAACTCAAAAACAGGTGCAGCTGCTTAAGACCCATCATTTAAAATACATAATTTGATATGAAGCGGCCATATTCCTAAATCAACCTCCATTATGATTTTAGTAAAATCCTCCGTATTCAAAAATGGAAAGATTATAACAACAAATACAACAATCTGCTGAAGGGTTTATTATGAATAAAAGGATGGACATTTAACGCTGGGTTGGCTACATTTAACGAGTCCTAGTTGTCTGTTTCCATACATTGGCAAACCGTTGACTACAATCCGTGCTGTCGCAATGGTGCTCTTACGAGAATTCACAAACTTCATATGCATATCTACGGTCACTGAAAAACACAAAAAGAAAATACATATAAAAACATGTTCACAAGCATGATCAACGTAGTACAATCTTTCAACGAACCAAGTCTGATACCACAACGTATCATATATATAATATGATACATGTATATGTCCCCTACCATATCACATCGTCTTATCAAGATAAACTACATGTCTCCTTCCACATCACATTTTCTAGTCAAGAAACAATTCAATTCCCCTACCACAACACATCATCTAGTCGTGATGTATCCCACTTTCCACAAAACATTGTCTAGTCACGATACAATACGTGTCCACTACTACAACACATTATTCGGTAACGATACAATTAATGTCCTTTACCACAACACATTGGCAAGTCACGATATGATACATGTCTCTCTATCACAGCTTATTGTTTCGTCACGATACAATACATGTCCCCTACCACAACACATTGTCTAGTCATGATACAATACATGTCCCCTACCACAACACATTGTCTAGTCATGATACAGTACATGTCCCTTATCACAACACATTGTTTAGTCATGATACAGTACATGTCCCCTACCACAACATTGTCTTATCATGACACAATTTACATCCCCTAACAAAACGAACTGTCTAGTCATAATGCAATATAATTTTATTATGTCCCATACACATGACATAATACATGTCTTCAGTCGTCACCTACCATATTTCCACGACCACAATACACTGTCTAGTCACCACACATAACATGTCCTCTACCACAAAATACATGACTTTTTCATGATGCAATACAAACCGTTGACATATTGTCTAACTTGATATGTTCACAACACATACAGTATTACCTCCTCGCTCTGCCTTCTCCAACATACAACAATAACATATGTCAGTACTTTTTTCCACCACAATGCATGTATACCATAAATATCCTTGCCAGGAAAATTGTTAAGTCAAAAAAGAGATTAACAACGAGTAATTGTTGAATGTGGCATTCTTTTCACTCGAGTAAGTTATTTGTTTAAAGTTACAAGAGACACGGGCTTTAGTGAGTGTCTTTTGTAATTTTTAAAAGACAACACACGAGTGTGAAATGAATTCCATATCCGTCGTGTGAGTCTTGTGACCTGTTTCTACCACAATTATTTCGGTTTGAATCAAAGGGGATCATAGACAGGTAAGGTATACAAGTGACGGACGGGATCCGATGATTTTACGTCATTCGATTATTGATGACGTTAACAACAAAATACAGTTCGGTAAAAGTTTAAATTCTTGACCAATCAAAAGACCGGAAGGTTATATTGCACAAGTGGAATATAACATTTAGATCTAACATGAATTATTCCTTATTGGCCCGAGAGTGGAATAACACAGTTGTGATAGAATACTTCTTACACCCTTGGTTAGGTAACATTACTTACTTTTCCAACTCAGCATAGGTACTGCGGATTCCCCGTACAAATTCACCATGGGGTACGGTATATTCAAACGAACTGCCATACGAGTTGAGGTAATCGGTGAAATGACACTGTTCACGGCCACGATCTGTTTAATAATGAAAAGAAGAATTTATCAATTTAGACCCTACACTTCGGTGCCCCTCGGGTTGAGCAAGGCAACAAAATACATATAATCAAGTTAATATATCATCTCATGGTCAATTGGTGACATGTACAAATATGACATTCAGTGGTTAAGCGACGTTAGACCCTTCTGTCTGTGGTCTCTCGTTCTGAAAAAGATGATTATTCACCTTTTATCAAATTTTTCCTTTGTAAAGTTAGAAACAATTGACATGCACATCACAATGCGGTATAAACAGCGATAAGAATATGTCACTTGAGATGTATATGTTATTTTGAAAGGTACTTTGTACTTACTAATGATTGGACAACACTGGACTTCCCAACGTCTGTCTCGATAATAGATATCATAGACACTTCGGAAACCGTTCAGTAATCCATTGTTAGGGCACACGTAGGAAAAAAAATTGTCATAACTATTGATGTAACCTGAAATAAGGAATATTGTGAAATACAGGAAATATATTGCAATGCTATATACGTAGAGTGAAAAATGCATATAGTAGATTAAGGTTATCATATTCGGCTCATACGTCAATGTGTTCCTTTAGAAGGCGGATGCAGTGTTTGACGAAATTGGAAAAGAAATCCTCGTGACGGTAAATCATCATCAAAGAGTATTTGGTAGGTAAACAAAGAGAGACAACAATTATGTAGATGCGCAGCGCTTATCTTCTTAATCCAAACAAATAACAGGCTACGTGGAGAAGAGAACCCCTCGCCCCTCCCCACAAAAAAGGCTTTACATGAATGAATCACAAGTAATCTATTGATACAATACCCAGAATGATCAAAAGTCTGTATGTCAAAAATGTGACAAACAAAATACAGTAAACAATGCAAACATTCATCGTCTCTTGTCATTAATCAAAATATCTTCAATTTCGAAGATTATTCACTGTTGTAATTCCATAACAACATGCGAGCTATTTTGGAATCTCTTCGGTCCAAACGGACTGATATATTATGGTGCCCAGCTGGATGTACATGTATCATTATTATTATTTGGTGGTGATCAATTGAAGAGAGTACGATAAAGGAAATAATGATCTGATTGTCATTATAATTGACATAAATGATTGTTTTTTTTTGCCATACAAATGCTGTTCCTTTCGATTAATTTCTAAAAATGTGGACATTTGTTTTTATAGAGGGCGATTAAAATAGAAGAAATATCTAGTGGTTCAAGAGAGAATTCTAGTCTGGTTGAAAACTTTATTCTGCAATTAAGATTTATCTAATTTATCCAATTATGAAATATTTCATAAAGTCACTGGGTGTCTTTCGTAAGACCATTTTCTTTTGTTGCACTACCGGTATATTCTTTCTGTAACACTTGGTGCCAATATGTTTTGTTTTGTTGAACTAATTCTAGGAGCAAGTTCACGAGAATTGGTGGCCAAATTGAAATGGATGAAAGCATACTGCCTGCACGTGATGACAAATTTATTAAAAAAACAAGCAAACCATTTGGTCATTTGTTATTTGAAACACACTTTTGATCGGAATTATTGTCATAAAAACGGTCGGTAAAGCAACATTTTGCGTATTTAAGACATGTAAGGTTTGAAGACAAAGATGATTTTAAATAGAATACACACGTAATGCAACGATGAGATGCTTTCTCTTTGTTCTCAGACAATAACGGCTGACAATAGACGGACGCGAGCTTTATAGGATACACTGAAAATCCGTAAGCAAATCATGCACACGAGACCATTTTTAGATACAAAAACAATTGCAAGCGATACAGCAATAACAGTTATAAGTTCATAATATGGCAAAAATAATAAAAAAATAATTCCTTTTTAACTGTACAAAAGTAATGCCACACATCCAACAAACCTCTATGCAAAGAATCAGCATCCTAATACCAGTATTAAGTGAATGGTGTGCCATTATAAAACTTAAACCAAAACTTTAACCGGACGAACGGACGGACGGACGGACGGACGGACGGACGCATGCAAAACCTATAGTCCCCCCGGTTTGACCGGTAGGGGACTAATAAAGACATCACCATATTTGGGTGTCTTAATATAGCATGAGGGATAATTATGGCCCCGCTCTGTACACAGATTGGTGTCAAACCACCATATTCATGTAAACATGAGTAAGTCTAACATGAGATATAACGGTAATCATACAATGGATGTTTAAATTTTACTTTCAACGTGGAAATTTTTTTGTTGCAATGATTTAACAAACATGTTACAGAGACAGGATATTGCACTACTGTAAAAGTATTATTGAACACATTGAACAAAATAAATAATTACGAGCATAAAGATATGTGGCATGAAGATATGTAAGAAGTATCTCATAACTATATAACAAAAATATACTTTCCAATTACACATGCTAATTTCGTTATATTATGTGAAGTAATTATGATGTCGTTTATGTATAACTTCACTATAGTGTAATTACACTTATCGTTTGATATTGTTGACGCTATCGCATGATACATGTATTTAAGAGCAGAAAATGTATGTGATGACGGGAGATGTTAGCTAGTTATAGAAACAAATTTGGTTTTGTTAGTACATTTTAAAGCCTTAACATTGGCTAACGTCATTTAATGGCGAACTCCCCTGTGTAGGTATGGGTTGGTTTAGTTTATTTAACGTCCTATCAACAACTATGGTAATTTAATGACGGCCTCTCCTGTGTAGGTATGGGTTGGTTTAGTTTATTTAACGTCCTATCAACAACTATGGTTATTTAAAGGCGGCCTCCCCTGTTTCGGTATGGTTGAATTTAGTGTCGTTTAATGTCATTTCAACAGCTAATGTCATTTAATGGCGGCCTCCCCGTGTGGGTATGGTTTGGCTAAGTATTGTTTAAAGTCATATTAACAGCTGAGATCTTCTGAAACATTTTCTTCGGGTTGGTAAAGTAAATATGATAGAAGTTATATGACACAATCAATATGATATTTTAGAGTGTGACGTTTCGATGACTACATTGTCATTTTAAGCAGACTAATGGCCAATGTGAATCGTTCTAGCACTGTCTTATGTAGTGTCTGAGATGGTAAAAGATTCTATCTACTCTGAAGGATGTTTCGACTTAATCATGATCCTATTGACACCAAGTTCGAAAAAAGTGTGACGAAATGGTAAAAATAAAATAGAATCATACAAGTGTACGAGGTATGATATACTGAAAGAAGACAACGTTATATAAAATACTATGATTTATATTCATAATTACCTGTCCAATCACAGTCCCCGATTAAGATACCAGCAGCAAGGGGTTGGCAACCAAACGACCAGTTTCTGTCATAGCCGTTATAGGTACTAGTTATTTGTGTCAAATATCTATTCCATCCACAAGAAAAGTCCACAATCTCTCCTTGTGCATTGGTGCGTTGGAGGACTTCGCCACCGAAGAGTGATAGAACCAAGAATACCTGTTAAAATATTGATATTATGATGTAAATAGTGAAGCATTTTTACAAACTATTGTCCGTGCACCATATGAGGCTATCATATCAGGCCAAACACATCCGAGTAAGTTATAGAAATAAGAATTCCCCAGGTTATGTACTGGGACATCTAAAACCTAGTGTGTTTGGCTGGTCAGCACGCGGTTGCCGAAAGCTGGTCAGCCAAACAGTCAATGTCCAAGGAACATAATAATTGTTGATAACCTTTACACTTACATGTAAACGAATTCCAGCCGGAAGCAACATCTTTTTCGCTAAGAAGCAAATGATTCCGAGGAGAATTGGTTACAAACGCCGTGGATACACGCCGGGTTTATATAACGCCTATCACATCATGTAATTCCTGAAACTCGAGATCAAGTGATGACGCTGGTCCGTTGTTGAAAACAGGATCTGGAGAAAGGAGAAACTCGTGACTAATTAAGCATTGATATGGAACGTCATACTGTCATATATTGTTTTCAATACCACCATGCCTCGTAATCATAGAGGTGTAGCGACAGGCCCGGGGCAGCTTCACTATATATTGGATACGAATTGTATTCACTTGGGTAGTGGACGTAGGACTGCCTGCCACCTTTAGAAGAAGTAAGGTTGCCTGTCAATTTTTGAAAATAAGTTGAAGTGGATGGCGTGATGATTAACATAAAAAATATACAAAAAATGTATTATAAAAATATATTTGGTTCGATCGTTGTAGTTTTTTGTTTGTATGAGACAAACCTTCCCAACAGAAAACACGTGAATACACTTCTTGAAGAACTAAATGAATGACTCATGCAAAAAATGTCAGTAAATATGTTAGCGTGAACGTGTAATTGTCAATTGTTGGGTTAAAATTTGCAATCTTCAATAAAGACCTACAATGTACCTTTGATTTCAAATACTTTCAATTGATGCGTGAAGGCAAGGTAAGTTAATCGTAATAAGTTACATTAATGTATAAGATATCTTTGTAAAACTTTGTATTAGTCATCTTTAGATGGAGTATGATACAGTGGACACACGCAACATTGAGCTATTAAACAGGTAACACATTTTGTAACTATACTTTTAATAAGTTTGTGTTTGATATACCGCCATACCACAGCGCATTAATTGGTTCCACATCCGGTTGAACAAAACAATCACGGTCACTTGAGGTTGTTTACTTATAAGTAGACCTTACCCATGTTTACAACACAATTACTGAAATTACGGACACGTAACTGAAACCCGCAATATCACATCCGGCCATTACTGACACACGTGACCACCTGATGACGGAGTTCCGTGCTGTAACTGGAGCTTGATAAGCCCTTTTCACTCGTAGTTATTTTTCATATGGGATATAATTCCACAGGAACTTTAAAACGACCAATACGTGTCTCTGCATTCGTTATAACAAAACATGTATGAGGAAATCTTTCAATTGCCACAGGAAAAAAACGAGAAGAAGTGTTGATGCAAGCGTGAAATTAATCCGATAAACATATATAATTATGAAATATTGCATCAAGTTCAGTTCGTTCCATTTTTCCACTCAATACCATTTTTGTTGTATTATATCCTGTCTGTATCGCAAGATACTTAGTTGTACGCACAATATACTAAGTTGTACGTACAATATACTAAGTTGTATGTACAAGATACTAAGTTGTACGTACAAGATACTTTTTTTTTTTCTTTTAATTTTTAATTTTTGAAGACATTTTTAATACATGAATAGATAATAACCTCATGCACACATACACACCCTCAAACATACACACATCAGTTCCAGAATGTATTGTTTGCCATTATATATCATCATGATCAGAATAACCTGAAGATCTTTCATTGTCTTAAAAGCAACCTCATCCGCATCATCATACTCATCATCACCATCGTAATCACATCATCATACAAGTCAACATACTCTCATCATCATAGTTTCATCACCATAATCTCATCATACTTATCATAATAATTAATCATCATTCTAATCATCTTCATAATATCATCATCATTAACTACAAAGGTAAATGCATGTACATAGGAAACCATACAAACTCCTATAAATGTGAATGTACTCTGATAGACATACATACACCCTCACACACATACATATTCAGTTTCCTGGTAGCCTGGTCAATCCTGTCGAGGGCTCAGTTTCTGTGTTGGTCATATCAACTCTATCCACGTCAGCCGAGTCATCAGCAGGATTGACCATGCTCCACACTGATAAATACCTCTTACACACACACACACACACACACACACACACACACACACAATTGGAAAACAGGGAGGAGGGGGGATAGACAAAGAAGATAGACAAAGAAGGATGGGACCATTTAATACATAAAATTAAAATAATATACCTTGATAGGAGATGGAAAGTAATTATTATCTGCTTATTTAATGAGTATCAGCAACACAGCACTGGAGAAAAAAAAGAGATATGGTAATTATAAGTCGGAGATTTTCCCCCAGTTTTTCCACTCTTTTTCAAACTTTTCCCTACAGGCTTCTCCTTTACTATATGCAATAAATTTTTGCGTCTCATGATATTGTTTAAGAGCACTTATCAGACCATTGATGTTTAAAGACTTGTGAAAACATCGCATTTTATAAATATATTGTTTGATAACAAGGAGAATTTCATTGTCAACTTTACAGTTATTAGGATTTTGAGATAGTAGTCCAAAAATAAAAGATTGCTTATTGAAATTAAATGGGATAAAAAGAGCATCTAATAAAATTCTAAGACTTTCTAATAAGTTCTGAACTTTACAACATTCCCACAAGATATGTATGATAGTTTCAATTTCAGAATTGCATAAAGTACAAAGAGGAGAAATTACTAGCTGTGATTTGAAAAGAAAAGAGTTTGTGGTTAAGATGTGATGATTAACTCTGTACTGAAACCACTGAAGTTTGGTATTTTTTGTAGCAATAAAGGGAATCTTGAATATCCTAGTCCAAGTTGTATCATTCAAGTTAAAAACTTCATTCCACTTCTTTTTACCTGTAGGAACATTGTTATTTTTAATAAAAATATTATAGAAATCCTTTGAGCCTTTTCTGTGTTTCATGAATAATTCTATGTTCATTGGCAAACAAGGATATGGGATTTTTAATACAGGAATTTCTTTTGAAGACAAAAACTTTCTTACTGCTGACAAAAGGCTATGATACTGAAGAAAATTAGTTTTTACTTGATATGTGCGAGTTACTTCTTGGAGAGTGTGAAAACATCCAGTATTATGATCTGATATCAAGTCATTTATCATAATTATGTTTTTGTTATAGAAATTCTTAAAAAATACTGATTTCTGGCCAACAGTTATATCTTTATTAAACCATAGTGGTGTTTTTAGGATAGAATTTTTCATAATGCTATTTTTTTCGATTGATAGATTTAAATTGTACCAGGCTTTAAACACATCAGCCCAGAATATATTACTGCAACTTTTTGCACATTTCTGCACATAATCATTGCCACAATTGGCTAGCAAATCAATGTTAATGTAACTTTTCAAAATAGCTTGCCACTTGGCTGTAGTTTGAAAAAGCCTTCTCACCCAAGATAATTTTAATGAATCTATAAAAGCTTTTATATTTATCATTTTTAAACCACCATTTAGATAATCTTGAACAATAAATTCTCTTTTTACTTTATCTGTTTTGCTATTCCACAAAAATTCAAAAAGAATGGAATTTAGTGTTGAAGTAAACTGTTCATTAGGACTAGGGAGTGAAATAAAGAGATGGTTAAATTGTGAAATGAGGAGCGATTTAATAATATGGATTCTGCCGATAGGGGTCAAAACTCTTCTTTTCCAGGTTTTAAGAAGTGACTTTAATTTAATTAGTTTTTTATCGAAATTCAGTTTTGGTATCTCATGTAGGTTGACATGAAATTCAATCCCCAATAGCGTAAATTTGTGTTTGCCCCATTGCAAATTAAGATCTGGTAGGAAAGTATCGTCACTGAACTTTTTACTACCTATCCAAATTTCCTGTGTTTTTGAAACATTAATTTTAAGACCAGAAATTTTAGCGTATAAATTAAGTTCATTAACTGATTCTTTAAGAGATATCTCTGGGCCGTTCAATGCCAAAGATGTATCATCTGCATATTGTGAGAGTAGGATCGGACTTCTATTGACTTCAATGCCTGTTATATTTTTATTATGTCGTAATTTGATAGCTAATATTTCTGCACATAGGATAAAGATATACGGGGCTATCGGGTCACCCTGTCGGCATCCCCTTTTAACATTGAAGAATGAAGACAAGTTTCCTCCCTGAATGATTGCGGCACTGACATTTTTGTGAAATACATTTATCCAATTTCGTATGTTTTCCCCCAAACCAAAAATTTTTAATACTTTTTCAATAAACTCCCATGAGACCGAATCAAAGGCTTTTTGGAAATCTATCATAAGCAGCATCACTGTAATATTATTATCCTCTGTATATTTCATTAAATCATAAACTAACCGTGTATTTTCCCCAATATATCGTCCAGCGAGAAAACCTGTCTGATCCTTATCTATAATTTTGTCTAAAACTGTTTTTATTCTATGTGTAATTGTTCCAGATGCTATTTTATATATCACAGTGAGTAATGTAATTGGTCTCCATTTTTTTTTATAAAATGCCTTGGTTTGTCTCCCTTTGGTATGCAAGTCACAATTCCACGACGTTGAGAAATAGATAATTCACCTTTTTTGTACCCTGAATTTATAGATCTTACCACAAAATTACCCAAATATTTCCAAAAACATTTAAAGAACTCAGCTGTAAAACCATCTATACCAGGACTAGAGTTATAGGACCTTCTAACTTTTCAGCATCTTGTTTATTTAGTTTACAAACATTACAATCTTTTAACAAATCTTGCAAGTGAACATCTTCTATTTCATTTTCATCATTATAAAGATTTTCATAAAAACTGCGAACTTCATCTAAGATTTCATCTTGCTTTGTAATAACTTTTCCATCATCTAATTGCAATTTAGGAATTATTTTCGAGGTAAAATTTCTATTTTCCAAATTAAAAAAGTAGTTAGTTGGTTTCTCACCCTCTTCAATCCATTTAGCTCTTGATCTTGCTATACTGCCTTTAATTCTATGTTGTCTTATTTTTTCTAATTCTTTCTTTTTAGATTCTAATTGTGTAAAATTAATATCATCTTCTTCAAGTTTTTGAATAGCTGTTTTTAAATTATTCTCATTAAGATTTCGTTGTTTCTTGAGATAGGTTGAATAAGAAATTGTTTTGCCTCTGATGTGTGTCAATAAGGTTTCTAGAAAGAGAGAATCATCAATAGTAAACTGAAGGTCTGCATCTGGTATGTTTGATATATTGAAAAGATTATATAAAGGTAGACAGTTTATTCTTTTAGATTCCAAAATACATTCCTTAACAAGTTTTAGATAGTTTTGATCATGTAGTAAACTGTTATTAAATTTCCAAATACCTTTACCTGTTTTGAATTCAGTAAGTTTAAGAGATATTGATGGGAAAGAGTGGTCTGATCTGTATCCTGTTTCTATGTTTGATTTTACTGTATTTGAAAGTAGGTTTTCAGTCAGAAGAAAAAAGTCTAGACGGGCCTGTTTTTTGGGGTTACTTCTCCTCCAGGAGTACCTTTTTAAATTCTCGTGATGTTCCCTAAAAATATCAATAAGAGAGAAATTATCAATAATTTCCAAAACTTTGTCCCTAGCTTTAGGATTATTGATATGCTTATAACTATTATCATAGTCTAAACTGGGGTCTAAGACTAGGTTAAAGTCGCCACAGATGATAACATATTTATTGTTAAAGTCTTCAACTGTCTCAGATATAAGATTATAAAATGCAGGGTTATCTTCATTTGGACCATACAAGTTAATGAGTGTTATGTTAAAATTTTCAATGCCAATTGCTAGTGCAATAAAATTACCATTAGGTCCTCTTCTCTCTTTAAATATTTTAAATTCAAAATTATTTTTAAATAAAATGGCAACACCCCTCGAGTTGGATTTGTAAGAACTGAAAAAACACTGGTAACCCCACTGATTTCTAATGATACCTTCGTTTTCTTCAGTAAAGTGTGTATCTTGTAAACATATAATATTGCATTGCATTGATCGAAAGTAAGAACAAATATGTTCGTTTAGTTTTTTCTCCAATGTCGCGACAATTTGCTGATATAATCGAAATGCTATTGTAGCGGGACTGGACTGGGTAGATCATCGGTGACCAGGTAGCTCAAATGGTAGAGCATCCGGCTAGTGTTCGGAGGTCCCGGGTTCGAACCCCGGTCTGGCCGCTACATTTTCTCCTCTCCTGTTACAAAATTGGCGCCCAACTAAAATACCCACGGTGGTGGTCTAAGGGTCTCGTGTGTCTTCGAGGGCGAAGACTTGGAAAAAAGGAGGGAGGTGTGTAGCGGGACTGGACTGGGTCGATCATCGGTGACCAGGTAGCTCAAATGGTAGAGCATCCGGCTAGTGTTCGGAGGTCCCGGGTTCGAACCCCGGTCTGGCCGCTACATTTTCTCCTCTCCTGTTACACTATCTACGGTATAAACACAAAGCTATCAAATTAACTGTCCCCATCCCGAGAACAAAGAAAGAAAGAGAAAGAGACAGCGAGTAGATAGAAAGAAATAGACTGTATAAAGACATACGTGAGGTCAACGACCTAAAGACCACTGCCAACCTAACATACTACACACGTTTTCTTTCTGAAACAGCATCTACACCACCATATTGTTGTCAGACAAGAGTTATCTTACCGGAAGTTGTATAATACATTTCCGGACTTGGTGTAATCCGGAAAAGAGATATCGTATGCATTTTATATAAAGTACCAATATTTAATGTGTTAACGTTGTAGGTAAACCTACAGCTGTCACTGATTATTTAACACCGTTGTACATTGTAACTTTGACAGGATTTTGCTCAAGAACAATAAATACAAACCATACTGATTTTTTTCCTTGAAAATTAGATAAAACATATACAATATAGACCTAGATGAATATAAACCAGAAAAATATATACATTGTAGCTACTCTTATGCCACAAACAACCAGTATAATGTATGTACATGTACGTAGTCAAACAGACTGGCAAGAAATTCGAGCATGTACTGAATAAATCTTATATTTGAAAACAGTGGATAAATAAAAGAGAAACATTGGTATTTGAAAGAAGTGTACAAAAAACAAAACAAAAACAAAAAACAAAAAAAACACAAACAAAAAACAGGGCAAGTATGTTCTGCCAGATGTTACTGATTATCTAATGGACATACTCCAAAGAGATTAATGCACTTTTAGATGTATATTTCCACATATTGGAATGTGCGTAGAATTTTGAGTAAATAAAGGGGGAAAAATCACAGGCTACATATACAAAAAAGCTACATCTTACCTGGTGTTACAGAAATGTATGTCCCGTAATCACATGGAAAACACGCCACACACTAAAAAAAGACACACATACACACGCGTACACATTATATTACCAATTAAATTCCAAACACTGTCAAAAGTTATCGGTATTAACCAGGAGGAATTAATTCCTGGCGGCACCGTGGTGCCAAAGTTCCATACCGATATATTATCCATTGAAATTAAGTCTACTGGAAGTTGGAATCATTCTTCAAAAAACTTTCGGTGAGCCGAGTACCCAGTGAAAGTCTCCTCTTTTTTCCATTTGATAATATGGCAAAAAGCTTTCCGTCGATACTAAAAGAGTTTTTGACACAGGGAAGTTTGTAAGCATCCGCCAGTATCCTTTGATTGGTCCTTGTGAGATACTCGAAAATAGTAATACCAGATTTTTTCAACTTGTACCGGGATTTTATCACTTCGTTTCGTTTGAAACGGCGCACAAATTTCACAATGATATTTCTGGGTCTGTCTTTGTTAAATTTTCCTAGTCTGTGAGCAATGTCAATGTCAGAACTGGTAAGCTGCACATCAAGTTTTTCATTCACAAACTTTACAATTTTCTTAGCACAGTCTTCAGCAGTTTCCGAGTCTGATGAGTCTTCCAGGCCATTTATTCTGAGTGAGTTTTTCCTCCCATGCTGCTCTAAATCATTACTCCTCGCCTCCATGATTTCATTCGAATTTTGCAGTTCAGCAACTTTTCCCTCAAGACTGCTAACAGTCTGGCGTAAATTTTCATATTCTGTCTCAAGATCAAAGACCCTTCCTTTCAGCTCCTCTACCAGTTGTTTGTTCTCTGCTCTGATAGCTTCCTTTACCTTGTTGTATCTTTCCTCCATGTACTGCTTAGTAACTACATTGGACAGCATTTCAGTTATTTCCTCTAGTCTGTCATCAATGGTTTTTTCCGATCCTGACTTTGTACTTCCATTTCTATGACGATTGCCGGTAGGCATATTTACTCCTTTGTATAGTAGATAATAAAGTTCATAAAGTGAATATAGTGAGTGTAGTCCAGGTAAATCTAGGTAAGTGTAGTGTTGGTTAACAGTGTTCACCAGCTGGGTGTCAATCCATTGTTCAAATTTCACATGTCCAAAATCAACATTTTTAGAAAAAAAGATCCAGAGATATTTTTACGAGGATGTTGACGGTTCACTCGCACATTATTATGCCAAAAAAGATCATACGCAGTTTCCAATAAATCGATAAAAATAGGTTTTTTGTCAGAGCTCCAAAAAAGGTGAACTACCCAGGTCTGTGTGACCTTGACCTTTTCACGTATAAGATACTTAGTTGTACGTACCAGATAACAAGTTAATTGAACGTGCAAGATAAATATATATTGATATATAGGGTCTATAGGTACTGGATCCTAACAAACAAATGTTCGTTGGATGCGTATTACTAGAAATAGATAATTGTCAAGTAGTAATAGCGACAGTACAGACAAGTAAATTGTCGAATTGTCGAGGCACTCTGCCCCTTTATCAAGACACAGGTAAATTACAAAGTAAATTACATACGATCACATATAGACATAAAACATGGGACAGTTGCACAAATATAGTTGGTATAAACAACAATAAATATCGTTATGTTGTGAAAACGATCCCATCGGCCAATAAATAATAATCAATTAGAAAACATCTTAGGTGTGTAAAGATGGTAAAAGTAAATAAAAATAAACAAATAAATAATTTAACTAAAAGGTTTAACAAAATAACATCGCGAGTTCAATTGATGTGATGGCAGCGCATGCTATGTAATGAATATTTTTGTTTTGTTTTTTGTTAACACGGTAGGTTCATTTCGTCCCACAAATCTCGGCCCAAACAGCGGGAACGGTGCCAATTACGGGTGGTAAATAAATTATATATTACTGGCTAGAATAAGTTTGTTTTTACGAAATTGAATAAATATCTAAATAATATAGATGTCTTTATGTAGAAATGTACGGAAGCCAGTAAGGGTCACAGCGAAAAAATATATTATGTCGTAATAACGACTTAGTATCTCGTAATAACGACTTAGCTATGTCGTTATAACGACTTAGCTTTGTCGTAATAACGACTTAGTATCTCGAAATAACGACTTAGCTATGTCGTAATAACGGCTTAGTATCTCGTAATAACAACTTAGCTATGTCTTAACTTGGAGCAAGTCATCTGTGTAGTATTATTGCGTGCACAAATATACAACAGATCAACAACGACGGGGGTTAAGTTCGCTTAACGATTTCAAAATGTGCATGTTTACTTTGTTCACTTTGGTTAATCCATTATGTATTCGTAATTTGCTTCAATTAACCGATTTTCATCAATTATTTCTTGATATGATACGTCACTCACGTTTTGTAGCACGAATTCAAACATAACTAAATTTGATCGAGATCAAAACGCGGGATTTCCATCTAGGAAAAGATCGCAGACATGTTTTCTTTCTGACGGACGCTTTTGTACGTTATACCTACGTTTTCTCTTCGTTTTCTCTTCGCTTCCATTCTTTAACCGATCATTTGACTTTTAACCGTGACTGTGACCTTAAACTTCGAAGGTCAAGGACAAAGATTTGAATACCTTTTGTAGCCAGTCAGTCATGAAATATATATGCCAATTATCAAGTCTGTAGGTTTCAGAATATTGGAAGAAAAAATATTTGAAGATTAATTTTAGGATAATTGGAATTTTGGCGGGAAGAGGGTTTTTCAAAGTGCCGTTTGTGCGTTATTTTTTACTTTTTGCCCTTTAAATGTTGCAAACAAATTCAAAAGATAATTTCTTCTTCTTAAATGATCAAATCAACCGTTTTAAGAGAATTTGGAATTCTCGATTTTTATCATTTGACCTCCGTGACCTTGAACGGTTACTTAGTTTATATGCAAGCGCACACACATGTATAAGATACAAGAACTGTGACGTATATGTACTGAAGTAACGAAACCAGCCACGAAATCCTAATGCAATGGTAATTAAACATAAGACGAGTTTAAAAACAAAAACGTAGCTTACTCCGGCGACTGTGTTGAATAAGTAACATACTTAACCGAAATTCATGCACGTTATATGTCATTTTGACCTTTTCTGACCTCGCCTCTCAGACTCCCGGGTGGTGGGGACCACATATTTCACAATTTTGGTTGAACATTCATCGAATTTTGTCGCAGGTAAATTGTTTACAAACACAGGAAGGAAAACGACGGACAAAGACACGTAGAACACGTTACTTTAGACTTTGACCAAGGTGATCTAAAATCATGTCTGAAAGTGGCACTGGGACAAAGAGCTTCACCTTTACCTCTCACCAATGATGATCGTCCATGTTTTTCCTTGCCAAAATGCCAACAACGTATAATATTTAGATAGTAAATGACTAATTAAGCCATACGTTACACTGCGCTCCACTATTCCAAGATGAACCTTTAATGTATGCATATAATGTACTAAACTTACAGAGTCCAGTTGAACATTACCAGTTTTTGTGTACTCTCAAAATCTGAGATGGCCACTTGGTGGCGATATTGTGATTCTGGTTAGTCCCAAACAGTAAAATGCAAAAGAACTACTAAATTGGAATGTACAACTAAATTAAAATGGGATTTGAAAAAAGTATGTGAAATATTTTTTGATAATAAGCAATCAAAAACTGAAAGTGATTAATCCAATGAAGTCAAATGATATGTCCCAGCAGATGACTTGCTCCAAGGTAAGACATAGCTAAGTCGCTATTACGACATAGCTAAGTCTTTATTATGACATAGCTTAGTCGTTATTACGCCATAGCAAAGTCGTTATTACGAGATACTAAGTCGTTATTACGACATAGCCAAGTCGCTATTACGAGATACTAAGTCGTTATTACAAGATATATGGTCTTGTAAGTAATACGTTTATATTATTTAGATATTTATTCAATGTTCGTTAAATCAAACTAGCTTTACTCAGTAATATGGGATTTGTCACCCGAAAGTGTCACTGCTACCCGCTGTTTGGGCCGAAATGAACCTACTGCATAAAATACCAAAAAAATTACTTATTTTAATTTTACTTTATTCTAATTACTAATTTTGTTGAACTTTTTAGTTATACTGCTTATTTTTTTTATTCATTTACATTCACCATCTATACACCATCCAAGATGTTTTCTAATTAATTATAATAAGCCCTCGGCCCTCGACCGAAGTGATAGTTTTCCCAAACATAACGATATTTTCCGTTGTTTAACTTCTAATTAGCTCGTGTCTTCGAAGAAGAGTAAGAGCTTATGATGTCACTCCGGCGTCGGCGTTGGTGTTTGCGTCGGCGTCGGCGTTGGTTTTTCAAATGTTAAGGTTTTGGTGCAAGTGTTGAAAGGTATTAAATACATCACTTTATAATTGTACTAGGGTGCTGATATTTGGCAATATAGTCCCTATGGAGTAAAATAATCCCTTCCTGCAGTAAAACTTAAAAAAAGGATATTTTCTTTTTAAATATGTGGGTTTCTTTTTGAAAAGCATAGTAACACATGGCATTATGCTTCATATGGGGGTTAAACTATCCCTTGCCGGAGTTAAACTGAAATATTTTTTTGGGGAAAAACATATTTTTTGAATTTTTGTGCAAATGTTGAAGGCTATTAACACATCACTTTATGATTGTAATAGGGTGCTGATATTTGGTAAAAGAGTCCCTCTGGAGTTACACTATCCCTTCATGGAGTGAAACTGAAAAAAAATAATGTGAAAATGCTCACATTAGACAACTTATACCGGTCTTCATTTGTCAATGGAGACAACTCTCATAAGGATAATATTTCATCAAAAAATTGAAAAAAACAGGTCCAAAAGCAATTACATTTGTATTTAATACATTCATTCAATCTACAACAGCAAAGCTTGTCTCCCAAACGTTTGTCAATAAGAGGTTGTTAAAAAAAAATACTCGAAAAAGAAAACATGAATTATTATGCTTCATTTACCTAAATTATTGCTCAAAATCACATAGAAATAGTGTAAAACTATTCGTCAATTGGGATGAAAGGTTGACAATTCGCTAATCTGGTCATGATATAGAATTAATTATCAATTATAATGTAATGATTATTAAGTAATTATGTTTCATAACAAACCAAAAATAACTGATTGGGTATCGCACAATACCTATAGACTAAAGCCTGGTTTATTTTACCCTCTCTGTTAACCTATAACCATGTTAACTGATCATGGAGGGTGTTTTATCTTTTTTGTTTGTTTGTTTTTCTCTCTCGTGTTTTTTTGTTCTTCTTGCTTACTGGATTGATCGCCACGTACATGAACAGTCAGGTTTATTTTGAGGCTGGTAACATTGTAGTAGTTAGTGACTACCTCATTGAACAACACTCTGGTGGCCCTAAACTGAGGATTGGATGAATTCAAATTTTATTTTTCATAATTCATCAAAGTGCCATATTCCAGAAAGCTGTAGAATTGTGAGAATTATTGCAACTCACAAGATAACCAATACTCTATATGAAATGGGATAGAATGGGTATGATTGTCCTAAAGCAATGCATTTCTGTATAGTACTGTATATAATTTTTTGTATATGTAAACCTACTTCCAATACCCTGAAACACACGGAAAATATGTCAATGTTGCTAAGCTTATCATTATTACGAGACAGTTATATAAGTGATAATATAAATTGCTATGTGAAAGTTTTGTTGTCTGATGGTGAGCCTATTGATTTTATCTATTCTACATGACATTATTTCTCTATACCTCTCCGTGTCTCTTTGTTTTTTGGATATTTTCTTCTCCTTGATCTTTTTAACTGACAGTCCATACTTCCACATATTACGAACGTGTGTATTATCAGAAAGAGGCATACTATACTATGTTGATTGAGGATACCATGATTATATAAACACTTAGTTATTGTTCATTCGCAGAGTTATGACTTACATAATTTGTACTGATTGTGTAAAAGTAACCAATTCCTAGCCATAGTTCTTTGACTTCTGATACGCTAGAGAATGCCAAAACTCATAAAATATATGATCGATTGACCTATTTCAAAATTAATTAATACACTCATACACTAGTACTAAAAAGTTAAAGTTTTGTATCAGAGCATAGTCACTGTGTATTGTAGTTTGAATATATCGAAGTGGAAAATATCCATCACACGTATGAATTGAATTCAGTTATTCAATTTACTAATATATACTAATGAATACTAAATTCGATGGAGAATCTTTCTTTAATTAAAGAATACCACAATTAGTACAAAGTCTGTTCATTGGTCGATATAGAGAGACTTGATAAAAAGTCTTGTTTAAAAGTTGCACGGTAATGTCCTTGACACAGCTAAATATTATTTGTGGTTGTAGCTGTACTTTACCCAAATTAGTTAGCCACGTATTTTCATCGATAGTTCAGTTTTATTAAAGGGTACTTCTACTGTAGTGGGGAGGAGTCATCTGACCTAAGAAATGGAGTGGGGGTATTCTCCCTCGACAAACGTTTTGAAATCTTTTGAATGTTAGAGTTATATAGTCGCTCCTAATCTTGACCTTGATCGGTTTCACACGTACAGATACGTTGTAGAAATATTGTGATATAGTAGTATATCAGTAAAATTGATCAAGATATAAGCTGCCTGACCATTGTGTTTACCTGGCCAACGTGTATAAATTTACTTATGTAATTACCCGTTGACTTACCTATATGTATATACTCAGCTGGCCAGATAGTTCCCTATAAGATCATGTAATAGTGTGATGTAATAGAGGTCAATACGTGTCAGCAGAATTGACCTGTTCACATGTATAAAAGGACCAGTTTGTATCTGTTAACATTGTTCGAGTATCTGGAGTCAGAGAAACAACATCTATAATATTTTGATTTTTCTCTGAATTTTTTATATTTTGTGTGATAACGTTAATGGAATAAGGGTAGATTATGAACTTACTTACATAGTACATTGCCACATTAAACTGTTATCCTTGTCCTGTCAGTCCAGATTCTTTGGCGGTCTTATGTTAAGGATGAGACCTGTGGTGGACCAATTTCCAGACCACAGATTCCAGGGTAACGTTCAGTTTAGTTCATTTGTCAATTTGATGAAAATAATCTGTTGCATGGCTACGTTAACTACGTATTACGCCAGATATTAATCAGAATGTTTCATTTGTTTGTATTACCTGTTATAACTGGATAGTATCTGTCCGGGCACGAGAGTGAAGAAATATACAAGTAAAACTGCAGAGCATTTTGTAAAGGTAGGGGAAAGACACACGACTAATGATAAGCTGCCTAGTTAACTAGGACTAAGCTTACACCTGTTTCAAACATTGCCATATCAAAAATTGAATACTTTTTACAGTTTTGTAACATATTTTACCGTTGCAACGGGAATAGCAACTACACGCCGGATGTTTACAGACATCGAGAAAAAAATGTAAGAATGTTGATTTTAGTCACAGATCAGTGAATAATTTATGAAATTGTTTTTGAAATAATGTATGCAATTATCGATAATTGACAAGGGTCTTTTGGGATGTAAATTCAGATAAAAAGTAAGTAGAGCAACATTCTTTCTGAAATTGGTTGTATTCAACGACCGGAAATTACCGGTCTCATTGGTCATATGAGTTCGATGTTATCAATCGTTTGTCAGATCATGTATCTTAACTCAAAAACAGGTGCAGCTGCTTAAGACCCATCATTTAAAATACATAATTTGATATGAAGCGGCCATATTCCTAAATCAACCTCCATTATGATTTTAGTAAAATCCTCCGTATTTAAAAATGGAAAGATTATAACAACAAATACAACAATCTGCTGAAGGGTTTATTATGAATAAAAGGATGGACATTTAACGCTGGGTTGGCTACATTTAACGAGTCCTAGTTGTCTGTTTCCATACATTGGCAAACCGTTGTTGACTACAATCCGTGCTGTCGCAATGGTGCTCTTACGAGAATTCACAAACTTCATATGCATATCTACGGTCACTGAAAAATACAAAAAGAAAATACATATAAAAACATGTTCACAAGCATGATCAACGTAGTACAATCTTTCAACGAACCAAGTCTGATACCACAACGTATCATATATATAATATGATACATGTATATGTCCCCTACCATATCACATCGTCTTATCAAGATAAACTACATGTCTCCTTCCACATCACATTTTCTAGTCAAGAAACAATTCAATTCCCCTACCACAACACATCATCTAGTCGTGATGTATCCCACTTTCCACAAAACATTGTCTAGTCACGATACAATACGTGTCCACTACTACAACACATTATTCGGTAACGATATAATGAATGTCCTTTACCACAACACATTGGCAAGTCACGATATGATACATGTCTCTCTATCACAGCTTATTGTTTCGTCACGATACAATACATGTCCCCTACCACAACACATTGTCTAGTCATGATACAATACATGTCCCCTACCACAACACATTGTCTAGTCATGATACAGTACATGTCCCTTATCACAACACATTGTTTAGTCATGATACAGTACATGTCCCCTACCACAACATTGTCTTATCATGACACAATTTACATCCCCTAACAAAACGAACTGTCTAGTCATAATGCAATATAATTTTATTATGTCCCATACACATGACATAATACATGTCTTCAGTCGTCACCTACCATATTTCCACGACCACAATACACTGTCTAGTCACCACACATAACATGTCCTCTACCACAAAATACATGACTTTTTCATGATGCAATACAAACCGTTGACATATTGTCTAACTTGATATGTTCACAACACATACAGTATTACCTCCTCGCTCTGCCTTCTCCAACATACAACAATAACATATGTCAGTACTTTTTTTCCACCACAATGCATGTATACCATAAATATCCTTGCCAGGAAAATTGTTAAGTCAAAAAAGAGATTAACAACGAGTAATTGTTGAATGTGGCATTCTTTTCACTCGAGTAAGTTATTTGTTTAAAGTTACAAGAGACACGGGCTTTAGTGAGTGTCTTTTGTAATTTTTAAAAGACAACACACGAGTGTGAAATGAATTCCATATCCGTCGTGTGAGTCTTGTGACCTGTTTCTACCACAATTATTTCGGTTTGAATCAAAGGGGATCATAGACAGGTAAGGTATACAAGTGACGGACGGGATCCGATGATTTTACGTCATTCGATTATTGATGACGTTAACAACAAAATACAGTTCGGTAAAAGTTTAAATTCTTGACCAATCAAAAGACCGGAAGGTTATATTGCACAAGTGGAATATAACATTTAGATCTAACATGAATTATTCCTTATTGGCCCGAGAGTGGAATAACACAGTTGTGATAGAATACTTCTTACACCCTTGGTTAGGTAACATTACTTACTTTTCCAACCCAGCATAGGTACTGCGGATTCCCCGTACAAATTCACCATGGGGTACGGTATATTCAAACGAACTGCCATACGAGTTGAGGTACTCGGTGAAATGACACTGTTCACGGCCACGATCTGTTTAATAATGAACAGAAGAATTTATAAATTTAGACCCTACACTTCGGTGCCCCTCGGGTTGAGCAAGGCAACAAAATACATATAATCAAGTTAATATATCATCTCATGGTCAATTGGTGACATGTACAAATATGAAATTCAGTGGTTAAGCGACGTTAGACCCTTCTGTCTGTGGTCTCTCGTTCTGAAAAAGATGATTATTCACCTTTTATCAAATTTTTCCTTTGTAAAGTTAGAAACAATTGACATGCACATCACAATGCGGTATAAACAGCGATAAGAATATGTCACTTGAGATGTATATGTTATTTTGAAAGGTACTTTGTACTTACTAATGATTGGACAACACTGGACTTCCCAACGTCTGTCTCGATAATAGATATCATAGACACTTCGGAAACCGTTCAGTAATCCATTGTTAGGGCACACGTAGGAAAAAAAAATTGTCATAACTATTGATGTAACCTGAAATAAGGAATATTGTGAAATACAGGAAATATATTGCAATGCTATATACGTAGAGTGAAAAATGCATATAGTAGATTAAGGTTATCATATTCGGCTCATAGGTCAATGTGTTCCTTTAGAAGGCGGATGCAGTGTTTGACGAAATTGGAAAAGAAATCCTCGTGACGGTAAATCATCATCAAAGAGTATTTGGTAGGTAAACAAAGAGAGACAACAATTATGTAGATGCACAGCGCTTATCTTCTTAATCCAAACAAATAACAGGTTACGTGGTGAAGAGAACCCCTCGCCCCTCCCCACAAAAAAGGCTTTACATGAATGAATCACAAGTAATCTATTGATACAATACCCAGAATGATCAAAAGTCTGTATGTCAAAAATGTGACAAACAAAATACAGTAAACAATGCAAACATTCATCGTCTCTTGTCATTAATCAAAATATCTTCAATTTCGAAGATTATTCACTGTTGTAATTCCATAACAACATGCGAGCTATTTTGGAATCTCTTCGGTCCAAACGGACTGATATATTATGGTGCCCAGCTGGATGTACATGTATCATTATTATTATTTGGTGGTGATCAATTGAAGAGAGTACGATAAAGGAAATAATGATCTGATTGTCATTATAATTGACATAAATGATTGTTTTTTTTTTGCCATACAAATGCTGTTCCTTTCGATTAATTTCTAAAAATGTGGACATTTGTTTTATAGAGGGCGATTAAAATAGAAGAAATATCTAGTGGTTCAAGAGAGAATTCTAGTCTGGTTGAAAACTTTATTCTGCAATTAAGATTTATCTAATTTATCCAATTATGAAATATTTCATAAAGTCACTGGGTGTCTTTCGTAAGACCATTTTCTTTTGTTGCACTACCGGTATATTCTTTCTGTAACACTTGGTGCCAATATGTTTTGTTTTGTTGAACTAATTCTAGGAGCAAGTTAACGAGAATTGGTGGCCAAATTGAAATGGATGAAAGCATACTGCCTGCACGTGATGACAAATTTATTAAAAAAACAAGCAAACCATTTGGTCATTTGTTATTTGAAACACACTTTTGATCGGAATTATTGTCATAAAAACGGTCGGTAAAGCAACATTTTGCGTATTTAAGACATGTAAGGTTTGAAGACAAAGATGATTTTAAATAGAATACACACGTAATGCAACGATGAGATGCTTTCTTTTTGTTCTCAGACATTAACGGCTGAAAATAGACGGACGCGAGCTTTATAGGATACACTGAAAATCCGTAAGCAAATCATGCACACGAGACCATTTTTAGATACAAAAACAATTGCAAGCGATTATTTCCCTTCATATACGGATAGGCAATGATACAATTATAAATTATTGAACTATTTGATTTTTTAAGCGGTTTATCCCCAGGCATTAGATAACATTACCGCGGATCTATAGTCTGTATCAGAATGTTGACTACCGAATCTTAATTATTGACATGTATAATACAAACATTCACACAGTTGATGTAATAATTGTTCTTGAAAAATAAAGTTCATCATGTAGACAGTTTGCATCAACATAGCAATACGGGTCTAATATTACAAATAGGAATAAAAAGGACACTAATATAACAAGCATTCTGTAAGTATTGCTAAACCAATACATGTCCCCTACCGGTGCCCCCAAGTTAAAACTTTAGCCAAATTTGAGTAAAAAAGTTTAGCCACAACTGAAACATGATCATTTTATGAAAATAAGTTCATTCCAAACAATGTGTAAATTCAACTCTATTGGGGTGAATAAACAATGTTTCCTGTCCCTAAAAGTATTCAGGTATTCGTTTGGTATGTCTACTGAACAGAGTAAAAGAATCTAAAGTGAATTTAAATTGAAATGTGTAATAACAGCCTTGGATTGAAATATAAACATAATTCTGCATAGCACAGCAAAGTAGTATCAGTGAAGCATTCAATACAGAGAAAACAGTTAAGTTCATATTATGGAAAAACATTCAAAGAATTAAAATAATTTGTTCATTTTCAACTGTACAAAAGTACTGCCATACACCCAAAGAACCTCTATACAAAGAATCAGCATCCTAATACCATTATTAAGTGAATGGTGTGCCACTATAAAACTTTAACCAAAACTTTAACCTCAATACAGCAATAACAGTTATAAGTTCATAATATGGCAAAAATAATAAAAAAATAATTCCTTTTTAACTGTACAAAAGTAATGCCACACACCAAAAGAGCCTCTATGCAAAGAATCAGCATACTTACACTATTATTAAGTGAATGGTGTGCCATTATAAAACTTTAACCAAAACTTTAACCTGAAGAATATAGAGAATAAAGTTAAGTTCATAATATGGCAAAAAAATTAAAAAAATGAAAATGTTTTTTTCACTTTTAACCATACAAAAGTAATGTCACACATCCAACAAACCTCTATGCAAAGAATCAGCATCCTAATACCAGTATTAAGTGAATGGTGTACCATTATAAAACTTTAACCAAAACTTTAACCGGACGAACGGACGGACGGACGCATGCAAAACCTATAGTCCCCCCGGTTTGACCGGTAGGGGACTAATAAAGACATCCCCATATTTGGGTGTCTTAATATAGCATGAGGGATAATTATGGCCCCGCTCTGTACACAGATTGGTGTCAAACCACCATATTCATGTAAACATGAGTAAGTCTAACATGAGATATAACGGTAATCATACAATGGATGTTTAAATTTTACTTTCAACGTGGAAATTTTTTTGTTGCAATGATTTAACAAACATGTTACAGAGACAGGATATTGCACTACTGTAAAAGTATTATTGAACACATTGAACAAAATAAATAATTACGAGCATAAAGATATGTGGCATGAAGATATGTAAGAAGTATCTCATATCTATATAACAAAAATATACTTTCCAATTACATATGCTAATTTCGTTATATTATGTGAAGTAATTATGATGTCGTTTATGTATAACTTCACTATAGTGTAATTACACTTATCGTTTGATATTGTTGACGCTATCGCATGATACATGTATTTAAGAGCAGAAAATGTATGTGATGACGGGAGATGTTAGCTAGTTATAGAAACACATTTGGTTTTGTTAGTACATTTTAAAGCCTTAACATTGGCTAACGTCATTTAATGGCGAACTCCCCTGTGTAGGTATGGGTTGGTTTAGTTTATTTAACGTCCTATCAACAACTATGGTAATTTAATGACGGCCTCTCCTGTGTAGCTATGGGTTGGTTTAGTTTATTTAACGTCCTATCAACAACTATGGTTATTTAAAGGCGGCCTCCCCTGTTTCGGTATGGTTGAATTTAGTGTCGTTTAATGTCATTTCAACAGCTAAGGTCATTTAATGGCGGCCTCCCTGTGTGGGTATGGTTTGGCTAAGTATTGTTTAAAGTCATATTAACAGCTGAGATCTTCTGAAACATTTTCTTCAGGTTGGTAAAGTAAATATGATAGAAGTTATATGACACAATCAATATGATATTTTAAAGTGTGACGTTTCGATGACTACATTGTCATTTTAAGCAGACTAATGGCCAATGTGAATCGTTCTAGCACTGTCTTATGTAGTGTCTGAGATGGTAAAAGATTCTATCTACTCTGAAGGATGTTTCGTCTTAATCATGATCCTATTGACACCAAGTTCGAAAAAAGTGTGACGAAATGGTAAAAATAAAATAGAATCATACAAGTGTACGAGGTATGATATACTGAAAGAAGACAACGTTATATAAAATACTATGATTTATATTCATAATTACCTGTCCAATCACAGTCCCCGATTAAGATACCAGCAGCAAGGGGTTGGCAACCAAACGACCAGTTTCTGTCATAGCCGTTATAGGTACTAGTTATTTGTGTCAAATATCTATTCCATCCACAAGAAAAGTCCACAATCTCTCCCTGTGCATTGGTGCGTTGGAGGACTTCGCCACCGAAGAGTGATAGAACCAAGAATACCTGTTAAAATATTGATATTATGATGTAAATAGTGAAGCATTTTTACAAACTATTGTCCGTGCACCATATGAGGCTATCATATCAGGCCAAACACATCCGAGTAAGTTATAGAAATAAGAATTACCCAGGTTATGTACTGGGACATCTAAACCCTAGTGTGTTTGGCTGGTCAGCACGCGGTTGCCGAAAGCTGGTCAGCCAAACAGTCAATGTCCAAGGAATAGAATAATTGTTGATAACCTTTACACTTACATGTAAACGAATTCCAGCCGGAAGCAACATCTTTTTCGCTAAGAAGCAAATGATTCCGAGGAGAATTGGTTACAAACGCCGTGTATACACGCCGGGTTTATATAACGCCTATCACATCATGTAATTCCTGAAACTCGAGATCAAGTGATGACGCAGGTCCGTTGTTGAAAACAGGATCTGGAGAAAGGAGAAACTCATGACTAATTAAGCATTGATATGGAACGTCATACTGTCATATATTGTTTTCAATACCACCATGCCTCGTAATCATAGAGGTGTAGCGACAGGCCCGGGGCAGCTTCACTATATATTGGATACGAATTGCAGTCACTTGGGTAATGGACGTAGGACTGCCTGCCACCTTTAGAAGAAGTAAGGTTGCCTGTCATTTTTTGAAAATAAGTTGAAGTGGATGGCGTGATGATTAACATAAAAAATATACGAAAAATGTATTATAAAAATATATTTGGTTCGATCGTTGTAGTTTTTTGTTTGTATGAGACAAACCTTCCCAACAGAAAACACGTGAATACACTTCTTGAAGAACTAAATGAATGACTAATGCAAAAAATGTCAGTAAATCTGTTAGCGTGAACGTGTAATTGTCAATTGTTGGGTTAAAATTTGCAATCTTCAATAAAGACCTACAATGTACCTTTGATTTCAAATACTTTCAATTGATGCGTGAAGGCAAGGTAAGTTAATCGTAATAAGTTAGATTAATGTATAAGATATCTTTGTAAAACTTTGTATTAGTCATCTTTAGATGGAGTATGATACAGTGGACACACGCAACATTGAGCTATTAAACAGGTAACACATTTTGTAACTATACTTTTAATAAGTTTGTGTTTGATATACCGCCATACCACAGCGCATTAATTGGTTCCACATCCGGTTGAACAAAACAATCACGGTCACTTGAGGTTGTTTACTTATAAGTAGACCTTACCCATGTTTACAACACAATTACTGAAATTACGGACACGTAACTGAAACCCGCAATATCACATCCGGCCATTACTGACACACGTGGCCACCTGATGGCGGAGTTCCGTGCTGTAACTGGAGCTTGATAAGCCCTTTTTCCTCGTAGTTATTTGTCATATGGGATATAATTCCGCAGGAACTTTAAAACGACCAATACGTGTCTCTGTATTCCTTATAACAAAACAATCACGGTCACTTGAGGTTGTTTACTTATAAGTAGACCTTACCCATGTTTACAAGGGAGCCTGAAGTTGGTTCCGAGTTCCGAGTTCCGTTTAAGAAAAACAGAACTAGGAACCAGTTCCGGGTTCCGTTTAAGATAAACGGAACTCGGAACCAGTTTCGAGTTCCGTTTAAGAAAAACTGAAATACTATGAATTAGCTTTATTGATTAAGGTCCCAGTTCCGAGTTCCGTTTAAGAAAAACTGAAATACTATGTATTAGCTTTATTGGTTTTGGTCCCAGTTCCGAGTTCCGTTTAAGAAAAACTGAAATACTATGTATAAGCCAGTTCCGAGTTCCGTTTAACAAAATATTCTATGTACTTTATCTCAATATGAGACCCGAATCTGAAGAAGAAAAACTACATGTGTCAAATGGGTGCAAAGTCATTTATGGGTCACGTATGAATTTTAAGGGACTTTGTCCTAGTTTTCAGTTCCGTTGAAGAAAAACGAAACTAGGAACCAGTTCCGAGTTCCGTTTAAGTAAAACGGAACTAGGAACCAGTTCCGAGTTCCGTTTAAGAAAATATTCTATGTACTTTATCTCAATATGATACCCGAATCTGAAGAAGAAAAACTACATGTGTCAAATGGATGCAAAGTCATTTATCATTCACGTATGAATTTTAAGGGACTTGGTCCTAGTTTTCAGTTCCGTTGAAGAAGAACGAAAGTAGGAACCAGTTCCGAGTTCCGTTTAAGGATAACAACACGACTGGTGTTGTAAAATTACGAGAAATTGTTGTGTTGTAACCTCCAAGAGAGAATGTTACAACGCAGTTTTCGTTCATGGTACATTTCTTTTTTTTACCCTTTCGTAAATTACAAGTAGTTTGTTAAAGCAGCTTTCTAGATATCGCGAAATGTGGGTCCATGGAGGGAGATATGAGTTTTTATTTGTAGTTAATGTATCTATATGTGTGAAGTTAAAGTACACACACAAAGCAATAACTGCAAAGTATATTTCATACACCATTTTGTTTTTCAATATGGCTTCTACTGTTGAGGTGAAATGTCTATATGACGACTTGGAAAAAATCTTTAATTGGTATTACTGAAGTTTTATTCAACACAAATAAAAAAAAATACAATTTCATTGAATAATATTGAACAGTTCTTTCATTGGCACCTGGCAACATAGAAATACGCAGGGTAGCAGGAAACTTCTAAGGAGCTGTTGCCAAAGGCCTTCCTTGTTATTCGCTGTCAATGGTTAGACTAATTGATTAGATTAAATCTACAATTTGTGATATCACTAATTCGAATATATGGTATCATTAAATGATTTAACGATATCATGAATTCTAATTCATTTAATGAATAAATTACATCAACAATTCGTATTGATATCACTTTATTCCTTGAATTAATGATATCAATAATGGAATTATTCATATAAATAAGTCGAATAAATGATAACCATTAATTATGTCGCCCCCGTAAGTTTCGGAGAGACATATTGCTTTGTTCCCGCGAGGAGGGGGTGCTTGGGATTGCATTTGAGTTTTGTAAGTCAGAGCTCACATGATCTGCTACTGAAAATATTAAATTTATTCATACGTTTGTTTCCGTGCGATAACTTGTATTCTTGTTAACAAATCGTCTCCATTTAAAAAAAAAATTGTATTTATTTTGTTTTTCAAGATTTTCAGCATAGTCAAATACAAAAATATAACCCATATACGCTTACCTTAAACGGAACTCGGAACTGGGACCAAAACTCGTAAAGCTTATACATAGTTGTTCCGTTTTTCTTAAACGGTACTCGGAACTGGTTAAACGGAACTCGGAACCGGTTCCGAGTTTCGTTTTACTTAAAAGGAACTCGGAACTTGTTAAACGGAACTCGGAACTGGACCAAAACCAATCAAGCTAATACATAGAATTTCAGTTTTTCTTAAACGGAACTCGGAACTGGGACCAAAACCAATAAAGCTAATACATAGTACAAAATGTATTTCAGTTTTTCTGAAACGGAACTCGGAACTGGACCAAAACCAATAAAGCTAATACATAATATTTCAGTTTTTCTTAAACGGAACTCGGAACTGGTTCCGAGTTCCGTTTTACTTAAAAGGAACTCGGAACTCGGAACTCGGAACCAACTTCAGGCTCCCTCAATGGAAGATGTTTTAAACCCTACTTTAAAACAATGTTTTGTAATTATATATATATATATACAAGTATATTTCCATTGTATGAGGATATACATGTATATAGATAATATTACTTTCAAACAAAAATCTAAATAAATAAAATCAATGCCTCAAATAAAATTCAATTATCATAAAGGTGTCATCCTGTTTTCCCAAAAACTGAAATCCTGGATGACCCAAAACTTATACAATATAGAATATTTACCAATTTTACTTTAATACATACATATAATTTGTGTAGAAAAAATACTTCACATTGCATGGTTTGATGAATAGGATGAATAATAGGGAGACCAACTGTTGCAATTAAGACTTTCTAAATACACAGTGTTGGCAAATACTTTAGACATATCAATTTTTATAATTAACTTTTTTTCCGAGTGATATATTATATTAGAGCTATAATGTGAATAAATTCATACCATCACCATCTTATTATATGCTAGAAACAGTCCCCAATAAAGAACACCAACCTCTATGAGGCATCCTCCTACAGTTACAACCTCTATCATACATCCTCCTACAGTAACAACCTCTATCCTACATCCTCCTACAGTAACAACCTCTATCATACATCCTCCTACAGTAACAACCTCTATCATACATCCTCTTACAGTAACAACCTCTATCATACATCCCCCTACAGTAAAAACCTCTATCATACATCCCCCTACAGTAACAACCTCTATCACACAGTAACAACCTCTATCTTACAGCCTCTAAATTACACTAACAACTTTTATCATACATCCTCCTACAGTAACAACCTCTATCCTACAGCCTCCTACAGTAACAACCTGTATCATACAGCCTCCTACAGTAACAACCTGTATCACACAGCCTCCTACAGTAACAACCTCTATCATACATCCTCATACAGTAACAACCATTATCATACATCCTCCTACAGTAACAACCTGTATCACACAGCCTCCTACAGTAACAACCTCTATCATACATCCTCTTACAGTAACAACCTCTATCACACAGTAACAACCTCTATCTTACAGTCTCTTAATTACACTAACAACTTTTATCATACATCCTCTTATAGAAACAACCTCTATCATACATCCTCTGACAGTATAAACCTCTATCATACAGCCTCCTACAGTAACAACCTCTATCATACATCCTCTTATAGTAACAACTTCTATCACACATCCTCTGACAGTAACAACCTCTATCATACATCCTCCTACATTAACAACTTCTATCATACATCCTCTAATAGTAACAACTTCTATCATACATCCTCTCATAGTAACAACCTCTATCCTACATCTTCCAAAAGTAACATACTCTTTCTTACAGCCTCCTACAGTAACAACCTCTATCATACAGCCTCCTACAGTAACAACCTCTATCATACAGCCTCCTACAGTAACAACCTCTATCATACATCCTCTAATAGTAACAACTTCTATCATACATCCTCTAATAGTAACAACGTCTATCCTACATCCTCCCACAGTAACATACTCTTTCCCTCCCAAAAACCCTTTTTTAAAAAATTTTTTAAAAACCCCTTTAAAAAAACCTTTTTCCCTTTTTTAAAAAAAAAAAAAAAAACCCCCAAAATTTTTTTTTTTAAAAAATTTTTAAAAAAACCCCCCCTTAAAAAAACCCCCTTTAAAACCCCCCCCCAAAAAAAAACCCCCCTCCTTCCCAAAAAAAAAATTTAAAAACCCCCCAATTTTCCCCCCCAAAACCCCCAAAAAAACCCCCAAAAACCCCTTTAAAAACCCCAAAAAAAAAAAACCCCCCCCCCCCCCCCAAAAAAATTTTTCCCCAAAAAAACCCCCCTTCCCCTTTTTTAAAAAAATTTTTTAAAACCCCCAAAAAAAACCTCTAACCCCCTCCCCAGTTAAAAATTTTAAACCCCCCCAAAAAAAACCCCCCCCTTTTCCCCCAAAAAATTTTTTTCCCCCCCAACCCTTTCCCCCTTTTTTCCCCCCCCCCCCAAAAATTTTAAAAAAAACCCCCTTTTTAAAAAACCCCCCCAAAAAGAAAAATTTTTCCCCCAAAAAAAAAATTTTTAAAACCCCCCAAAAACAAACCCCCAAAAAAACCCCCTCCCCAAAAAAAACCCCCTTTTTCCCCCCCCAAAAAAAACCCCCTTTAAAAAAAAACCAACCCCCCCTTTTTTAAAAAAAACCCCCTTTTTAACCCCCCCAATTTCCCCCCCCTTTTAAAAAAAACCCCCAACCCAAAAAAACCCCCCTTTATCCCCCAAAATTTTTTCCCTCCCCAAAAAAAAATTTTTTCCCCCCAAAAAAATTTTTTTTTAAAAATTTTAAATTAAAAAAAAACCCCCCCCCCAATTAAAATTTCCCCCCCAAAAACCCAAAACCCCTCCCCTTTTAAAAAACCCCTTTTAAACCCCCCAAAAATTTAAAATTTTTAACCCCAAAAAAAACCCCCCCCCCTTTTCCCCCCAAAAATTTAAAACCCCAAAAAAACCCCCAAAATTCCCCCCCAATTTTTTTTTCCCTTTTAAAAACCCCCCCATAAAACCTCTTTTTAAAAACCCCCCTTTTTTTAAAAACCCCCCTTTTTTTAAAAACCCCCCCTTTAAAACCTTTTAACAAAAACCCCCCTTCCCAAAACCCCCTTTTACAAAACCCCCCCCCAAAAATTCCTTTTTAAAAACCCCCCCAAAAAAAAAAACCCCCCTCCCCCCTTTCCCCCCCCCCAAAAAATTTTTTTTTTAACAACCCTTTTTTAAAAATTTTTCAAATTTTTTTAAAAAATTTTTTTTCCCCCCAATTTAAAATTTTTAAAAAACCCTTTTTTAAAAATTTTTCCCCCCCCCAAAAAAAATTTTAAAAAATTTTTTCCCCCCCCCAAAAAAAAAAATTTCCTACACCTCCCAGTAACAATTTTTTTTTTCCCCAAATTTAAAAAACCCCCCCCCCCCCCAAAAAAACCCCCTTTCCCAGCCTCCTACAAACAAACCCTTTAAACCCCCCCAAAAAAAATTTTAAAAACCCCCAAAAACCCCTTTTGCCCCCCCAAAAAAAACCTTAAACCAAATTTAAAAAATTTTTTTTTCCCCCCGTTAAAACCCAAATTTTTTTCCCCCGAAAAAAAACCCCCCCAAAAAAAAATTTTTTAAAAATTTTTAAAAACCCTTTACCCAAACCCCACCCCAAAACCCCCTTTTTTTTTAAAAAAACCCCTTTTTCAAATTTTCCCCCCCCCCCAAAAAAATTTTAAAAATTTAAAATTTTAAATTTAAAAAAAACCCCCCCCCCCCCAAAAAATTTTTTCCCCCCTCCCCCAAAAACCTTTTTTCAACCCCCTAAAAAAAACCCCCCTTTTAAAAAACCCCCCTTTTTTTTTTTAACCCCCAAAAACCAAAAAAACCCCCTTTTTTCCCCCTTTTTCCCCCCCCCCAAAAAAAAAATTCCCCCCCCCTTTTTAAAAAAAAATTTTAAAAAATCCTCCAAGAAAACCCCCAAAAAAAAAAAACCCCCTTTTTTTTAAAAAAAAAAATTTTTTTAAAAAAAAAAAAAAAAACCCCCCCCAAAAAAACCCCAAAAAAAAAAAAAAAAACCTTTTTAAACCTTTTTTAAAAAAAACCCCCCCAACCCCCCCCCAAAAAAAAGGGAAAAAAAAAACCTTAAACCTTTTTTAAAAAAAAAATTTCCCTTTAACAATTTTTAAAACCCCCCCTTTTTTAAAAAAAAAAAAACCCCCCAAAAAACCCCCTTTTCCCCCCCCTTTTTTTAAAAATTTTTTCAACCGGAAAAAAATTTTTTTTTCCCCAAAAAAAACCCCCCTCCCCTTTTTAAAAAAACCCCTTTTTTAAAAAACCCCCCAAAAAAAACCTTTCCCCAAAAATTTTAAAAATTTTCCCCCCCCCCCCCCAAAAAAAAAACCCCCCCCCAAAAAAACCCCCTTTTTTTCCCCCCAATTTTTAAAACCCCTTTTTTCCCCCCCCCCTTTTTTCCCCCCCAAAAATTTTTTTTAAATTTTAAAAACCCCCTTTTTTTTAAAAAAACCCCCCCTCCCCCCAAAAAAATTTTCCCCTCCCCCCCCTTTTTTTTTTCCCCCCCCCCCCAAAACCCCTTTTCCCCCCTTAAACAAACCCCCCCAAACCTTTTTTAAAAACCAAAAAATTTTTTAAAAAAAAAAAAAAACCCCCTTTTTCCCCCCAAAAAAAAAAACCCCAAAAACCCAAAAAATTAAAATTTAAAAAAAACCCCCATTTTAAAAAACCCCCCCCAAACCCCCCCCCAAAAAAAATTTTAAACCCCCGCCCCCTTTTTAAAAACCCCCCCCCAATTTTTCCCCCCCCCAAAAAAAAATTTCCCCTTTTAAAAACCCCCCAAAAAATTTCCCCCCAAAAAAAAAAAAAAAAACCCCAAAACCCCTTTTAAAATTTTTATTCCCCTTTAACAAAAAACCCCCCCCCCCCCCCCCCCCAAAAAATTTATACCGCCCCCCCTTTTAAAAAAACCCCAAACCCCCCCCTTTAAAACCCCTTTTAAAAAACCCCCTTTTTTTCCCCCCAAAAAATTTTTAAAAAAAAAACCCCCCCATTTCCCCCCCCTTAAAACCCCCAAAAAAAAAGTAACAAACCTTTTATCCTACCCCTCCCAAAAAACCCTTTTTTCCTTTCCCCCCCCCCCCAAAAAACCCCCCCTTTCCCCCAAAAAATTTTTTTTTTTTTTCCCCCCAAAAAAATTTTTTATACCCCCTTTAAAAAACCCCCCCCTTTTTTTTAAAAAAAATTTTTTTTCCCCCCAAAAAAAACCTTTAAAAATTTTAAAATTTTAAAAAAAATTTTCCCTTATAAACCCTTTTTAAAAAAATTTAACCCAAAAATTTTTTACCCAAAAAAAATCTTTAAACCCTTACAAAAAACCCTTTTTAAAAAAAAACCTTTATAAAACCCTTTAAAAAACCTCCAAGTAACCAAAAAAACCCCCCCCCAAAAAAACCCCCCTTTTTCCCCCCCCCAAAAAAACCAAAACCCTTTTTAAAACCCCCCCAAAAAAAATTTTTCCCCCTTAAAATTTTTTCCCCCAAAAAAAAAAACCCTTTTTTAAATTTTTTTCCCCCCCCAAAAAAAATTTTTTTTCCCCCCCTTTTTTAAAAAAATTTTAAAAACCCCCTTTAAAAACCCCAAAAACCCCCCCCCCAAAAACCCCCCAAACCCCAAAAACAAATTTTAAAAACCCCTTTTTTAAAAAAAACCCCAAACCCCCCAAAAAAAACCCCCCAATCTTCCCCCAAAAAAAAAATTTTTTTTTTAAAAATTTTTTCCCTCCCCCTTTTTTTTAAACCAAAAATTTTTTTAACCCAAAACCCCCCCAAAAAAAAAACCCAAAATTTCCCCAAAATTTTCCCTTTTTTTTAACCCCCCCCCCCAAAAAACTTTTCCAAAACCCCTTTTTAAAAAATTTTTTTTTCCCCTTTTTAAAACCCTTTAAAAAAAAAATTTTAAAATTTTTTAAACCCCAAATTTAAAAAACCCTTTTTCTCCCTTTAAAAAAACCTTAAACCTTTTTTAAAAAAACCCCAAAACCCCTTTTTTAAAAACCCCTATCCCCCCAAAAAAATTTTTTCCCCCCCCCAAAAAAACCCAAAAATCCTTTTTTAAAAAAAAACCCCAAAAAACCCCCCAAAAAATTTAAAAAATCCCCAAAAAATTTTTTTTTTTTCCAAAAAACCCCCCCCAAAAAAAAAAAAAAACAACCCAAAAAACCCAAAAATTTTTTTAAAAAAAAAAAAAATTTTTTCCCCCAAAAAACCCCCAAAATTTTAAAACCCTTTTTTCCCTCCCCTTTTAAAAATTTAAAAACCCCCCCCCTTTTTAAAAAAACCCAAAACCCCCTTTTTTAAAAACCTTTTTTAAACCCCCCCCCCCCTTTAAATTTTTAAAAAACCCCAAAACCCCTTTAAAAAAAATTTTTCCCCCCTTTAAAACCCTTTTTTTCCCCTTCCCCCGGAAAAAAAAACCCCCCCCCCCCCCCCCCCAAACCCCCCAAAAAAAAAAACCCATTTTTCCCCCCCCCAAAAAACCCCCCTTTTCCCCCCCCCTTTTAAAAACCCTTTTCCCTTTCCCCCAAAAACCCCCCTTTTTTCCCCCCCCCCCAAATTTAAATTTTTTTAAAATTTTTTTTTCCCCCCCAAAAAAATCCCTTTTTTTCCCCCCCAAAAACCCTTTTTTTCCCCCCCCCAAAATTTTTTAAAAAATTTTTTAAAAAAACCTCTTTAAAACCCCCCCCTTTTCCCCCTTTTTAAAAATTTTTTTCCCCCTTTCCCCCTCCCCCCTTTCCCCCCCCCCCCCTTTTTTTCAACCCTTTTTAAAAAAAACCCCCCCCTTTTCCCCCCCCCCCCAAATTTCCCCTTTTCCCCCTTTTCCCCTTTTTTTTCCCCCCCAAAAAAAACCTTAACCCAAAATTCCCAAAAATTTCCCCCCCTCCCCAAAAAAACCCCCCAAAAAACCCTTTTTTTAAAAAAACAAACCCCCCCCCCCCCCCAAAAAAACCCCCCAAGCCCAAAAAACCCCCCAAAAAAATTTTTAAAAAACCCCCCTTTTAAAAAACCCCCCCCCAAAAACCCCCTTTTTTAAAAAACCCCCTTAAAATTTTTAAAAAACCTTTTTAAAAAATTTTTTTATTAAAAACCCCCCCCTTTTTCAACCCTTTCCCCCCCCCTTTTAAAACCTTTTTCCCCAAAAAAAAATTTTTCCCCCCAAAAAAAAAACCCCCTTTAAAAACCCTTTTTTTAAAAACCCCCCCCAAAAAAAACCCTTATAAACCTCCAAAAAAAAACCCCTTTAAAATCCTTTTTTAAAAAAACCCCCCCCCTTTAATTTAAAAAACCCCCCCCCCCAAAAAACCTTTTTCAACCCTTTCCAAAAAAAATTTTTTTAAAAACCCCTTTTTCCAACCCTTTAAAAAATTTTTTAAAAAAACCCAAAAACCCCCCCCCTTTTCCCCCCAATTAAACCCTTTTAAAAAATTTAAACCCAAAATTTTTTAAAACCCCCCAAAAACCCCCCCCCCCCCCCTTTTTTTTTTTCCCCCCCCCCTTTTAAACCCCTTTTTAAAAAAAAAAACCCCCCATCCCCCCCCAAAAAAAAAAAAAAATTCCCCCCTTCCCCCCTTTTTTCCCCCCCCCAACCCCCCTTTTTAAAAAAAACCCCCCTTAAAACCTCCCAAAAACCCTTTTTTAAAAAACCCCAAAAACCCCTTTTTAAAAAAAATTTTTTTTTAAAAAAAGTTTCCCTTTCCAAAACCCCCCTTTTAAAATTTTTTTAAAAAAAAATTTTTAAAAAACCCCCCCCAAAATTTTTAAAAAATTTTTCCCCCCCGGGGTTTTTAAAAATTTTAAAAATTTTTAAAAAAACTTTCCCCTTTCCCCCCATTACAACCCCTTTTAAAAAAATTTTTCCCCCCCCAAAAAAAAAACCCCCCCCCCCCCAAAAAACCCCCAAACCCCCAAAAAAAAAACCCCCAATTAAAACCCTTTTTTTTCCCCCCCCCAAAAAAAAATCTTCCCCCCCAAAAAAATTTTTTTAAAAAAAAAATTTTTTTTTAAAAAAAAAACCCCCCCCCCCCCCCAATTTTCCCTTTTTTTCCCCCCCTTTTTCCCCCTTTTAAAACCCCCCTTAAATTCCCCCCCCCTTAAAAAAAAAACCCCCCAAAAACCCCCCCCAAAAACCCCCTTTTTTAAAAACCCCCCAAAAAAACCCCTTTTTCCCCCCTCCCCAAAAAACCCCCCCCCCAAAACCAACCTTAATTAAAATTTTTCAACCCCCCCCAATTTTTAAAATCCCCAAAATTAAAAAACCTTTTTTTTCCCCCCCCCCCCCCCCCCTTTTTTTCCCCCCCCCAAAAAACCCCAAACCCCCCTTTAAAATTTTCCCCAAACCCCCTTCCCCCCCAAAAATTTTCTTAAGGCCCCCCCAAAAAAAAATCTTTAAAAACCCCTTTTTAAAATTTTTTTTAAAAAACCCCCCTTTTTCCCCCCCCCCTTTCCCTCCCAAACCCCTTTTTAAAAAATCTTTAATTTTCCCCCCCAAAAAAAATTTTTTTCCCCCCCCCCCAACCCTTTTTTCCCCCCCCCAAAAAAACCCCCCCCCCAAAAAAAAACCCCAAAAACCCCCTTTAAAAAAATTTTCCTACACCCCCTTTTTAAAAATTTTTAACCTTCCCCCCGTAAAAACCCCCCCCTTTTAAAAAATTTTTTCCCTTTTTTAAAAAACCTTTTTTTTAAAACCTCCCAAAAAACCCCCTTTTTAAACCCCCCAAAAAAACCCCCCAAAAACCCCCAAAAACCCCTTTTTTTTTTGAAAAAATTTTTTTTTTTTTCCCCCCCCCTTTAAAACCCCCTTTAAACCCCTTTTTAAAACCCCTTTTTAAAAAAAATTTTAAAAACCCTTTTAAAAAACCCCCCCAAAAAACCCCCAAAACCCCCCACCCCCCCTTTAAAAAAAAATTTTTTAAAACCCCCAAAAAAAAAAACCCCCCCCCCCAAAAAAAAATTTTTTTAAAACCCCCCCAAAAAAAAATTTTAAAAACCCCCAAAAAAAAATTTTTTTCCCCCCCAAAAAAAAAACCCCCCCCCCCCCCCCCCCCCTTAAAACCCCCCCTTTTAAAAAAATTTTAAAACCCCCCCCAAAAAAAAACCTTTCCTTTTTTAAAAACCCCCCAAACCAAAAAAAAACCCCCCCTTTTTTTCCCCCAAAAAAAAAAACCTTTCCCCCCCCAAAAAACCCCCCCAAACCTTTTTAAAAAACCAAAAAAAAAATTTCCCCCCAAAAAAAACCCCCCCCCCCAAAAAAACCCCCCCCTTTTTAAAAACCCCCAAAAAACCCCCTTTTAAAAACCCCCCTTAAAATTTTTTTTAAAATTTTTTAAAAAAAAAAAAATTTTTTTTTCCCCCCCAAAAAAAAATTTTTTTCCCCCCTTTCCCCCCCCCCAAAAACCCCCCCCCCCCCAAAAAAAAATTTTTTTTAAAAAAAGAAAAAATTTTTTTTAAAAAAAAAAAAAAAAATTTTTAAAAAAATTTTCCCCCCAAAAAACCCCCCCCCCCCAAACCTTTTTTTTCCCCTTTTTAAAAATTTTCCTTTCAACCCCCCTAACAACCCTTCTTCCAACCCCCTTTCTAAAAATTTTAAAAAAAAAAAAATTTTTTTTTTTTTTTCCCCCAATTTAAAATTTTCCAACCCCCCCCCTTTCCCCCAAAACCCCCCAAAAAAAATTAAAAACCCCCCCCAAAAACCCCCCCCCCCAAAAAAAAACCCCCCCCTTTTAAAAAAAATTTTTTCAAAATTTTTTAAAAAAACCCCCCCCCCCCCCAAAAAAAACCCCCCAAAAAAAATTTTAAAATTTTTAAACCCCCAAAAAAAAATTTTTAAAAACCCCCCCCCAAATCCCCCCCCTTTTCCCCCCCCCTTTTTAAAACCCCCCCTTTTTCCCCCCCCCCCCCAAAATTTTTTTTTAAAACCCCCCCCAAAAAAAACCCCCCCTTTTCCCCCCCCCTTTTTTTTTTAAAACCCCCCTTAAAAACCTTTTACACCCCCCCCCCCCTTTAAAACCCCACCCCCCGGGGGGTTTTTTAAAAAAAAAAACCTTTTAAAACCTCCCCAAAAAACCCCCAAAACCCCCCCAAAAAAAAATTTAATTTTTAAAAACCCCCCCCCCCCCCACAAAAATTTTTTCCCCCCCCGGGGGCCCCCCCAAACCCCCCTTTTTTCCCCCCCAAATTTTTTTAAAAAACCCCAAAAAGGGCCCCCCAAAAAAAAAACCCCCCTTCCTTAAAAACCCCCCCCCCCCCAAAAAAAAATTTTTCCCCCGGTTTTTAAAAAAAACCCCCCCCCCCCTTTTAAAAAAACCCCCAACCCCCAAAATTTTTTTTTTTTTTAAAACCCTTTTTAAAACCCCCAAAAAAACCCCATCAAATTTTAAAAAAATCTACCCTTCCCCCCCAACCCAAAAACCCCCCCCCTTTTTAAAAAACCCCCCTTTTTTAAAACCCCTTTTTTTTTTAAAAACCCCCCCCCAAAAAACCCCCCCCCCCCAAAAAAAAAACCCCCCCCTTTTTTTTTTTTTAAAAAAAAAAAAACAAAACCCCCACAAACCCCAAAAAAACCCCAAAATTAAAATTTAAAAAAATTTTTTTTTTTCCCCCCCCCCCAAAACCCCCCAAAAACCCCCCCCCAAAAAATTAACCCAAAAAAAATTTAAAAAAAAATTTTTTTTTTTAAAAACCCCCTTTCCCCCCCCTTTTAAAAAAAAAAAATTTTTTTTTTAAAAAACCCCCTTTTTTTTCCCAAAATTAAAATTTTAAAAAAAAAATTTTTTTTTCCCCCCCAAAAAAAAATCCCCCTTTTTAAAAACCCCCCAAACCCCCCCCCCTTTTTAAAAATTTTTTAAAAAACCCCTTTAAAAAATTTTTTAAAAACCCCTTTTAAAAAAACCCCCTTAAAAATTTTCCCCCCAAAAAAAAAACCCCCCCTTTAAAAAAAAACCTTTTCCCCCTTTTTTTTTCCCCCCCCTTTCCCCAAAAAAAATTTTTTAAAAACCCCCCCAAAAAGGAAAACCCCCTTTTTTTAAACCAAAAAAAACCCCCCCTTTCCCCCCCCCCCCCTTTTTTTTCCCCCCCCTTTCCCCCAAAAAAAAAAACCCCCCAAAAAAACCCCCAAAAATCCCCCTTTTGTAACCCCAAAAAAAATTTTTTTTTTTTAAAAAAACCCCTTTTTCCCCCAAAAAAAAAACCCCTACCCCAAAAAAACCCCCAAACCCCCCAAAAAAAACCCCTTTTTTTTAAAAAATTTCCCCAAAAAAACCCCCCCCCAAAAAACCCCCAAAAAAAAACCCCCCCCTTTTTTTCCCCCCTAAAAAATTTAAAAAAATTTCCCATAAATACAAAATTTTTTTAAAAAAAACCCCCCTTTCCCCCCCAAAAAAAAAACCCCCCCAAACCCCAAAACCCCCCAAAAAAAACCCCCCCCAAAAAAACCCCCAAAAAAACCCCCCAAAAAAACCCCCCCCCCAAAAAACGCCCCCCCCCCCTTTTTTTCCCCCCCCCCAAAAAATTTTTAAAAAAATTTAAACCCCCCAAAAAAAAAAACCCCAAAAAACCCCCCCCAAAAAAACCCCCCCCCCCCTTAAAACCCCCCCCAAACCCCCCCCCCAAAAAAACCCCCCCCCAAAAAAATTTTTCCCCAAAAATTTCTCCCCCCCCAAAAAAAAAAACTTTTAAAATTTTTTTTTAAAAAAACTACCCCCAAAAAAAAACCCCAAAAAAATTTTTTTTCCCCCCCCCCCAAAAAAAAAAAATAAAAAGGGAAAAAAAAAATTTTTTTTTTTTTTTTTTAAAAAAAAAAAAATTTTTTTAAAAAAATTTTAAAACCCCCCCCAAAATTTTCCCCCCCAAAAGGCCCCCCCAAAAAACCCCCCTTTTTTTTTTTTAAAACCCCCTTTTTTCAACCGGGGGAAAAAAAACCCCCCTTTTTTAAAAAAAACCCCCCCCCCTTTTTTTAAAATTTTTTTTCCCCTTTTTAAAAAAAAAACCAAAAACATTTTCCCCCCCAAAAAAAAAAAAACCCCCTTTTCCCCCTTAAAAAAATAAAAAAATTTTAAAAAAAAAACCCCCCCCCCCCCCCAAACCCCCAAAAACCCCCCCCCAAAAAAAATTAAAAAATTGGGTTTTTTTTTTAAAAAAAAAACCCCCCCCCCCCAAAAAAAAAAAAAACCCAAATTTTGGCCCCCCCTAAAATTAAAAACCCCCCCCCCCAAAAACCCCCCCAAAATAAAAACCCCCCAAAAAAAAATTCCCAAAATTAAAACCCCCCCCAAAAAAAAAAAAAATACCAAAACCCCCCCCAAAAAAAACCCCCCCCCCCAAAAAACCCCACCCCAAAAAAAAAAACCCCTTTTTTTTCCCCAAAAAAAAAAAACCCCCCAAAAAAAAAAAAAAATTTTTTTTTTTTTCCCCCCCCCCAAAAAAAAATTTTTTAAAAAACCCCAAAAAAGGGGAAAAAAAAAAAAAATTTTTCCCCTTTTAAAAAAAAAGGGGGTCCTTTCCCCAAAAAAAAATTTTTTTAAAAAAAAAAAAAACCCCCCCCCCCTTTTAAATTTTAAAAAAAAATTTTTTTTTTAAAAAAACCCCCAAAAAAAAATTTTTTTTTTTCCCCTTTTTCCCCCCAAAAAACCCCCCCGGGGGGGGGGCCCCCAAAAAAACCCCAAAAAAAAAAAAAAAATAGGCCCCCCCAAAAGAAAAAAATAAAAAAAAATTTCCCCCCCCCCTTTTTTTTTAAAAAAAAAAATTTTTTGGGGAAAAAAAAAAATTTTTTTCCTTTTTTTAAAAAAATATTAAAATTTTTTTTTTAAATTTTTTTCCCAAAAAAAAATGTATTTAAAATTTTTTTTAAAAATTTTTTAAAAAAAAAATAAAAATTTTTTTTTTTAAATTTTAAAAAAAAAACCCCCCAAAAAAAATTTTTTAATTTTTTAAAAAAAGGGAAAAAATTTTTTTTTTAAAATTTTATTTTTTTAAAAAAATTTTTTTTTTTAAAAAATAGTTTTAAAAAGGTTTTTTCCCCAAAAAAATTTTTTTTAAATTTTTTGGGGGGGGGGGGTTTTTTTTTAAATTTTTTTAAAAAAAAGGGGCCCCCCCAAAAATAATTAAAAAACCCCCCCATTAAAAAAAAACCAAAATTTAAAAATTTTTTTTTTAAAAAAAGTTTTTTAATTTTTTTTGGGGGTTCCCGGTTTTTTTTAAAAAAATAATTTTTTTTTTTTTAAAAATTTAAAAAAACCCCCCTTTGTTTTAAAAAATTTAAAATTTTTTTTTTTTTAAAAAAAAATTTTAAAAAACCCCAAAATTTTAAAAAAATTTTTTTTTTTAATTAAAATTTTTAAAAAAAAAAGAAAAAATTTTTTTTTTTAAAAAAAACCCCAAGGGGGGTTTTTAAAAAATTTTTTTTTTTTTTAAAAAAATTTTTTAAAAAAAAAAAAACCCCCCCAAAAATTTTTTTTTTAAAAAAAAAAAAGAAATTTAAAAAAAAAATATCTTTGGCAAATGATAATTGTATTAATGTTATTGTTATATTAAATATATGGAAACTATACAATAATTATAGATGCATGTATGCCAATCAATTAGAAAACAAATTTACCTACATGTATGGTCACCTACTGTACTTGGCAGCATGGTGTTTATGTTCAGTTCTTAAATATCGAATGAATTTTACAGCATCACCAATTAAATCAATGAAATAATTAATGATTGATGGAATTCTATAATCTTACCATCGGTAAAAACTTATTTCACTTACACACCTCCTTCCAAAATTTGTTTAAAAATATGAAAATATGAAGGAGAAGTTTGCATTGTATATATAATTAAACATATCATAAAGCACTCATCTATCCTCATAAAACTCATGTTTTGTTTGAATGCAGTATATTCAAAATATAAGATATAAATGTTTATAAAAGTAAAATTTTAGTGTATAATCTTAATTCATTTCACTTCTACAGTATTTGATAATTACAAGCTTTATAAGGCTTCAAATTAATTTCTCTTCAGTAAAATATCACATCTATACAGGTGTGCTGGTCACCTGTCTGTGTCACCTGCTCACACCTGTACTGTTATAACTATAATGAGCCCCTGGGGTCCCCAACACAGGTACACATACATGTATATGACACCCTGTGTATTACCTGGGCTAACTTGTGGAAACAATGAATTACAGATTAGATGATTTAATAATGCTTTAAATCTTGTATTGATGTTAACTGTTTCTGCACAGTTAGGGGGGGGGCAAGATTTTATGGGGGGGGGGGGGGATCAATATTTTATGCATAAAATACTGACCCGGGTCGGTATTTCATGGGGATCAGAATTTTATAGGACACCGGTATAAGTTGTCTAATGTGAGCATTTTCACATTGGTTTTTTTCAGTTTCACTCCATGAAGGGAGAGTGTAACTCCATAGGGACTCTTTTACCAAATATCAGCACCCTATTACAATCATGAAGTGATGTGTTAATAGCCATCAACATTTGCACAAAAAATATGTTTTTCCCCAAAAGTTTAACTCCGGCAAGGGATAGTTTAACCCCCACAGTTTAGTTTAAACATATTTTATTGTATCAAATATATACAATAGGATTGGGCACAAGTTTTCCAACTTATATCAAGCCCTTTACATACAATATTATATAACACATACAAAATATACAAGATGACATTAACAATAAAATAATTATTTAGTGTGGGAGTGTGGATAAGGGAAGGGTAAGGATGGGGTGTAAGAAGGTGCAAGTATGTGAAAAGAATGTGACAATCTCCATTTTAATTCTTTTATGAAATAATTTAGACATTTCCACTAGTAATTGAAACATCTTTTTTTTAAGACTGCGTGAATGATTTTTCTCGACCCAGATGGCACAAGTACACAATCCACTACTCGTAACTTTCGGCTTTTCAATGTTCATCATATCCCCTGCCACGGTTTTCTTTCGCTTTGGTCTTTCCTTTCCTTCTGATATTTCCGTTTCCCAAGTGCCATATGAGTCGAGAAAGATAAAAGACGCAGACTTTGATAGAGTTAAAGGGGTTAAACAATTTACATATATATATATGATTTTTTTCTTTTTCCCTTTTTCAAAAACACAATATATCAAATATATTAAGTACTGAAGAGAGATATGTTGAAAAAAAAAATTAAAAAAAAATGGGGAGACTTGCACGAATGGAGTGATAGAGAGAGGTAGGTGGTAGAGAAAGTACAAATGTAAAATCAAAATCTATTTGTATCGTGAATATATTTCTGAGTGTGCAGAAATATTTTTTCGTTGTCTGCTTTGGATAATTCATGACTGCCATGTAGAATAAGCTGTAGGTCCAGTGGGATGAAATCATTTAACTCACGGTACCACTTTATTCTCTGATCTATGTACTTGTTGCAAATAAAAAAGAAGTGAAATGCATTTTCAATAGAATGTCCACAATGACAAATTTGAAAATCAATTAAGTTAGCATGAAATAAGTCGTCGTTTAGAGTACTTGAATTAGTTCTTAATCTAGCATGCAAAATATTAGATTTTCTGTCACCAAACAAATAATAAGAGGGGATATTTATGTCATTAAGCTTACGAAGAGAGTTTTTAAAAGCTGGGGCTGACCTACTCTGTCTTATGCCAGGGTCTAAATTATTCCAAAGTCGAATAGTAGACGGGAAAAAAGAACTATTAGAAAGTTGAAGTCTGAAGTTAGGTAAGGAGTAATGGTTTGCATTACGGAGGTTATATTCTACATTTTGTGACACTAAAGGAGGTAGTAAAGCTGAAAGATAATTCGGCGTGAGGTTAGCTTGAATTTTGAAAAAAAGTTGTAGTTTTCTGTTCTTTCTTCTATTTACTAGTGGTTCGAGTCCACTTTCTGAATATAATGAAACCCTACTTGCATAAGATGGTAAACCTGTTATAATACGGATAGACTCTAACTGTAGTTTTTCTAGATTGTCTGCGTCACCGAGGGTACATCCGTCCCAAACTTCACAACAATATTCTAGTAAAGGAAGAATATATGCTCTGTAAATTTTGTCTAAAGTTCGTCTATTTAACAAATACTTCAGTTTTCGTAAAACACTTACCTGTTTTGACACATTTTTACAAATATTTTCTATATGCATACTCCATTTACAATTTTCACTTAATACTACTCCAAGGTGCTTATGATTTTCTACAAAGTCTACATTTACATTATTAAACCTAATTTCAATTGCATATTCAAGTTCAAAGTTGGAAACAAGTAATGCCTCTGTTTTAGAAGGGTTGAAATTTACTAACCACTTACTAGCCCAGTGTTTAATTTTATCTAAATCGTTATTTATTTTTCTTTCAATAGTTTGAGGAGATGTATCACAGTATAATAAGGAGGTATCATCTGCGAATAATTTACAAAGACTTTCCAGGTTATCAGCTATGTCACAGGAAACCTAATACCATGTGTTACTATGCTTTTCAAAAAGAAACCCGCAGATTTAAAAAGAAAAAATTCTTTTTTTAAGTTTTACTCCAGGAAGGGATTATTTTACTCCATATGGGCTAAGTCGTTATTACGAGATACTAAGTCGTTATTACATTGTACGACATAATATATATTTTTCATTGTGACCCTAACAGGCTTCCGTACATTTCTACATAAAAACATTTACATTATTTAGAAATTTATTCAATTTCGTAAAAATAAACTTATTCTAGCCAGTAATATAGAATTTATTTACCACCCGTAATTGGCACTGCTTCCCGTTGTTTGAGCCGAGATTTGCGGGACGAAATGAACCTACCGTGTTAACAAAAAACAAAAACAAAAACATTCACTACATAGCATGCGTTGCCATCACATCAATTGAACTCGCGATGTTATTTTGTTAAACCTTTTAGTTATATTATTTATTTGTTTATTTTTATTTACTTTTACCATCTATACACCACCTAAGATGTTTTCTAATTGATTATTATTTATTGGCCGAGGGGATCGTTTTCACAACATAACGATATTTATTTAAGTAATAATTAACGATGATTCGTGTATTATTGCAGGATATGCAACGAGGACGATGATATTTTGCAATTAAATTAATAACGATGGCCGCAGGCCTGAGTTATTAATTTAAATTGCAAAATATCCGAGTCCGAGTTGTATATCCTGCAACAATACACGTGTCAAAGCTGATTATTTCTATTCTACCATGTACTGTTTAGTTCTGAGATCGACCTCTTTCTAATAGAAAACCAGCAAAGAAACCCCGAGAAAACCTTGTAATTAATTTCTTGAGTATTGCATTATTTGTTGATGAAATATACAGGCAATACAGTACTACGATCAAAAGCATCAATTATATGGCATTGATTTTGAAAATAAAAAAAAAAGATAAAAATAAAAGAAGAAAAAAAGGGGGCCTCCGTAGGATTCGAACTCGCGTCGTGATAAAAATAAATTGAAAGATTAACCCATTAGCCCACTCGGCTATAGTAACCTTTTGTAAAAGGGGTGAATATTAGATATATAAAATTGTAACAGCCGTGACTCACGACCGTGTATTATTGGCACGAGCGTGGGTTATTTAAGAAATAATTAACGATTTTTCGTGTATTGTTGCAGGATATACGAGGATGAGGATATTTTGCAATTAAATTAATAACGAAGGCCGCAGGCCTGAGTTATTAATTAAAATTGCAAAATATCCGAGACCGAGTTGTATATCCTGCAACAATACACGAGTCAAAGTTGATTATTTCTATACTACCATGTACTGTTTAGTTCTGAGATCGACCTCTTTCTAATAGAAAAACGGCAAAGAAACCCCGGGAAAACCTTGTAATTTATTCCTTTAGTATTGCATTATTTGTTGATGAAATATACATTTCTGTACAGGCACTACAGTACTACGATCAAGAGCATCTATCATATGGCATTGATTTTGAAAATTTAAAAAAGGGATCAAAAGAAAGAAAAAAAAAGAAAAAAGGGGGCCTCCGTAGGATTTGAACTCGCGTCGTGATAAAAATGTAATAAAAGACTAACCCATTAGCCCACTCGGCTATAGTAACCTTATATGAAATATGTGAATATGACATATATAAAATTGTAACAGCCGTGACTCACGAGCGTGTATTATTGGAAAATAATACATGGTTTTAAACCAATCAAAACTGGCGTTGCATAGCAAACATGGTAGAATTTGTTATTTACCTGTGTCTTGATAAAGGGGCAGAGTGCCTTGACAATTCGACAATTTACTGGTCTGTACTGTCGTTATTACTACTTGACAATTATCTATTTTTTTTTATTTTTTTTTATTTTTTATTTTTCAAGATTTTTTTCAGAAATACAATACATTTGAAACATATATGCACACACATTCTCACACTTACACCCACAGTAACTATAATCCTTACTCATGATTCAATAACATAATCATCATCATATCATCATCATCATCATCATCATCATCATCATCATCATCGGTTCATCATCATCATCATCATCATCACCATCACCCTCATCACCATCAATTCATCATCATCATCATCATCAAAAGAATCACACTTAATCATCATCATCATCTATCATGATATCATCATCCATACTTAAATCAATATAATTATCGTTGTTTTTCATCACAATAAAACATCATCGTCCTTATCATCACACAAAAACATCATCCTCATCACCATCATTTTAAGCTAACATTTATACAGACATCATTCTTGTCATCATCCTATTAAGAGAAATTATCCTTTTCATCGTAATTATCATCATTAACATCATCTTACATTCATCATTCAATCACAACAATTGAGTATCATCATCATCTTTACATTTTATTATCAAGTTCATTTTCATCATCATATGATGTGGAGTTTATCATAAAGAACTTGAACCACAAGCCTCACATCTACTTACTTCATTTACATATTAACACACATACATAACCTAACCTAAATTTATACAGAGTGAGAGAGAAGCAGACAGACGCACCATCACACAGACACACAGATAAGACAGACAGACACACACACATAGACACAGACAGACGCACCATCACACAGACAGACAGACAGACAGACACACACATAGACACAGACAGACGCACCATCACACAGACACACAGAAAAGACAGACACACGCACAGACAGACGCATACTCGGATACACCATCACAGAGAACACACACACACACACACAGACAAACACGACAGAAGCATGGGAGAACATTTCTTCAAATGGTAAAAATAAAAAGTATTGGAAAGGAGCTAGAACAGGCGATGTCAGTCTTTGGGGACATAAAGCTATATATGCAAAGAGGAACTATCTTTTTCAGATGACTATAGATCTAGGACAGGTTTCCATTTCTTCCAATTGAGTTCAAATTGCCTTTTAATTTTCTCACTTTTACTGTAATTTATATATTGTTGAATCAAAAAATGATCTTTGATGACATTAATAAGCGCATTGAGATTTAAAGAGTTGCTGAGACATCTAGTTTTATAAATATAATGCTTGATAAGAATTAAAATTTCGTTATCAACATTACTGCAGTACTGTGATACTATACCAAACAGGAAGGATTCTTTATTATAAGCAAACGGAATTAAAAGTGTATAAAGTAATGCTTCAAATCTCTGTAATAGTGACTGAACCTCTTGGCATTCCCATAAGCAATGCAATATTGTTTCACGCTCCATACAACATAAGTTACATACAATACTAGGACTTAAGTTTATTTTAAAAAAGAAAAGTGTTTGTTACCAAAATATGGTGTATAATTCTCACTTGGAACCATTGTAATTTAGAATTTTTGGTAACTATAAAAGGAAGTTTGAATATTTTGGCCCATTTATTTTGATTCTTGGTTCCATTTTCTTGTTCCAGTAGGTATGGATATTGGCGCTATAAGGCATTTGTAAAAATCTTTTGAACCCTTTTCACTCTTAAAAAATATGTCAAATAGAAAAGGTATAAAAGGCTGTTGAGGTCTTTGTATCAGGAAATCAATTTTTTTCAAAAAGCGTTTGATAGCTGAAACTAGTCCATGGTATTGGAGAAAATTTGTGTTTATCGTTCGAAAATTATGTCTGAACTCTCCAAAAGAAAGAAAAGCTAAATTATCTGAATCTTTAATTAAATCATTTATTGTTAATATGCCCACATCAAACCAGTTTTGATAAAAAAAAACATACTTGTTGTTTACCTTGATATCATTATTATACCAGATGAGTGATTTTAAAATTGAGTCTGGTTTTGGAAGCCTAATAGAATCTGAATTATTAAGTCTATTTAATGATTTAAACACATCCCTCCAAAAAAAGTTTTTACAATTTGATCTACACAAATCAATAAAGCCCTTTCCACAGTTACAATTATCTATTTCTAGTAATACGCATCCAACGAACATTTGTTTGTTAGGATCCAGTACCTATAGACCCTATATATCAATATATTTATCTTGCACGTACAATTAACTTGTTATCTGGTACGTACAACTAAGTATCTCATACGTACAATTAACTTATTATCTGGTACGTACAACTAAGTATCTTGTACGTACAACTAAGTATCTTGTACGTACAACTTAGTATCTTGGACATAAAACTTAGTATATTGTACGTACAACTTAGTATCTTGTGCGTACTACTTTTGGTATTATAGAAAAATAGAAACGAGTCTTATCTTTCTTTCTTTTTTTCATCGACATAAATCATTATTTGTCGGCGCTGTAGCATCTTTGATTACTTCGACTCTCAGTTTCCCATATATACTCTACTGATAAGCTTTGGCCCTGCAGGTAGGGCGTAAGAATTGTACCTGCTGCCCCCATTGCATGATCGTAAGAGGCGACTAAACTTGGGATCTTATCTTTTCTCTTCTTTCTGAACAACTTTCTTCGTCCTAATGTCTCCCTTGACAATGCCTCACTTTTGGCCTTTAGTTGAGCGTTCGCCCCTGTGAGGAAGGCTTTGGGTTCTGTCCCCCTGGCCGGCATACCAGAGTCTTTAAAAATGGTAGTTTCTGCTCCTGCTTAGCGCTCAGCAAATAAGGAGTGGGACGACTGGTTCGCCCGTTGTCAGTATAATGTGACCGGGTGGGGTGTGCTGCTGGGTGTCTTCGGCAGTATGCTTCAGTGAGGTAGCACTCTAAATCGGCAAAAGATCCGGCCTATCACAAGGAGACTTAACACGAACATACCGCAGCCTCCCAAAACACACATACGCACTCGCTACACGCATGCATGTTGCACGCACGGGAGGCCGTCCTTAAATTACCTTAGCTGTTAATAGGACGTTAAACAAAATAAACCAAACCAACTTTGGTAAACTAAATATGAAGTCTTCATACCTTGCTAAAACTTCAACATAAAATACACGCTTTTGATATAAAAGTGTAATATTAAATTAATAAACATCTTAAAAATATACATGGGAAAATAATTCGGATCAATTTTGATGTCTTGCCACACACATACGGACCCTCTTTACTTACCGAAACTTGCAAATGAGGACATGTCACACACACGCATTCAAATGAGGACATTTCACGCACATATAAACTTAAAAAGAACTTCACATGCATACCTTTCCGTGGGTGATAACACTTGGTTGAAAATGTTCTCAATGTTTTCAGGAGATCATTATTTCAAATGTTGGCTAAATGAGAATGAACCATCAATCATCATTGATGCAGTTCATCTCTAAGACAAACCTTTATGTTTACATTCCTAATGTGGTTTGCTGATATGAACATACCAAGTGAAAACAACAAACATATGACCATGAATACACTATGAAAACCGTATGAAAACCGTATGAAAACATTGTCTCTCGTGCAAATCACCTGATTAATCGGGTCATATTAATAGGCCATCAAAAAAATAGTCCGCCTTTCAATTATGAAAATATTGTGTTTTTGTTGCAATTTGTTCACATAAAATAGATATGATTTGAATTGAATGATTGTATTTAATATTATTTTTACTTATAATACTTCTTTCTTTTTGTTTTATACAAAATTAAACAAAAAAGACCGGAAAATGCGGAACGACATTAAAACAATGGCGTTGTGCATAGGCGGGATCTCCCGGCTGTTTGGCGTTTCGTCGTATACATGACAAATTTTTCTTTTTAATAAAATTTCTCGTTTTCTCGATATAGATTTTTTAAATCAAGGTTATGTAAATATATGAATTGAATAGTTTTTTTTTAATTTTCATTGCGGCTACCGCGCGCCACGGGATATGTAGCTAGCTACTGGTATTCATAGCCGCAAGGAAAATTTAAAAATCTATTCAATCCATATATGAACGACATTCTGCCCGAATTTGGCACCAATGTTCTTTTGTCAATTGAGAGCATGGATACTATCTCCTTTACTCTCAGCTTATTAGGAGCGACCACAGGAATCCCCTTCACAGACGACGCGACCCAAAGATAATTCCTGATGAAGTCTGCTAAATTTGTTGGACGCGCTATGCATTGCTATTCGTAATATAGTACCTGTCAATCACTTTGACTGATTCACGCGGTGGATGAAAGTCCTGTGTTTTCTTTTTTTTTTTTTTGCCGCACTGACACTTTAATGTACGAATTATTTTCTCTCTCTCTCTCTCTCTCTCTCTCTCTCTCTCTCTCTCTCTCTCTCTCTCTCTCTCTCTCTCTCTCTCTTTCTTTTGTCGATTTATTGTATTCAAATATCTCTTTCTGGAGGAAAGAAAGTATGACGATTATGATGATGATATATCTGTTAATATGTCGATCACAAAGCGTTATTTATTTTTTATAAATGTTCTCCGAAGTTGTGTTACAACTATTAATCCTAACGTGCATACAGATCCAAACAATGTATAACTATCCATTGTATTTGATTAAATGATATATTATTCAAATTCGATTTATTTATATATCGTCCATTTGGCGTTTCACCGATTAAACTGTAACTACACGTATATCAAATTGAACACATTTTAAATTTTCATAACGAAACTAATTTCACTGGAATTTTACTATTAAAACTTTTATGTATTTTTAACATTTAAATAAACTACTATATAAATTAACATTTCCGTATATATAAACAGTAAGAGTGCCAATCTTACCGAATCTTAATCTAGCCCCCCAAAACGTTTCATGTAGACTGTAACAAATTCTCAAGTCCCTGTGGACTGGAGGTTTGCGCATACAGTATGTATACACATACACCAACACTTGCGGGTATGTGTTGACCGACTTCCAACACGCGTACAACACTTGTTTACATAGTCTACGTTAGATGGGGGAGGCTTGCCACAGAATACTGCAATACGGGGAAACTGAAATTATCGATACTTCCAGTGGAATAATCGATAATGTAGAGAGTATCGATACCAGTACGAAGCCAGCTCATGATGTGAGAGACTCTGGTGTCATAACTGAAGGTAGGTTTAAACTCATCGGACACGAAATGCACGTGACCTTATTCCAAAACACGGTACAGTGTATCTAGTATATTGGGTCTTATATACGGTCAGTCGTAACGGTATGTAGTTGACTAGAAACTTTCTGGGGCATGAATATAACAGAGGGTAAAAACTATTGGACGTCTATCTTGAATGAGTTCACTCTGATCATGTGATTTTATGAAAAATTGCAAATTTATGGAATAGTGGTATTTCACAAATTCTCAAGGTACTGTTATTGAAAGATATACACCAAAGGCATCATTTGAGAGAAATGTTTGAAGAACTTTTTCAAAGTCACTAAATTCCTGAAAATATTATGTCTTTTAGAAAACTAGAACCTTCTGCCTAATTAACAAAATATTCCATTAAAGTATGGTGATATCCGTAAAGGATCATGATCGAAACCAGGGATTTCTTCTGAATACTTCCCAGAAATGGTTGAATACTACCCAGAAATGGTTGAATACTACCCAGAAATGATTGAATACTATCCAGAAATGATCGCATACTACCAAGAAATGATTGAATACTACCAGAAATGGTTGAATACTACACAGAAATGATTGAATACTACCCAGAAATAATTTAATACTACCCAGAAATGGTTGAATACTACCCAGAAATAATTGAATACTACCCAGAAATGGTTGAATACTACCCAGAAATGATTGAATACTATCCAGGAATGGTTGAATATTACCCAGAAATTATCAAATACTACCCAGAAATGATTGAATACTACCAGAAATGGTTGAATACTACCCAGAAATAATTGAATACTACCCAGAAATGGTTGAATACTACCCAGAAATGATTGAATACTATCCAGGAATGGTTGAATATTACCCAGAAATTATCAAATACTACCCAGAAATGATTGAATACTACCAGAAATTGTTGAATACTACCCAGAAATTATTAAATACTACCCAGAAATGATTGAATACTACCAGATATGGTTGAATACTACCCAGAAATGGTTGAATACTACCCAGAAATGATTGAATACTACCCAGAAATTGTTGAATACTACCCAGAAATGGTTGAATACTGCACAGAAATGATTGAATACTATCCAAAAATGGTTGAATAATATCCAGAAATAATTCAATACTACCAGAAATAATTGAATACTACCCAGAAATGGTTGAATACTACACAGAAATGATTGAATACTACCTAGAAATGATTGAATACATCCCAGAAATAACTGAATACTACCCAGAAATGGTTGAATACTACTCAGAAATGATTAAATACTACCCAGAAATGTTTGAATACTACCCAGAAATGATTGAATACTACCCAGAAATGATTGAATACTACCCAGAAATAACTGAATACTACCCAGAAATGGTTGAATACTACCCAGAAATGGTTGAATACTACCCAGAAATGATTGAATACTACCCAGAAATGGTTGAATACTGCACAGAAATGATTGAATACTACCCAGAAATGGTTGAATACTACCCAGAAATGATTGAATACTACCCAGAAATGATTGAATACTACACAGAAATGAGGGTGTCAGCCCGAATCTCTTTGTTGTATTCAGAAGAAATCCAAGGTAGAGGTCATTATCCGACTTAAACGAATGCGCTCTTTTGTTTGAATAAATGCGAGTTAAAACGGTTCATCAGTCACGCATACGTAAATACGGAATATCACGAGTGTTTCGTTCCGGAAACAGCCGAGATGTAAGATTTCATTTCCCACGAAATTAGAAAACCTGCACCGGCGGTGTAAAATCTTAAATTCTATTCCTATATTTTCAGATAAACTCTGTTATTCAAAAAATGTTTTATTTATTCATTTTATCTTTTTTTAGTTATTTTTATTTATTTTTTTGAAATTTATTTTTTTCGGAAAATGCATTGCGAGGTGTACTTTTTTCAGGCAAACTTATTTACACACGCGCGCGCGCGCACCACACCCTCACACAATACCCACCCACCTCCACCCGTCCCAACACAAAACTCAAGCTGATGCATTTCTTTTGCGGGATTCGAACCAGAGCGTGATTTAATTTGCACGAAAGTTACGTGCCAGCATGCCATGTGGTCATGCTTGCGAAACTATATCAAGCGCGTACACGTGTCAAACAGAAAGTATATAAGTTAAAATACAAACATGGATTACGACACTATTCTAAGTCAGGCATTGGAATTATTCGAGTGGTACTCTGGGCATCAGGAAAACGAAAATGTTTTTAACGCAAAACAAATTCACCTGTAGTGAAAAGGAGACGGAAAATAGCCAGGTACCTGTAGAAAACACCGAATTATCTCATACCTTGGACATGGGCCCTGGAGGTGAAAAAAATGAACTTCAAACAGTTGTCGGGAATGTGTGCACCTGTAGCGGGACTGGACTGGGTCGATCATCGGTGACCAGGTAGCTCAATTGGTAGAGCATCCGGCTAGTGTTCGGAGGTCCCGGGTTCGAACCCCGGTCTGGCCGCTACATTTTCTCCTCTCCTGTTACAAAATTGGCGCCCAACTAAAATACCCACGGTGGTGGTATAAGGGTTTCGTGTGTCTTCGAGGGCGAAGACTTGGAAAAAAGGAGGGAGGTGTGTAGCGGGACTGGACTGGGTCGATCATCGGTGACCAGGTAGCTCAATTGGTAGAGCATCCGGCTAGTGTTCGGAGGTCCCGGGTTCGAACCCCGGTCTGGCCGCTACATTTTCTCCTCTCCTGTTACACACCAGCGCTGGATTTACTGGATACGTCAGCCACACGACTATGCCAGTCGGGAGCGGCCTCAACTCGCGCACCAAAAATGTGTGTGAACCTGTTAGAAGCCACCCACATTCAGCGGGGAGTTCTCGTAATGGTCACTAGGACAAACAGGACAGTGATATCTCCTTAACAGTAAACTCTATTAAAATTAGTTCATGGAACGTTAACCGTGGCCTTCAACAGAAACTAACTGATCAAAGTTTTGTAGATATTTTGTCGAAATCTGATATTATATTTTTATCAGAATGCTGGATAGCCAAAGATAGTGATTTGGACTTCAGTAATTTTCATGATGAGTTCAATTTTTTTTACATTTCCTCGACAAAAAGGTAAAGGCGGAGGCCTTTTGTTGTTATATAAAAATAAAATTAATGCATCTATTGTTTCTTATGTAGCAGATACACTTCTGTGGGTCAAGATTACGCAGTTTACTATACCTTGTATGAAACCGATATTTTTGATACCATAGTTGAAGACATCTCTCATTATTCACAACTGGGTACCGTTGTTGCTGGTGACCTTAATAGTAGAATAGGTAATGCACTCGACTACATTGAGTCGGATAATGCACGGGCGCCAGCTATTAATATTCTTTTTGATATATTTGACTATAATGTTGATACTATCATGCCTAATCGTGTATCTGCTGATGTCACTATAAATACATTCGGCCGCAAACTCTTACAATTATGTAGAAGTACTGGGCTTCGAGTCTGTAATGGTAGAAAACCTGGTGATGACAATGGTAAACTCACATTTTTTAATCATTTGGGTTCAAGTGTAATTGACTATGCTCTTATAGAAAAAGATTCATTTGATTTGATCACCGAGTTTACTGTGCGCGATTTTAATGAATGGTCTGATCATGCGCCCATTGATTTTAACTAAGTGTCACAAGATGCATTTCGTCTGATGATCCTGTTAACAGTGATATTGTTAATAGTAGTAGTAATAGTTCTATTAAGTCACATGTGTACAGATGGAATGCTGATGAAGAACAGCAGATGAGTCATAATTTGGATAACAGCATTGTTTTACTAAATCACATTGTTAATGATATCCAGTCTTCCACAGTTACGATAGATCATGGAATCGATGTTTTCTCATCTGTGTTATGTGAAATATTTAGTCCTTGTTGTAAGACCCAGTCCGTTCCTTGTTCTGTCAATAAGAAAAGGCGTCAAGTTCATAAGCCCTGGTTTGATAATAAGTGTAGACGACTATATAATACCTACAAACGTAATCTTAACTCTTTCAACGTTGATAGATCTCAAATAAATAGACTATCTCTTGTTGAATCAAAACGTAATTATAAACGCCATGAAAGACTAGTCAAGCGCAGGTACCTCAGATCGGAGGGTGACCGTATTAGTATGTTACGGAGGAGAAATCCAAAATTATTTTATCAGTATTTTAAGAGAAAATCTAGTGGTTGTTCCAGTGACCTGAGTCTTTCCGACTTTTTTGAACATTTTAAAACTGTATGCGGTGTTGTTGATGATGATGAGAACGCAGATAGCTTCTCTGTAGAGGCTAATGTACCTATTTATGCCGAAGTAGATAGTCCCATTTTACAACATGAAATAAGAAATATTTTAAAAAGCGCCAAACTTGGTAAGTCACCTGGTATCGATAACATGTTGAATGAGTTTTTTGTAAAATTTAAAGAAGTCTTTATTCCAGTACTTTCAAAATTATTCATTGTTATTCTTGATAAAGGGGAATTCCCATCAAGTTGGTCGAAAGGTATAATTCTTCCATTATTCAAAAAGGCGATCCCCACGACACGAACAATTATAGAGGGATAACGTTAGTAAGTTGCTAATCCAAATTATTTACAAGCGTTTTAAATAATAGGTTACTTAAATGGTCGGCGCAGTTTGATATCATCACTGATGCCCAGTTCGGCTTTAAACCTGGTCACGGCACCAATGACGCCATATTTGTTTTACATGGTATGGTAAAAAAGGTACTTGCAAAAAGACACAAGCTCTACTGCTGTTTTGTGGACTACCGCAAGGCTTTCGATAGTGTTAACAGAACTAAATTGTTTTTGAAGTTGTATCACAATGGAATAAGAGGAAAATTATTGAATATTTTGAAATCCCTTTATGAAGGCTTAAAGTCGTGTGTTAGGTACAAGTCAGAGCTTTCTGATTTTTTTTCATGCACTCTAGGCTTGATGCAGGGTGAAGGGTTATCTCCCTTCCTTTACTTTATGTATGTAAATGATTTTGAAAATGAATTTACTAATATCGTCATGTGATGCACCTTTTCTAAGAGATATTTCTCTGTTTTTATTGATGTATGCTGATGATACTGTTCTTTTCTCAGAGTCAGCTTCTGGTTTACAAAAGATGTTGGAGACGTTGAAACTATATAGTGACAAATGGCAAGTGTCAGTTAACATAGATAAAACTAAAATTGTTGTATTCCGAAATGGTGGTAGAGTTAGTGCCAATGACAAATTTTATTTTGAAAACAATGAAATAGAGATTGTTGATAGTTTTAATTATCTTGGTGTCTTATTGAACTTTAACGGTAAATTTAGTAAAACTCAGCTAACTATCGCTGACCAGGGACGCAAATGCATGTTCAATATTTTAAAAATTTGCAATAATTTAGCTCTAAATGTTGAATCTAAGTTGAATGTTTTTTATGTATATATTTCACCTCTCCTTGATTACAGCTGTGAAGTATGGGGTTTTATCCCGGCTGATCAGATAGAAAAAATACATACCGACTTTTTGAAAAGAATCTTGAATGTTATAACGAGTACACCTACTTTTATGTTATACTCTGAGCTTGGTCGTTTACCTCTGCAAATTACTGGGAAATGCCGAATTATTAAATACTGGTTGAAGTTAACTAAGACTACTAATTGTATATCAAAGTCGGTGTATGACGATATGATTGTATGTAATCACAGAAACTGTAATTGGCGATGCCAGGTTAAAAACTTACTGATGTCTACTGGCTTTGGTGATGTTTGGTTAAATCAAAGCGTTAATAACGAAAAAGTATTTTTGCATCTTTTCAAACAACGCCTAACCGATAATTTTATTCAATTAAGGAATGAATTTACTGAAAATTCATCAAAATGTTATCTGTATAAATTCTTGTTAGACTCTTTTACTCTACAGTATTATCTAACAAAATCAATTCCAGATATTTATTCTCGGCTTATATCAAAGTTTCGTTTATCATCTCATCAGTTAAGAATAGAAGCCACTATTTTTCAATTATTTCAATTATTAATATATAACTAAACACTAAAAATAACATATATAAGAAGAGTTGAACTAATTTAACTCGGCACTAGAATATTGTTTTCACGATGCATATTAAACAGTACATGGATGCACTCGCTTTTCGTGTGCAGCATAGTTACTGTAACTAGTTCTTTCACTGTGAATGCAGTAAATGATATGCAGCATCAGCATAAGTAAGTACATCATTTTGTCCATTTCTGTACCGGTCCTTCAGGTGACTTAAGCGAGAGTCAATGTGGCGGTATTTCCTCTTCCTTGGTCTTTGTTTACTTCCTGTCGAAAGCTGGATCATCTTCGCTTCATCGGTAGCTTGAATCTACTTCAGCAGTTGAACACCATCAAAGATGTTTGGGTGCGCATGCTGACAGAGCTTGTTGACCTTACTGTGCCATCCCTCAACATTAGTTGTTGTTCGTGGGCCATCATCGTCGTAGTGGTTCCACAAAGCTATGTGCTGTCCCTCAACCCAAGTTTCCGTAACAAATTCCTTAAATCGGGTAGTTTCAGGGCTAATGTCTTCGTTGTCGTCAAGGGCAGAAAACCACACATCCTCCACTTGATCAAGGGGCACCAATGGTAGCACAGCTACACGTCTAACTCGAGATTTTAGTTCATCATCCTGTCTGCAGCGTCCAGCCAGCCCACATCCTCCACTTTACCAAGGGACACCAATGGTAGCACAGCTACACGTCTAACTCGAGATTTTAGTTCATCATCCTGTCCGTAGCGTCCAGCCAGCCCACATCCTTGTACTTTCCTCAAGATCCACTGTGTATAATGGAAAAAGCATGCTTTTACAGTCACCGTTTCCACGGCATTCCTCGCTGCTATCTCAGAATCCAACATGACTGTCTTTTGAGCAAAAACTAAGTTCCTCTCAGCCACAGACTATCTAAGTAAAGTATCCTGTACGTCTGTTCTGTCTTGTTTCATAGTAGAGAAAACACCAAGGGGAGCACAGTTACTTCAACACATCCGTGAAGCGAATATAACTGGCTAAAAACTCCAAACACAATGGAATAATCACACAAATTTCTCAGACTGTCATCAGTAGCAAAATTCATGATTCGGTGACCATTATTGTCAGTATCATCACAGATTAGAAATCTCTTTCCTGCTAGCGGTTCCGTCCACTTCTTGTTGCGTAGAAGGAAGTTTTGGCAAAGTCTTGGAACGGGCTCTGTAGAGGGATGCTCTACAACTCTCAAATGTAGGAATCATCTCACCAACATCATCATCAAAGTCTCTATCATAGAGTTTTTTCTATTACCTCATCAAAGATAGTTGGTATAGCAGAGACTTCTTCACGGCAACGTTGCTTTACGTCATTAAGAAACACATCAGCTGCTAATTTGATAGTATTTCCAGGATGGTTATGGTTATTTTCGAAGTTAACAGGAATGTTGTTGAGTGTTGTAATTGTGGCCGGGCACTGTCTTTGTACACATCTCCAATAAATTATGTCATTACGTCTGGTCCGGATGGAAAACTTGAAGCCTACATAAAGGAGATAGTGTCCACCTCTTCCATTTTCTGTGAAGTTAACGGTAACCTGTGCATTTGCCTTCATGTAATGAGAATGATAAAATTTAGAGTTTAACACCAGACCTGTCATGCATTCTTTGTAATTCCAACCCACCCAAGCCAACAAGAAAGGGTGACACCAATCCAAGCTATGATGTCTTCCTTCATCACGTCCATTTTTTTTATTGATATGAAATGATAACAACACTAGTATATTAGGAAAACAGTTACACATTTACCATTATTTCACAAACAGGCTTTCGAAAGATAAAACAACATTGAAAGTAATTGATACAACCGATATCTTATTATATCTATCAATTCTATAAACAAGCTATATAAGCAATATGATAATTAAGAAACAACTAATTGGAGATTATGTATGTTATAATTACTGGTATGCACGGAATACATTGTATTTGGTTTCTTTTCTGAATCCGTCATTTTGTCAAAAAAAAAGAAAAAAAAAGAAAGATTAATATCACTATTCAACATCTCTTACTGAAAGAACAATTTACATACAAGTGTATGTGGATTTGGTAAAATTGGATATATTTTAGGTATCCACTGCAAACATGTAAGATTTATTATGATAAAGCGACCACATCAATTCATTTGAATCTTTTATTTTCTAAGTCCTATTATCATTTTCATATGTTTTCTATCATGGAAAATGAGAACAGACTTTTGCTGAATTTCACTCAGTTGTAACAGTTGACATGTTGACCAGGTAATACAGGTAAATTTCAGAATGTTGGCTAAGTGAGAATGAACATTTGAGGTGATGAACAGCAAAACCCCCATACAGGTAATGGGCAGTACCCAAGGCTACCTGTGATTTTTACCTTTACTCTATATAAGGCTATCTAGCAGTTATATTCAAAGAGTTATTAAAAGGTTTTGGACGTTTAGTTTGATGTTATATTTCAACCTGCCTATTCTTGTTAATTATACACTATAACTAAGTTACTTTATAAATTCTAATGAATAAGCTAAATTGTTAAAGCCAACTTTCATTTATCTTTTGGTACTTTATATTCTGTATTGAATAATCAGTTATGAATTACACATGATTAATTCCAGTAATTTTGTTTTCATCACATGAAAGTATACAATAAAACATTTGAAAACAATTATCGTTACTTAATGAACATTTTCAATTTGATACATTTAATATATATTGTAGTTTAATTTCAAATTAAATTAAGCAGCATATTCATAATTTCATTTTCGATGTCATATTATGCTTATTAAAACCTTGTTCAGCCCATAAAATATGCTGTACATTCTATGTGTATACATCCAATGCTTAAAGGTGCTACACCTTCGACAGATAGTATTTTTTATCACTTAAAAACACGAAAAGAGTCGTTTGTATTTTTCTTCCGCAATAAAAGTTACACACTGAACAATATTACCAGCATCGGAAAGGAAAGTTTCCACTTCTTATTTATTTTAAAAATAAAAAAAATATATACATGTAATAATTATTTGCGTCCCGAAGAAATTCCATTTCGCTCCGCCTCCATATTGAATGAAATACTGATTGCGCATGCGCCGAAAACACAAACACAAACACAAACGAGTAGGAACCAAATGGCGAAGCGAGGAAGGTAACATGTGTTAGCCTAACATCTCCAGAAAGAAGGAAGCATACACTAGATTATGAAAAGAGAACGAAGAAAGGGAAGGATTTCAATCGGAGACTGCACAAACAGGTGAAATTATAAACGACAACGGAATCGGAGAGTTTTTGTTGAAGAGGCAATGCAAATGTGTAACGTACACACGTACGTAGTGTAACGGTTGGTCTGTTGTCAGCTTTACTGAAAACTGTAAGCATATGATGCGATTGAATCAATGGTTAAAATTTCTTTTGTGATATGTAGTGATTGCAGATTCACTATTTATAGTTCATCAGCGTAAACCTGTTGATAAATCACACCTGTATCGATCCAGCGAAATGGGGCCGAAGGGGATAACGCTAAGAAAGCGTTTCGGTTCGTGGGCGACATCATGCACGGGATCGTGATTTTTCGCAACGGATAATATTAAAATGTTTATTTAGTTTTAATCTTCTGCTTGCATTTAAACATCGCAATTAAAATTTGTAGTTATGATAGGCAACCGGCAATATATAGTTCTCCCATGGCCAGCTGAATAAAGATAAGTCCACCATGTGTGTTTTCTTCTGTATGTAAATCTCTCCCAGAATGCACTGCGATTAAGGTCAAGTGTATGCAAAGTAGATTATAATGTTCAAAAGTTCGTAGCTTTTTGGCTTCATTACGACAATTTTTGATGTTATAAAATTATTTCTTTTTATTTGTAGGTCTTAATTAGGCATAAATACATTAACTAAATTCCATTTATTGTCAAAATAATAACAATTTATTACACTCTTTCGGAGAAGTAGCATCTTTAAAGGCAGAAACCTGAACACATACAGAAATTAATTAAACATTGATTTAACATGTAAAGAAAGAGATTCTTTGAATGTACTGGTAATTAAGCGATCATAACAGTTCTACATTTCAAACTTTTTAAGTTTATAAAAGGTATATGTTACTTGTAATACACCTTCCATCTTCCTTTACTGAAATAGTTTAAATTTCTGTACATGTACCCGTGTGCAGGTATCTAATACTTTGAAGATCTAACATATTGGATCCGATTCCAGGTAGATGTATCAGTTACAGGTAACACAGAATGAGATAATGGTCTGAGGGAACAATTAATGTAATTTTTGTTATGAAATATATACTGGCAAACTTGGGGAGGGCAACATTTTTAAGCTTTATATGACACAAATACATGTTCATGTATCTGGAGCTGTACTTGTCATACAACACTTGAATTATACAACACTCGTATTTGTAATTTCATAATTTTCTTTTATAAAGTTACCTGCTAACAAATATATACACATGTGGATCATGTGGGTCTTAAGCCAAAGTTTGTTTACAGTTCGCGCTAACATGGGTTTTTTTTTTGCAATATTGTTTAAAAACAAAATTTAGGGATACATTTTGATCAGCATTTTTAAAAGTGTTTCCTGTTGCATAAGAAAATTATTAATTGTTCTTTACCTTAAAATGTATAACTGATGGGGTTTTTACCTCTTCTTGTAATTAAAGAAAATCAGCATATAAACTATATTTATTGAATGTGTTTATGGTGAAGAAAAATGTATATTGAAAAATGATTATTTTTTGATGATTCGAAAAAAATATACTTTTTTGAAAAACATCCACAGGTAGATATAATATATGAGTGGTGTTAAATGCTAATTATAGGTAGGTAAGGCAGAGGAGCCTGGCACAGGATGCTGTAAATTAGCCCGAGTTTCCTTTGGCCCTGTCACCATGTCTGTAGCCTACTACCAGACATGGTGACAGGGCCAGAGGAAACTCGGGCTAATATTGTACAAGATACAGGTAAGAGAAATTAAACGGTTGTTAATAGTGTCAATTGTGTTTGTCACCTTTCATGAAGAAAGGATATACAAAGTGTTATATTCTATGGCAAGCCGTTTTGATATTTAATACCTATGTAGCTTAAGTCAAATAGTTTTTTGACTTAAGTTAAAAAGATTTCAACTTAAGTTAAAAAGATTTCAGCTTAAGCCGAAAAGAAAAACAAACCAGACATCATAATGTAAAAAGAATTTAACTTCAGCTAAAAATATGTTGTTTTGATTAAATGCATAACTGTCTACCCCTTATGACATGGAATCACCTATTTTGACCTTGAAAAGCCAATCAGCTGTGTATTGTAACGTTATGCTTCAGTGATTCAGATACAATAGCACCTGTGCAGGCTTACCAGAACCATTCGCATCAATGGTTATACCCCATTATATCCTCTGCTGACACAGGGTACAGGTAGTGTTCATGGTATTGTTAGAGGGGTAGAACAATGGGGACTAATTGTAGGAAGATGGGTTGGGGGATGGACTCATCACAGATAAGGCTATCATCTGTTTTGGGAAAGGGGCTGATATCTCACATATATACTGTAAACGATTTACATTTACATATCACAGTGAAAATGATGTTTAATCAATTAAAATCAAAACATTAATACAATATATATGACACAATAAATTGTATGTTTGAATGAAATATATTTAAACATACATACTTGTTAGCAACACGGACCTGTATCCGTATGCGATTTCTTTGTAGCCGACAGTGGTGACTATTGCTATTTTTCAGATGTTGATAATCTAATTGATATTAATGTACCCAGAACAAGGTCATCAAAAGATATTTTATGTAATGATTATGGGAAGCGGTTAATTAAGCTATGTAAACATTGTAATATATTTATACTCAATGGCCGAATGGGAGATGATAATGGTATAGGTAATACGACATGCAAAATGTAAGTGTAATTGATTACTGTATAGGTAATATTGATACATTTAGTATTGTGGATGAATTTACTATTAACGAGTTTTCTCCCCTACTATCTGATGTACATTCTCCGATACATATAGGCCTACTATTGTGTGCAACTTTGATACGGATGTTGTATATAATACATGCAAACCCAGAAAGTGGAATGATGATCAGAAAGACGTTTTGGTAAATTTTCTAATTGAACAAAGCTATTGTATAAATAATCTTGTAAATAAATTACACAATCATATAACTGTTGACGATAACAATGATTTTATCGACTCTATAGTAGATGATATTTGCAATCTTTTCATAAATGGTGCCAAACATGCATTTGGAACTATATACACTAAACCAAATAAACATGCATTTAAATTAAAAAAACCGTGGTTTACTAGAGAGTGTCAGTTTGCTCTCTACAGAAATGCAAAGCGATTGTATAAAAAGTTTGGTAATAATTAATAAAGGTTGCTCCAAAAAAAGTAGTTGTAAAGCTGATATTGAAGATCTCTTCAACTTTTTTAAGACATGTTTTAACAAAAATTTTGAAGGCGAAGATAATCACGTGTTGACTATCAATGAGCTCACTGAGCTAGCTACACTTGCAGGTAATGGTTTTATCAATGAACCAATACTACGGAATGAAATAATGAATTGTGTCAAAATGCTTAAAAATAATAAGGCTGTTGGTGACGATATGCTATGTAATGTGTATATCAAATCAACTATTGACTTAATGATGCCGTTATATGTAGAATTATTTAATTATATTATGAATACTGGTCATGTGCCCGAATCCTGGCTTATGGGAAATATTATCCCCGGTTTTTTTTTTTGTTTTTTTTTAAATGGTAGTTTGTATGATCCCCATAATTATCGACCTATTACTTTGACTAGTTGCTTCGGTAAATTGTTTATAGCTATAATAAACGAACGTTTAAATAAATATGCTGATAATGTTGAACTCATTCTCGAAAATCAGGCAGGGTTTCGAAGAAACCACTCCACAACTGACCATATGTTCTCGCTATTATCTAAACATTTAAAAAAACCAATTATTTTGCGCCTTTATAGATTTTGAAAAGGCATTTGATAGTGTATGGTGAATTGGTCTTTGGAATAAACTTTTGATAAATAATATAGATGGGAAATGTTTTCGGATTATTAAAAATATGTACAATGGTATCAAGGCCAAAGTAAGTAAAGATGGTGTATTCTCAAATGTATTTTTGTGTACTTCCGGTGTCCGGCAGGGCGATAACCTATCTCCGTTTTTATTTTCACTATTTCTTAACGATTTAGAGGATTTTATTAAGTCACATGATTGTACAGGTTCGTCTTATATCAGTGACAAATTAGAACAAAAAATAAATATATATTTGAAACTGTATGTAATGTTATATGCTGACGACACTATTTTACTATCAGAAAATGCTGATGATTTGCAAAAGCAGCTAAATACATTTTTGAAATATTCTTAACTTTGGCATCTTAAAGTAAATACCAGCAAAACTAATGTAATGATTTTTGGAAGGAAAAGAATTCCTAAATATTTGAATTTTACATAAGGTGAAAATAATCTTATAGAAATAACCAAAGAATTTAAGTATCTTGTTTTTTTTTTTTACCCAAACTGGTTTAACACAATTCAATATCAAACAGCTATATAAAAAGGGAGTTAAGCAATGTATGGTGCTATTGCTAAATGTAGAGATCATAATTTGTCTATAGATTGTCAACTTGATATATTTGATAAAGCTATCAAACCTATTGTTTTATATGGATGTGAAGTTTGGGGTTTCAGTAACTATAAACTTATTCAACGTTTGCACCTAAAATTTTGTAAACATATTCTTAATGTTAAAACGTCTACGCCCAATTTTATGATATATGGATAACTTGGTCGGTTACCACTTGATATTAATGTCAGAATGATTGGATTTAGGGTTATATTGACAAAAAATAATCAGAATAAGTTGAGCCAACAAACTCTTAACGATTATGTCATATTATAACTCGTCTTGGTTGAGACATGTGAAAAATATGTTTGAAGAATGTAGATTATTAGATATATTTAACAGCCAAGAGTTTTCAGGTATAAATTGGCTGAAGAGTACAATATTTTATAAACTTAAGGCAATTTTTTTTTTAGCAAACTGGAGAAATGAAATTTTTACTTCCACGAAAGGAATCAATTATAGAATTTACAAGACTGAACTTTGTTTAGAGAATTATTTACTAGAACTCCTTCCAAAATTAGCCAAAGCGTACTGTAAATTTAGAGTAGGTAATACCAAAATATCAATCGAAAGTGGTATATGGTCTAACATACCACGGGAACATAGAATATGTACTTTATGTAATTTAAGAGAAATAGGCGACCAATTTCAATATGTTTTTAACTGTGATCAGCAACTTATACTCAATAGTAGACGGAAATATATGTCTAGATATTATTATGAAAGACCAAATACATTTAAATTTCATACATTATTCAATTATGTAACTAAAAATGAACTTATCTAATTGGCTAAATTCATTATTGATATAATTATAATTAATTCACAATTCTGATGTCCTTCCTGTTTTACCATGTTTTATTGTTATCCATTTGTCTGTATTCGTATTCTCTACGCTGTACTGTTTAAAAGAATAAACAAATTGTCATTGTCATTGTAAGATCAGTTTGTTTTCAGCTTCTTTATTCCCGAGTCATCCGGCTATAATGTTAAACAATTCCCCCCTTAAATGATACATGAAGTAGTTTTCAATATCAGACATCAAATTCTCTACGTTTGCTCGTGGCAAAAATCTGTTACTTATTTATACTCAGTATTCTCGTTAACTTAAAAAATTGAACTGTTATGATAGAATTGCCTGATATATACTGTTGTACATGTATTTACGGATTAGGTCCTGATGGGATGAACATTTTAGGATCAAAGAGAAATTCGTCATCGATATATCACCAGACGTAAAGTAAAGTTAATCTCAATAAAACCAGTCATCTTTGATAAAAGAAAAAGTTATGCACAAAATAGATCTATTTGTTTTACTCTTTTTCATAAAGAGATGGATACACAGGATAGTTACTCTCTTCTGTATCAGTATAATGGCAGCTTCTGTAAAGCAAGAACAAAAATTGTTGAATAGGGTTAATAAGCAATGAATTGAGAAATTACTGAATAAAATTAATGTGCTGAAGATCGGCATTTAAGGAACTGCATTTATACCGGTTTGAATGTTATTGATTATTTGCTTATGCCTTTTACTTTATTTCAAATTGTGATTTTTTTACCAAAAATGTGAGCATGGTAAATAATGAAATGTCAGATCTATTTCATGTGGGATGACAATTTCAATTACATGTATCAGTTTATTATAATCACCAAGCATCGCTTCGGATTGTCTATTTATTTAACAAGTTTAGCTTCCTCTATTAAAACAATTCTCTTTTAGCTTCCTAGTAAGTCGAAATCATTTTGACTTAAGATGAAATAAACTTTCTTTTTGCTTCAGTTGAGATCTTTTTGACTTAAGTTGAAATAAAACCTTTTTTTTTAGCTTAAGTTGAAATATTTTTGAATTAAGTTGAAATAAAACCCTTTTGTTTAGCTTAAGTTGAAATCTTCTTGACTTCCAGTGCCAGAGTCGATAGATTTTTGAAAGAGAAAGGCAAGGATACATGTAGGTGCTATATTATCAGCCGAGTCTTCAAATATGTAATTGTGATGTTTATCATTTTTTTGTTATATTACTGGATGTGGGCTGGGCCTCTTTTTTCTGAGGGCATGTACATCGATGTACTTTTGGGCAGAAACCTCTTGTTAATTTATAAGTATGTAGCAAGAGAGATGATTGTGCTTTTCTATTTAGACCAAATCGATCGTTTTCGTCAATACACATGTATTTAGGATCAGATTCGAAATTCTAGTTTTTTTGGTTTTTTATTTAATTTTTTTTAAGAATAGGCCTAGAAGTGTTCTTTTTTTATTGTGATTCCGCCGCGTTTTTTAGAATGTGCGGAAAGTACTTTTTTCGGCATAGCCTTATAATATTCTTTTGTCCCCGGAAATGACGCGACAGGTGGCGTTACTGGTCAAGATGAAGTATGTGATTGGTCAATGTAGCGGTAAATGCAAAATGCAGATATGCAGTTAAAAACGGAACAAAGTTAAGATTGAATGCAAGCTGAATAAGTGGATGCATCTTTTCAAATGACACATTAAAAAAAATTATATTCCTGATTGAAATGCAGTCGTATTCAGGCGCGTAGCTGCCTATACGCAAATACGCAGTTGCGTACACATTCGTTTTCAACAACGACAAAAAACCCCAAACAAACAAACAAAACAAAACAAAGAATTAAAAGAAAAAACCGTTATTTATATGAGCTTTTCTAAACACATACTATGAATGCGGTACCTAGGTGAGGGTTCTAGTCAAACCCACTAATTGATATAACTAGTCATTACGTGTTAGAGAACGCAATCAATCGTTCGGTTAAAGTGGGACAAAGGAAAATCCGAAGACCTGTTTCTTTGGAAGAAATTTCAGCTCGCCCCGCAGGAACCATCAGCATCAGAAACAAGTCAAAATGGTACACCTGATGTAACAAAGCTCCCTGATGGTTGTCAGAATTGCAAAATACTTACGCTAACATTTTAGAGCATTCAGGACATAAAAGATCAATGCCAAATTTATGCATTTTGTATACAAAATTTGCAAGATATATGTATATACGAGAGGTTGAAGCAAATTCTAAATAGCACACAAAACTTAGATTTGATATCTAACGGTTTACACAAAATATGGGAAAAACACAGGAAACTTAAATTAAAAGAAAAAGTATAATAATTCAATAATATTTTTTGGTAACTTTACTCTACTAAATGATTATTAACTTGATTCCGGTTTGGCGTCCTCCATCTCTCTTGTCTTGATCAATCAGTCTATTTGGTATTGTACCTTTAAAATAGAGCAAAGTATTTTCTTAATTCTCCTAATTATCTTCTGTTTGATTATCTCTACTACCATTCCCTTTTACAATACATATTTAATTTATACAATTCAGATTATCTTTTTTATACTAAAAAGATTATATTTTTAAATATGTCTCAAGTACACGTATTTGCTTTTTTTGCAGTTAGACGTACATGTAAAACCATTTCAGGTAAAAGTAGATTTCAATTGATTCCACGAGGAAAAGGGGTATCTGAAAGCTCTTTTACACATGTCAGACAATCTAACAGCTATATTCAGATACGTGCTGAATTTAAACTATATAGCATTGTTAGATCTCCTATCCCTTAAAATGTATTATCTTATATAGGATATGTTATCACGATAATATGCCGAAACAATATACAACATAGAATTATAATCTAACTCATTCCATTATAACAATTATCACAACGAGAAAAACTGTTTTTCAAATACGTGTGTGTGTGTGTATTTAGGCACAAATTGCAGGAAACTTGTAGAAAAAATAATCTTATACTTTCTTAATTAAGAAAAGTAAAATAAGCGCCTATAGCATCTATTGTTAAACAATGAGCGAATAGTGAAAATTGGAGATAATATCTCATTTACATATTTAAATTGCTCATCATATATTTAATTCAGTTTTTCTGGGGTCTGATCTAGCCCATGATCCTCCCTTTGGTGCCATTCCTATGAAGGACTACTTACAACCGGAAACCAGGGTGAAGTCTGATTTACATATTTGTTACTGTTAATCTTGAAATGAATTATAAAACATTGACCAAAAGAACAGGTCCGGAGTTATATATGCGCATAGAGTACAAAATTCACTATTGGAATTTTCCACACTACATGACAGTTGGTAAGATGCAGAAATGAAACAATACTTTTAAGGAAATCGTTTGCTTTCAAACGTTAGGTGAACGTTACTATACGTATGCTTCGGGATGTTATTGAATATAATGAAAAACAGCTTTCTGAACGCAGATAGACACAGAAATATAATTTTCAAATGTACAGATTTTGATATTATATAAGTATGTACCCTTTGTCTGATCTTCAATGAAATTAGTAAATTAATGTAATTTTAAATCATTAGGTTTGCACACCAACGCTGTCACGAATGTTTTGCCTTACATATCAAGGTTGCTAAATAGTGGGATTAACGTCTCCAAACGAAACAAAGTGTGGTTTTCCTGGCTTGCCTGGGTTGTCACATGAACACAGTTTCTTGGTAGTTAATCTTCTGAACTCTGACCCCTATCAAGGAGAGTGTCCTAGGCTGGCTTATAACCGGAACAAGGACATTAATCCTCGTCAATCAACCCCTATCTGAGTATAATGATAATCGTTATAATTTGAGGCTTTTAAAGTAAACCCAATTTTCATGAGGTAATACTTACCATAACTTTAGTATGCATATTCATCACTTACACCCATCTTTGTATCCCCAAAAAACAAGATTAAAAAATCCCGCCCTCCCTACCGTCACGTGACCTGTATCTTAATGATCTCCCATCCTCAAAAGCCTTTACGGAGCCACATGGGCAGCCAGGGTAATCAGTTAAGGGGAGGAATAAAAGGGTGGGACTCCATAAAGTTATGGTAAGTATTACCTCATGAAAATTGGTTTTACTTTAAAAACCTCAATTTCATTTCAGTAATAATTACAATAACTTTAGTATGCGAATTCGTCTTACCGCAGTGGGGACTCGAAGCCAGGCAAGCCCATAAAGATAGCACAGCAACCCAGAGACAACTCCAGGTAGGGAGATGAATAGATTTAAGGAACCCCCCAACTTTAGCTGACAATGATTAAAAAATGACAACTACCTCCGCGTATGCAGAGCAGATGTACCATTGTGATGTCCGATTGCATGAAAAATTAAAAACCCTACTGATTACTGTCCACCACCGGACCAAGAGAGTACAACCCATCTGAATGCGAAGTCAATGACGGAGATAAAAATCTGTAAAGGTATTCTGCCCACGCCAGAAGGCAGCGGACATGACATCCTGAAAGGAGGAGCCATTGAGAAGGGCCCATGATGTAGCAAGGGCTCTAACCTCATGAGCTCTCACCTTGTAAAGAGCCTGAATCTGGTCATCAGAATGGTCATAAGCAAACTTGATAACCTGACAGATCCATCTGGAAATGGACTGGGAGGAGATCTCCTGCTGACCCTGCTTGGTGGACAAGAAAAGATGGGATCGAGTACCATGCAAGGATGGGATCTTAATAGGCTCAGGCGAGAAACCAGGAACCTGATTCTTAGCCAAAAAGGCAGGATCAGTGAGAAGGGTCACGGCAGAAAAATTGCTAGCCCAACTGAGTCAAGAGGGGTGAGAGGACAAGGCATGGATCTCACTTCTCCTACGACCAGAAGCAATGAGTTGTACAGATGCATCGACCGGATCAACCTTCCTGCCGACACACCAATTACAGAAAATCTCCCATCTTGATTGGTAGACGGCAGAGGAGGAAGACCTTATCGATCGAGCGATGCGAGCTGACACGTCTCTAGAAAAGCCCGCCTGAGCGAGGCCTCCTGAGATAGCCTCCACGCGTGAAGGTGGAGTATCTCCGGACGAGAGTGCATCGTCCTGGACCGAGGCTGGCGAAGGAGATTCGTTCTGAGTGGGAGAATCAGAGGATCTTCCACCAGAAACGACAAAAGCTCCGGAAACCAAGGCTGCCTCGGCCACAGTGGTGCTATCAGGAGCAGGGAGTAATGATGCTTCCGAAACTTCTGCAACACCCTGGCCACCAAATTGAAGGGAGGTAATGCATAAACATGCATCTCCTCCCAGTCCAGAGATAGAGCGTCCACGGCCCAAGCCTTCGGATCTGGAACCGGAGAGACAAACGTTGGCAACTGATTGTTCAGGGATATGGCGAACAGATCTATTTGAGGTCTGTCCCACACCTGACAGACTCCCTCGAAAATCGAAGGATTCAGTTGCCATTCCGTCAACACCTGTTGGCGGCACCTAGACAGAGTATCCGCCAACACGTTCAATTGCCTGGAAGATGCTTGACAAGAATAGTTAATTGCATCTCCTGATAGCGAGGGCACACAGGTTGTGGGACCTGGTACCCCCCTGTCTTTCCAGATACACGACAACACAACTCACCTTGGATTGCAAGATCCCCCGAACAGACTGCAATGTCAATAGAACATACCTCATCTCGAGCACGTTGATGTGCTCGGAGAGCTGTTCCCCAGACCACTCCCCCGACCAGCAATGTCCGTCGAGGTACGCCCCCCAACCCGTCATGGAAGCATCCGTGAACAGGGTCATAGTGGGAACGGGCTTGGACAAAGGAACCCCTCGGAGAACATTGTCCTGACGGCTCCACCAACGAGCAAACTCCTTGACTGACTGGTCCAGAGGAATCCAAGCTTCCCAGTCCCTTGACGAAGGGACCCAATTGCCAAGAAGGAACATTTGGAGAGGTCTGATGTGAAGTCTCCCCAAGGGAACCCCATCCGCCAGGAAGTTGAGAAACCCCAGGAAACTGAGAAACCAACGCATCTGGATCCCGTGACCAGCCGATGAAAGTCAGGGCAAGATCCCTTGCTTTCTCGAACTTCTCCATTTGTGGAAGGTCAATGCCTTTCCCAGGAAAACGAAATCCTGGATGGAATGAAACCGACCTTTAGGAAGAGTTTCAGGACCAATAAGGTGTCCTGCAACAAAGATCTCCACACTGGGTGAAGCATGAGGGAATCGTCGAAATAGATGTGAGCATCTATTTCCCGAGAGTGCAGGAATCCCACAAAGGTGCAGTCGTGAGCCCGAATGGCATGGCCCGGAACTAAAAGACCTTCCCGTTGCAAGTGAAACGGAGGAACTTCCTTGCCGACTTCTTGATGGGTATGTGGAACTAGGCATCCTTCAAATCTATTGAAGTGGCCCACATTCCATCTCTCACGGAGGGGATTATGCCCCGAGGAGTCTCCATCTTGAAGTGAGGAGAGTCTACGTGCCTGTTGAAGGCACTTAGATCTATGATCGTGCGCCACGCCCCGGACTTCTTCCGTACCAGAAACATTCTGGAATGGAAGCCGGGGGTGCCCTTCGCCAAAGGTATCTCCTCGACCGCGCCCTTGACAAGCATGGTCCTTACTTTCTCCTGGAGAGCCAAATCCTTTCCTGGATCCCCGGGAGGAGGAAAAAAGATTGGCTTTGACGCTAATGGCGGATCCCGCAAGAGCGAAATGCCTAACCCCTCCTTGACCACAGACAAGGCCCAGGCGTCCTCCGTGATCTCCTTGCACTCTGGGAGGAAGGCGGATAAACGTCCCCCCACAGGAAGATCTGGCCGTGGCAGATCGAGCCCTTGCCAAGCAAGAGAGACGTCTGCCAAGCCGGATCCTAATCCTGAGAGAGACGGACCTGAATCTGAAACGGGAGGTCGCACTCCCCCGAACAAACCCCTCGTCTGAAAGGACCAAGGAGGGTAGAAGAGATTCAGGAACTCTTCTTCTTGCCATCAGGAGGGTTCTTCCCTTTCTTACCTTTCCCTTTGTTGTCCTTGAAGGAAGGCTTCACCTTTGGCTGAGCAAAAGACTGCGTAGCCGAATGTTTTGCCTTCTTCTTAGGAGGCGCTGACCCTTGCGGGCCTTCTCAGCCTGAATCCTCTTCACCAAAAGTGCTGAGGCGACTGAGTCCTCCTTCAAATCCTTCTGAACAGAAGGAAGGGACCCTCCAAAAAGAGTGGACCCAGAGTAGGGGGCAGTCAACAACCGGGAGCGGTAAGGTTCGTCGATCGGGCGGTTTTTCAAAACTGAAAAACGCCTAGCCAACAAGACATTTACCACCAAACACACCTGCAAAGCTTCCAGAGCTCTCAATGCCCCGTTCAGGGCAGAGGTCATACTATCCTGGATGTCGGCCTGTTCTGTGTCGGAAATCCGACCCTCAGGCACATCGGAAACCCTATACAGACAAACTGTCAGAAAGTCTATATATGACAGAATCTTGTGGTGCTCTTTAGATCCAAACACCACCTGATCCACTGACTTACCGGGCCAAGCCGCCAGCTCTCTCGATTCCAGCCTATAGCTGGTTGAGGGACAAGCAGGCCATCATGTGTGGCATAGTCAGAGGGATGAACCTCAGACAGGTCACCAACACTGAGCTGCAACCCTGCAAACCCAGGCGTACGGGTTGAAGAAGAATTCTTCTCCAGAACCCGTGACTGGGCAGTGGCCAGAGCTGAAGACACATTAGTGCCTTCTGGTAGAGAGCGGTCCGACTGGGCGGAAGCTCTAGGAGCAACCAAGGGACCCAAAAGGGTGGTGGATAGATGACGCAGAAGGAGGTGGGCAAATTTTCTACCCAAGAATCCGGGAAACGTCGGCCCTAAACGTGCTGGGCCTCAGCCTCAGCAGCCTCAGGGTCACCCTCATCCTGGGAATCCCCACATTGAGGATCGTCATCTGACGACCCGGGTAGACCAGCGTCTATGTCCGAGCACCCAGGAGAGAGATGAACGACATCCTCCTCATCTGCCATACCCGCGTCCTCACAGTCCATAGCCTCCACACTATCGGGACCTGAAGTCTCGACTGGAGGGAACGGGCCAGCTATAGGAACCAACTCAGGAGAATCCTGAAGAGGCTCCACAAAACGGCGTTTAGGTGCAGATCGCCTAAAAACCGTGGCTGCAGGCTTAGACTTAGAAGTCACAGCCCTGCCCTTGGACCCGGAGACAAACGAGTCTGCAATTTCCTGTTTTATACTGCATGTAAAGATCATTGTTGTTTACGTACGTTGTATGTTTTAGCCTGTTTTTTACGTTTTAACTTTTAACTTAACTCTAGAACACATGTCGTGCTAGGTTATGACCACCGGTAAAGTTGAAAGATTCATTTATATTAAATTCAATTCGACTTTACTGGAACTTTTATAACTACAACTGTATTTTTATATATAAATGTATTTTACCAACTCATACCGTCATGAAAACATCACCCATTGTCGCAATGATCATCCCAAAACGTCGTGTTACGGTAACGCGACTTAAATAAATGTTGATCTCAGGTTTTTATGGGAGGCGTGCCTCACATTATAGCATCAGCTATAGGATTTCATTGCGGAACCAATCGTTTGGTACCTCAAGCGGCTATCTCCTTAATCACGGGAGACAACTCGTACATACCGACACAATACACAACCCATTTATCTCGATAGTAGATCTATATTTTGGATGTTGTAATTGTTCATTATAATTCTCATAAAATCCCCCAAAAGAAATATATTTCATTTTACATCGACTTTGAATGCCACCAGAGTCTATTAATTATAACAAAACATTATATCTACACATAATGTAGGCACACAAGTACTCGGTCAGTAAGTAGGCCAGCTAGTACCCAGGTGACAGACGGTCGAATATTTTACGCGTATCTGATTGTAAGTAAAAACCAACGACCTGCATGAATGAGAAAATAAATAGATAAAGATGGATTTTTATTGAAGAGATAATATTTCAACCGCAACATGATGTGTTTATATTTTTATAGGGACGTTTACGCCTGCCATGTTACAATCACCTACGAGATGTGACGTAAAAACCTATGGCTTTCATTATATTTCCATTCACAGTTTTTTTTGTTTGCAGTTTCTTTTGGTTCATATATGATGTAATTAAACTATATTTGCATTTATGAAAAATATCATGACTTCAAATAAAGTGCTATTACACGAAAATGTATATATTTGAGACGTCTGGTGGTAGCCTGTTATCAAAAATTCATCGCAGAGTTCCAAGTGCGAGACGGGTTGGCAACCGGTATACTCGGTACAAGAACCGTACCGTCATTCGTTTCACAAAATGCCGGTATTTGCAAGAATAAAAACATTAAAATCTGACGTAAAAAACTTGACGAAACAGTTATTTTGTTCAGTTGTTTCAATCACTTACTAGAATGATTTCGCAACTTTGATTTACCGCTATTTTCTATGTAAACATCTATTTATCCTAGCTTGTAGTTTCGTATCAATATGTCTCATTTGTTGTGTGTGTTGAAAAGTCGAATTCAGAAATCAATAACTTACAAAATCTCTTTAGATGTCATATTTCATATTTTTGTATCAAAATATGTAATTAAATCAACGATCACGTGATCAGTCTGTTCACGTCTGATCACATGATCAATCAGTCAAAATGGGAGCGCCTTTTGGATACGGGCTTCATCCGAAACTCTGTAGTGTGATGTTTGTCAATTAAAGGCAAGTTGCTTACAAGTTGTTAATCTGTTTGTTCACATGTTTACCTTATTTTTTCTTTAATTACTTAGGACTAAACTTTGTTTACCGTAAATTACGATTAACGTTAGTGATTCAGAGCCTGATCAGACTGCATCATTAGAACGAAGTCATACCCTTCCTACACTGCTCTGAGGCAGACATGTTGTCGTCCAGATCTACGTTATCGCAGCTAGTATTTCATAAAAAAAACATGTATCATGGGTCAGTGATAGTATGCTGAAATCTGATTGTTTATCTTATAAAGCTAACAAAACTATCGCATCTGTTAGTCGTAGTGGTCATTCCGACATTCGTGATGTTTACACCCGACTGCACTCTTCCCTCACAAAGAATATACAGAATCTGGAATTTCTGGGATAAAATTAACTGCAGTTGGTTATAGTATTAATAATAAAGACTCATACCATAAATGATCCATCATTAGAGAGTACCCCAACTGGAAAGGCATTTCATGAATTTTTTACAACTAATGATTTAACCAGCTTGTCTTAATCTTCAGCTATAAATGTAACATTTTCAAATTATTTTATGTAATGTACACAAAGCTGTGAAACCTTTGTGTTATATTCATAATTCTACCATGTTTGCTTTGCAACGGCAGTTTTGATTGGTTTGAAACCATGTATTATTTTCCAATAATACACGCTCGTGCCAATAATACACGCTCGTGAGTCACGGCTGTTACAACTTTATATATCTAATATTCACTTATTTTTTATAAGGTTACATTAGCCGAGTGGGCTAATGGGTTAGTCTTTCATTAAATTTTTATCACGACGCGAGTTCGAATCCTACGGAGGCCCCCTTTTTTTCTTTTCTTTATCCCCCTTTTTTTAATTTTCATATTCAACGCCATATTATATATGCTCTTGATCGTAGTACTGTAGTGCCTGTATAAGAAATGTATATTTCATCAACAAATAATGCAATACTCAAGAAATAAATGACAAGGTTTTCCCGGGGTTTCTTTGCTGTTTTTCTATTAGAAAGAGGTCGATCTCAGAACTAAACAGTACATGGTAGAATAGAAATAATCAACTTTGACTCGTGTGTTGTTGCAGGATATACAACTCAGACTCGGATATTTTGCAATTTTAATTAATAACTCAGGCCTGCGGCCTTCGTTATTAATTTAATTGCAAAATATCCTCGTCCTCGTTGTATATCCTGCAACAATACACGAGTCATCATTAATTATTTCTTAAATAGCTCGAGTTTTCTCTGGCCCTGTCACCATGTCTGGTGTAGGGCCAGAGCGCGCTACTATATGAAAACATGGAATTCTCCGACACCGTTTGGTGTCGCTGAGAATTTGGTGTAAATACAATAAAATCGGGTGTGACATAACACCTACCTTACATATATGGATAAATGAGATATTTATTTACCCAAGAACACCCATTTAGTCCCATCTAGGTGTTTTATTCCATCCGTATAGACCTTCGCTTTACGCTAGTCAAAATTTCATACTTGACTCGACGCCATATTGCCAACTATGTAGGTCGCAGTCGGCCAATTACCCTAATCAGTGCGCGATGGAGTGAAAAGGAAACACAAATATAACATTTTTTTATATATATATATTACCCTTTATAATTTATAAATAATGAATTTTTGAATTTAATATAATTCACACAGGTTTTGGGAAATAATAAGCTTAGTTTTCTTAATTTAAACTATGCAAGAAGAAAAACACAATAAAGCATATGAGGTCTTTTCGGTCCATTGCGTTCCGATTCCGGTGGGGACAGGGCCAGAGTAAAATTGGGCTAATTAATAAAATGAAAAATAATTTTAGATAATCAAAATGTATACCAATTGCATACCATATACTACTTTTTGAAGTATATATCATTATTATCATTGATATCTTCAATAAATATTAATATTCAAAAACTTTCAAAATTCATTTATTGCTGTGAAATTGTTTATATTGTAACCCTGGTATTAATATAATATTAGCCGCAATATACTGCTCAGCTAGAGAGATCTTCTCTTTAACTAAATTGGTTGAGTGTAAGACTAGTAAGCTAGAGGCCCCGGCTTCGATCCCTAGCGGATTTAAATTTAATTAAGCATGCGCTCTGTTACAATATTTATCACAGGGGGCAGGGGAGGACCAACGTCACAAAAAATAATTGCTAGATAAATAATCTGACAATCATTTTTTTGTGACGTAGGTTCGCGCCTACCCCTGTGATATTTATGTCGCCCAACAAACCCCTTATTTTAGGCAAAACCCTCTTGAAATAATCATCAAACTCTCTTATTGGTCATGTAAAAAGTATGACATGTACATACAATTGTAAAAGGATAATTTTGAAACTGATAAGATTTATTGTTTTTATTTCATTTTGTGTTTGCACTTGATTTTCTGATATATGTAAGTGAGGCATTGCTTTCATGTTATTGTTTGAAAACAATGTATTCATCACATCTAAAAATCTTAGAATGGTTCTACAGTGTTATCTTTATTTGTAAGCTATGGGTGATTTACCAGATTATGGTAATGCTCGAAAACAAAAGCATAGGTTTTTCAGTAACACTACAGTAATTGAATCATTTGAGTATCTTTGAATATTGGCCTTTAAATCTTCTGTTGAAAATACGCACAACAATCTGCGGGCTATCGCATATATGGACATCCATTTTAGGATGAAATACCAAAAATACTTAGCACTGTTTCTTATCACCTAAGTACTTGTTACTTAAGTGTGTTTTTTACTGTAGGTGACAGTGTATTTCTTGGCTCTTAATCAAGTGCAAAAGACATTGCGGGAGTTACATTTACTCGTATTTGAGTGTGTCGACCTAGTGGTGTAAATATTATAATGGCAATATCTACTGCTATTAACAAAGTCATCAGCACTTTTAAGGCTGAAAAGACGCAAGAGATCCCAGAGGAATCTTGGCGCCCACCATCGAATGATCTTTATATGTTCCATGTCAGATTAATCTTCTCTCTATTTTCCCTTCCTCTTACTAATCTGTGTAAATTGAGAAACATCCCTCCAGTACTTTTCAAACAAGGGGAACCTATAAATGAAATTTGAGATTTAGCGATAATGACTGTCTGTTGGCCATGTTGTTTTTCGACTGGTACGAAAATGCAATATGCATAACAAAGCACCAAGGGCAACCTACAAATGAAATTTGAGAAAGATCCCTTCAGCACTTTCTGAGAAACAGCGGTAACAAGCTTCAATTGTCAAAATCCAAGATGGCTGACTGTGTGCCATGTTGTTTTCCGACTGGTCCCAAAATGCAATATGCATAACAAGGGACCAAGGGGAACCTACATATTTTCAGTTGTCAAAATCCAAGTCGGCCATGTTGTTTTCCGACTGGTCCCAAAATGCAATATGCATAACTATAAAAGGACCAAGGGCAACCTACAAATGAAATTTGAGAAAGATCCTTTCAGTACTTTCTGAGAAAATTACATTGTAAATGTTTAATAAAAATTTAACCTGTCATGTTAAACAATATTGATAGAACCATGTGAATAACAATACTATTCTAATACACAACATTAAGTATAATTGGCAGTTGTTTGTAGATCAGTATAATAATTAGTCTTTGATAGTGCAATTCAATAGTACTAGTCTCTGTGAACTGGACAAGTGGAAGTTTGAAACTTAATTGGACAGTTAATTAAGACCGTCATCAGGATGGTTAAAAGCAGTATGTTCATTAGGACGGTTTAAACACTTAAGTATGAATGTTAACTACTTAAACAGAAATTTGTTTGAAACACTTAAGTAGAAATGTTTAACTATTTAAGTGGAAGCTTGTTTTAAACAATAAGTAGAAATGTTAAACAACCCAACTAAAAGTGTTGACTTTAAACACTTAAGTGGATATGTTTAAAAACTTAAGTAGAAGTTTGTTTGAAACTTCAATATGGTTAAAACCATTGTGTACATCAAGACAGTTAAACCATAACACTGTGTGTCCATCAGGATTGAAAACCATTTCATCTAATTGGCTTTAAACTCTTGAGAAGAAACGTGTAACTACTCAAAACCTCACTCTTGAATGTATCTATCAACAATCATGTTGATATCAGTTTAATTTCTCTTCCTGCTTTATTTCAAATATCACCTTTTCATCTGACTTACGCCTCCCTCAGTACTTTCAGTACTTTGATTAGCTCACCGGTTACGAGTAACCGAGAGCTAATGCTGTCACCCCGGCGTCGGCGTCGGCGTCCCACCTCAAAACTTTAAAGTTTTTGGAGTAAGTTTTTTGAAAGCTTGTAAGTCCAAAAGTATACACATCATGCCCTTCTAAGTTGGTTTATACATTCATTTGAGGTCTAGGAGTGATGTTATGGCAAAATTATGCAGAAAAAATGGATTTTTCTCGCATTTTACCATTTTGTGGACTTAACTTTTTTGGTACCAAAACCCACTTTAAAGTTTTTGGAGTAAGTTTTTTGAAAGATTGTAAGTCCAAAAGTATACACCTCATGCCCTTCTAATTTAGTTTATACATTCATTAGACGTCTAGGAATGATGTTATGGGAAAATCATGCAGAAAAAAAATGTGATTTTTTCGCATTTTACCATTTTGTGGACTTAACTTTTTTGCACCAAAACCCACTTTAAAGTTTTTGGAGTAAGTTTTTTGAAAGATTGTAAGTCCAAAAGTATACACCTCATGCCCTTCTAATTTAGTTTATACATTCATTAGACGTCTAGGAATGATGTTATGGGAAAATCATGCAGAAAAAAAATGTGATTTTTTCGCATTTTACCATTTTGTGGACTTAACTTTTTTGGCACCAAAACCCACTTTAAAGTTTTTGGGGTCATTTTTTGGAAAGTTTAAGTTTGTGAGTCCAAAAGTATACATCTCATGCCCTTCTAAATTCGTTTATACATTCATTCGAGGTCTAGAAGTGATGTTATGGCAAAATCATGCAGAAAAAAATTGTGGTTTTTTTGCATTTTACCATTTTGTGGACTTAACTATTTTTGCACCAAAACTCACTTTAAAGTTTTGGGGGTAAGTCCAAAAGTATACACCTATCACCCTTCTAATTTGGTTTATACATTCATTAGAGATCCAGGAGTGATGCTGTTGCAAATCATGCAGAAAAAAATGGCATTTTGGCATTTTACTATTTAGTGGACTTACTTTGTTTGACACAAAAACTCTAGGTCTAGGAGCGATATTATGTGACATACAATTTCAAAATGACATGCTTGTACATACATAAAAATGAATGCAAAGTTTGATTGCTGCCGCCGGTGAGCTTTCGCAATCATTGATTGCACTTGTTGGTCTTGATTTCTTTCATTTACAGCCCTTCCCACAGGAAAGGTATGGCTTTGCCCAATGTATTATGGTTATGTCCTTATGGTTATTGAACACATATTCGGTAATCGGACATTATGTAAACGTGTTCCAAGCGTGCAAAATAAGGTAAAGTCAACACAAATTATCATTCTAAATGCTGTACAATGCTCCTTAAATGACCTTAGCTGTTAATAGGACGTTAAACAAAATAAATCAAACCAAACCAAAGTACAAGGCTCGTCGTTTCAAGAAAACAGGACAACGTAGCTATTCGGACATCGTTAAATGACAGACTTAAATTGTCCAAACACTTAACTGTATATCATAATACGGTACTCATTCACCCCTAATTTCATTTCTCTGCATACACATACAAAATAACTTAGCTACGCGCATCCAAGATGATTCAAACTGATATCATTTTGTTATCTGTGCTGAAACACATTAGTTCGTTCATTTATTTCACCAGCAGTTTTATGTTATAAACACCAGCATTTAAACTATGCCGTTTATCTTTTTCGGCATAACCGTATAATTTTCTTTTTGCCCTGGATATGACGCGACAGGTGGCGTTACTGGTCAAGATGAAGTATGTGATTGGTCAATGTAGCGGTAAAGGCAAAATGCAGATTTGCAGTTAAAAACGAGACAAAATTAAGATTGAATGCAATCTTTTCAAATGACACATTAATAAAATTACATTCCAGATTCAAAAATGATTCAAACTGATATAATTTTGTTATCCATGCTGAAACGTATTAGACCGTTTTATAACCACCAGCATAAAAACTATGCCGTATATCTTTTGGAAATATATTTCTTGTTTAAAGATTTTTTTTTTTTTGGTGCTTTCGCTGCGTTTTTTTGTTTTGTTTTTTTAACGTGCGTAAAGTACTTTTTATATTTATTTACATTTGACCCCCTAAAACAAAATGATGGTCTCGGCTTTATGTCGCCATATCGTGTCGCTCATCAGCCGGGTCGTCAGTTGTTATTCTTTCTGGGAATCGAGGGCACGCGGCCGCGCACGCATCAAAACTCTATGCCAATTCGTGGTACGAAAGCAGTCATGCTGAACTCGTCGGGTGTTGGTTTTGATTTCGAGAGGAGTTCCGGATGCGGTGAGTTTGTGTAGGTTTTATCAGTTTAAGATACGTCTTTTGGCACCGGATATGACGCGGCAGGTGGTCTTACTGGTCAAGATGAAGTAGGGGAGACCGGGGCTAGTTCGGCCCCGTTTTAGAAAAATCGCAAATAACAACTTACAAATTAAGATAGACATCTGAAAATGTATATTTATGTCAATAATATTTGGGCCTATTAAGTCCCATGATTCCTTAATTATTTTCTCTGCCGACAAATGGTTAATATCTGCCCAAAGTGAGTTGGCCAAGATGACCGAACTTGCCCCGCACTGGGGCTAGTTCGGCATCCACCGGGGCAAGTACGGCCCCTGCTCGAGAAGAAGGCTGTATACTAAACGTTAGTATACTTGTATTGCCAAATAGTTGTTTTAATTGACATGTCAGAGTCTAAGGGAGGGTAATGGGTCATCCCAAGCTCAATGCCTATGCTGTCGCGGGATAGCTAGATTCTGCCAGACGGCAGTATGCGTCTTTTGTGCCCTGTCCCTGCGGTTTGATTGTGGTTTATGAATTGGAAACTCGATATATCGCTTTATACCAAGTTGATCGACAATGCACCAACCATTATTAAAATCGGCATATGAGGGTGTGGTTTGGTTGGGAATATAACCTCCCGGTCCTTTTGCATCCTCAGTATTAGCCCAATACCAAATTATCTCCTCCCCCGGTTCCCTCATTCCTCTCTCCGGATTCCGGCCCCTCCCCATGACTCCCGACAATCCTGTCCCGACCCTTTTATTCTCGACTCCCGCCCATCAAGTCCAGGCATCCGCCCCTTTATCATATTAAGTTTTGAAGTCTCGTTCTAATTAATTATTCATTATACATCCTGATTTTTCGGGCTGTTTTGGAAACTACTATTGCTCAATATTTCATTTTGTGGAACCTAATTGTAGATTGAATGACCTCAACACATGTATGTATAACTCTATAATAATAATTTAATTCAAAATACAATTCATAAATTCATTCTAATCTATATCAGAATCACAGTTATGGCATGTGTAAAATAGCATGCCCCTTGTGTCCGCACATTCCTCATGTGACCACATTTTACAAATCGTGCACTCGATCCATTTCTCATTTGGCCTACTGTTGGCCCATGTCTCTAGACAAAATAAACAAAAACATTCATCTTCACTTTCGGATTGTTCGTCTCGGATTGCTGGAGATTTCCTTTTTGAAGTTTTTCTGGTTTTGTTTAACTGTTGTATTGGTTTGTGGGATGTTTTGCGTGATTTGGTTTTTGTATTACTTGTCTTCTGTTTCGATTTACGGTTGTTTTGCTCCTGTCGTAAAGCTTCTTTTTCTGGTGTATCGGTAAGTATACATGTCTTTCTACGCTTTTTGATTCCCAATGTCTTGCGAGAGGGTGCCTTTGGGTGGGGTTTTACTAGATCAGGGGAAAACTTCTTTTTCTTTGAAATGGGCGAACAGGTATACATCAACTTACGACGTGAGCTGCTTGCTATACTTTCTCCCTGTGTATTACAACTAAAACCACTGGCGTTGATGGATGTCGAGTTATCTTCTATTGGATCATGGAAGCTGTTGCTGATTTGTGATACCATTTCACAATTAGTTGAGGTTTCCGATACTTTGTAAACAGCACCACTGTAATGCGCGTTAGAGCCAGAGCCTTGCAGCATCAAATGTATAGTGCGTTGAGGTTCTACTCCAAGCCTGCAAGGGAGCAACTCCAGTTTACTTATCACACCATTCATCTCTCGAATAACAATTACTTTCATGATCATTGCATTGCATAGAGCACTAAGGAAAAGGTCACAAATGTTATTGTTATATTGTTTTTCTTGTATGTACCTCTGGATTGCAACCAATATGTCCACGTCGCCCGTTACTGCGAATTCTCTATAGAATGACTGGTGCGTGTGAATTTCAGCTGATAGACTCTTTTTCAAATCCTCATCTGTAAAAATCTCATCTCCAGCAGCATACAAGGATGAACTACCGGCATAAAGGAGGCAATGTCCGTCACCGCTTACGGATATGGATGAAATATTCTGTTCTTGAAGATAGCAATTCATGTTAGTATCTCTGTCAATTTAGGTGTCATCTACTAGTACTTGTTCCGAATCTATATCTCTGTTACTGGTAGTGGACGTGTCAAAAACTTGTTCTACTGGGGCAACCGCGGGCTTTACTGGTCCCGATTCTAATGGTCTGTCCGTCACGGCTGATGGCATGAAGTCTTCTTCTGTGAAAACTTCTGTGTTTAATGGGAAAATCCCAGCCTTTTGGAAACCACTACAAATGTTGGACATAGTTAGTGCCTCCTTCCATGGGTTACATAAAATGCCTGCAATATCATATATAGATATTGGCTTCCCTGGATTGTTACGAAGCCAGTTACTTTGCGACACCGACAGTTTTCTTTTCAGTGGTCCGAAGACCGACAGGTCCAGTGGCTGCAAGCGATGCGAACAGTGCGGTGGAAATGATAACATAACAATCCCGTTCTCCTTGGCGTAATCAAGAGCGTCTATGGAGAGATGAGAGACATGATTATCAAGCAAAATGAGAACTGGATTATTCACGGTTGGTTTGACATGTTGAACAAAGTGCTGCAGAAAGAGAAGAAAGTTATCAGCTGTCATCCAACCAGATGGATGGGCCGTTCCCCTGGAACCCGCTGGTGCTCCAATTAGAAAATGGTCTCTGTAGTTAACACGAGGATAAATAAGGAACGGTGGAATTGCTTTCCCGCCTGCGGATACACCAGCACACAGCGTGACTAGTTGTCCCCTCTCAGCTGATGTTAGAGATCCTATTTGCTTAACACCAGTACCTGCTACAACCTTTTTTGGTTTTACCACTGTCACCACTCCAGTTTCATCGACATTCCAAATGTCACATGCCTCAAAGATATGTCTCTCCGTCACTTCCGTCAGTTTGGTAAAGTATTCAGATACATTTGTTTTGTTAAAGGCTGTCGCTCTAGCGATGCTTGTTGCTTCTGGGGTCCTGAGTGAAAGTTCCGAATGACGTTTTAGAAACGAAGAGAACCAATCGGCACCCGCTATTTCCTTTTCCGACCACGATGCTGGCATTTTGATGTTAAATTGCTTGCCGCATTCATATGCTAAAAGTCTTACTTCACGTGGACACAGTCCAAAGTAAATGGTCGACGCGTGCTTTAAGTACACAACAAGTGCAGTTTCATCTCCATCTGAGAAAACTTGTCTAGGCCTTTGGTATCCGAAACGCATATTCGAAATTGATCTTTCTGATTCGGGCATCTTGTTTAGTTTTTTCACATTATCTTGTAGCGTTGAACGAGGTACGCCAAACAACTGACTTGTTTTCTTGTATCCATCGATAGTATTCTTGTACTGAGCTAGCGCTCTTTGCAACACATCTGTTGATACTCTGTCCCCTCTTTTCTTTTTGTACGTACGTACCATGTTGTAATTCTAAAATAAACATGAAAAAACTTGCATAAGGTTTGGAAAGTATCAAATTATGGTGACTGATATCGGACATTTCGCAATGTCGATAAATCGCTCAGAAGAGTGCGACATAACGCACGACAGATATTGCGACAGTATGAGAAAACGGGCGACAATGCGAAAGAAATTTATTGTTGCTATCTCGCCCGTTTTTTCGCACTGTCGCTCTCACTCTCAGTCTGTTATGCGTTTTGTCGCACTATATATCGTGCATTTTGTCGCCGGTTTTGTCGTTATCTCGCCCATGAAAGTGCGCCAAAACCGGCGAGATAGCGACAGTGACACTCTCGCCCGTTTTGTCGTACTATCTGACGTGCGTAGGCCTATAATGTCGCACTGTGACGTGTCGCTCTGTCGTGCGTTTGTTTTAGCAATGTCTTGGACGAGATAGCGACCGTTCAAACTGTCCGATATCAGCCATGCAACATATCAAATAAACAAACAATTCTGCCATATACCTCACAACGGCATTTTCCGTCCAGAATGCCCCGATAAAAATAATTGCAGCTAATTATTGTTCGTTGTCCGCAAGTTCCAGCTGTGTGGGGCACGTTCGGCCTTGTATGGGGCAAGTTCGGCCCAGGCCGAACGTGCCCCTACTCTCAGGGCCGGACATGCCCCCAGCAGTTTTTCCGAACACTTCGCTTTGCACCTTATTTAATGGTACATGGGATGAAGTAAACATAGTGTAATAGCAAAGCCCAGTATCTTACCTTCATATTTCATATTTAAGTTCGTCCGAATTTCTTACGGTTCTCGGTGAAAATAAAACTGAAAAGAATGTTGAAAATTTACTCACCAGGCTTAAAAATAAACATTCGCCACCAAAACGCCCAAAAACTTCACACTGCGGCCATCGTTGTACTGACGTAAACAGCGTCGTCATAAGTGACGTCATAGTATAAATGACGTCTCTTTATTCTTAATTACGCGCGAGATATAGCAATTAGCCGAACATGCCCCGAGGCCGGACTAGCCCCGGTCTCCCCTATGTGATTGGTGAATGTAGCGGTAGATGCAAAATGTAGATATGCAGTTAAAATGAAACAAAGTTAAGATTGAATGCAAGCTGAATAAGTGGGTGTATCTTTTCAAATGGCACATTAATAAAATTATATTCCTGATTCAAATGCAGTCTTATTATCACAAAATATGATTCAAACTGATCTAATTTTGTTATCCGTGCTGAAACGCATTATAGTTCGTTGATTTATTTCACTAGCAGTTTTACCTTATAACCACCAGCATAAAACTATGCCGTTTATCTTTTTAAAAGATATTTCTTGTTTAGATCTCCGGTAATAAGACATGTGCGTTTTATAAAAATGACCACTCGATATTGATACTGTGGTGATAAATGCCTATTCAGGACAGCCTAACGGTTAGGCCGCAACAAAATTTCATTTTCCTGTTCTAACGTTGCAACGTTAACGCAACTTCCGGTTTCGCTTTCATCAATGTCAGTCGGAATGTGCTTATGCGGAAGCAATCGTCGAAATCAGGAAGTAATTGTCTATCCTACATAGCCAAAACATCAGTGGATTTCGGGGATTTTAGATTAGCTAACGTTCAGGTTTTGATAAGGAATGACAAAGTGAATTTATCACATCATTCGGATTTCCTGATCCATCACTGTTCTGTCACAAACTTGAAACTAGTAACATAACGGTTACGGTAAGTACATTGTACACATGTACATGTATCATTTTACGTATACATTAGCCCTAGTTTCCTCTGGCCCTGACACCATGTCTGGTGGTGTTTGGTTTGTTTGGTTTGTTCACAGGTGCCTGACTCGTTTTATAAAATAATAACATATAAGAGTACATATAAGTCTCATTTATATGTACTCTTATATGTTATTATTTTATAAAACGAGTCGGGCACCTGTGGTTTGTTTTTGTTTAACGTCCTATTAACAGCCAGGGTCATTTAAGGACGTGCCAGGTTTTTGAGGTGGAGGAAAGCCGGAGTACCCGGAGAAAAACCACCGGCCTACGGTCAGTACCTGGCAAATTCCCAACGTAGGTTTCCACCAGACATGGTGTCAGGGCCAGATGAAACTCGGGCTATGTATACATTTGAATCATGTAGGGGCTTTTGTACCCCAACGATGCTTGACTGGCAACTTGAGCAGTCGGCACAATGACGTCACATCACATACATGGACCAATGGGTTGGGAATTTGTGCTAAATCCATAGTGATCTAATCTGAAGGTTTTTTTGATGTTTTCAAAAAAAAAAAAAAAAAAATGTCAGTCATCCCATATCGGATTTTTTAAAATGCTGATAAAACATCAGAAACCTTCAAATTACTGGGGATTACAGGCCAAGTGGATTTATAGATTTTCAAACTCAAGTATGTGCTGGAATTAGCTAAATATTAGAGTTAACTCATATACATTGTATGTTTACATTTGTATAAATATAAGTGACTGTTGATCGACTGAGTTGTCATCTGACATTACTCAGTGCTGACTGTGACTCGGTACCTATATCATAGGTTTTCAGTGTTAACTGTTAATTATCCTGTAAAATTTATTTGAGTGAATTATAAGTGTAGACAGATCTTCAGGTAATGAATTAACAGTCTATCTGTGTATAGGTCTGTGTGAAAATATCATACTGGTTTAATTAACATACCATCAGCAACAATTCAATGTTAATCTCTATAATTGCAAATTGTACAATATCAAAATATGTAAGTCTTTTAACTTAAACATAGCACTCATACTTGTATTGAATTGGGAATTCAGCTCTGTTGAGATTGTTTTAAATCTAATTTCAATTAAAATATGTTTTTTTTTTTAACTTTTAGGTAAAACAAATATGTTTTCAGCCATTGCTGAAAAATTCACCAAAGGTGTAACCAGTGACGATGCCTTTGTCCCAGTTAGGTCCATTGCCAGTGCCCATGATCTCAAACTGTTCCAAATTGTTGTCAAGCGGACGAAAACACACTGCATTTTCTGGGAAAAAGTGATATACAAACCATATGATTTTGAAGTATGTACTAAATTTATTGTTTAGTAAGAAATATTCGATATTTTTGTTAATATTAAAGTTCTGAATTTGATTATATATAGGGTAAGTTAATTGTATAACTATAGGCACACATGTATAAAAACTACTTTTATTATAACATTTCAAATACACACAAACTCCCCCAGAAAATTTTACTTTTAGGAGAAAGTGCAGCTTATTTGTTTGACTTAACCATTTAAAATAATGTGAGGTATCTTTTATTTAAACCAATGTTAATTTTTTTTAAGTTAAAGATTGTTGTAGATTTACCATAAAACCTAGCTGAGAACAACAGCCTTTCACCATGAACTATATAGAGGACCTTTCATGAATAGCTATGTCATGGAATTTATTAACGAGTTCAGTAATTTGATATGCCACAATTTAAGCCTTTATGTTTGATTTACCTACTGCAGACTTACCGCTACATCTGAATGTAATTATACATTATTCAATATACATTGTATATATTGTACTTTACTGGTGTAGTGTGAGGTATACATATCATTTTGTGTAATTACTTAAAAGATCAAAGTGAAATTAGAAATTTTGCTATACATTGTAATTATTAGATACTGTACTTGATGCATCCATGCGATGAAGGCTTCCAAGGTGTTATGTGTTTGTTTAAATACAAGACTACTGTATATTACATTATACATTATACCATGTAACATATGTACCGGTATGTATACTATATGTAAAAGGATGAATAAAAAAGATTTCAAAACAAATACAAGACTACACACTCACAGGGAGTCTAATAATCTTTTAATTTGACTGGTCACTGATAATTTCACACCAATACTGATTTTAATCGGTCCATTTAGAAGGCAAATCTCAGACACAAGATTTGTGAGATTTCGCTCTTTTTTTTGTTGTCTGCAAATTACTGTCTGGTATAAACTTTATTTCAGCAATTTTAGGGTGCGTAAATTACACTGATTTTTATGGTATTAAATCAATGATTACTCTAGAGTAATATTTATTCATATGATCATGCTTTCTTCTCAGATTAATGCAATTCATTTTCTGATTATAAATTTTACTTTATTTCCAATAGCTTAATGAAGTACTGTTGAATTCTCACTCACCGGTGCATGTTGATGAGACCTCCCAGGAAGGCTTCTGTAGATGGCACAGGAATATTGAATTTTCTCTCAGTGGTAAATTTGGAGCTGCTATTCGGGAGGAACTTGGTGATGTCTCATTTTCGACTTCAAGTACTTTGAACATCGAAGCAAATTTAGGTCAGCTTAACCTTGTTCAATTGGATTCTGGAAGTCTGGAGCGGGAACTGATTAAAAGGTGTGTTCAAAAATGAAAACTTTATTTATTAAGGAATTGGGTAATATTTAAGAACAATTGTGAAACAGGTTATATCAGCTTATGATAATCTCACTTGTTGGCCCGGATGGAAGTACCCAAGGGGTCTTAGTGTGTGAGGAAACCAGAGTACTTAAGAGAAAACCCACATGGTCAGGCCCTTATTTTTATAGCACTTTGTTAAGTGGATGTACCATATGCCTGGTAATAAATACACCCTACAGTAAAATAAAGATAAGTTAAAATGCTCCTACATTTAACTTCATTGTTGTGCAAAAATTAATGTTCCATCAATAACCTACTTTAAATTAAAGTTTATTTGTTCGAAATGTTGGTACCTAGGCTTATTACAGGATCAATACTTTGAATTTTAGAAGATTATTTGTCAGCATCTAGTCATGGTCCGGGCTTAATTATTACAGGATCAACACTTTGAACTTTAGAAGAAAATATTTGTCAGCATCTAGTCATGGTCCGGGCTTAATTATTACAGGATCAACACTTTGAGTTATAAGTCTATTTGTCGACGTCAAGCCATGGTCTGAGTTTATTACAGGATCAACACTTTGAGTTATAAGTCTATTTGTCTGCGTCTGGCCATGATTTGGGCTTATTACGGGATCAACACTTAATATAAGTTTATTTGTCAGCATCTGGCTATGATTTGGGCTTAATTATTACAGAACCAACACTTGGAGTTATTAGTTCATTTGTCGACGTCTAGCCATGGTCTGGGCTTATAACTAGATCAACACTTTGAGTTATAAGTTTATTTGTCCATGACTGGCCATGGTCTGGGCTTATTACAGGATCAACACTTATAAGTTTATTTGTTGATGTCTAGCCATGGTCTGGGTTTATAACAGGATCGACACTTTGAGTTATAAGTTTATTTGTCAGCGTCTGGTCATAGCTTATTAGAGAACCAAAACTGTGAAAATTTATTTTTCGTTGTTTTGCCAAGGTCTGAGCTTATTACAGGATCAAAATTTTACATTGAAGTTTATTTTGAATGAAACATTTTATTGTTTTTTATTTCACAGGCGAATAGATTTGTCTCATGTCTTAATAGAGCAGATTCGCAGAAAGAAAAACAGTGTATTGTGTGTTGTCCACAGCATCGTCAAGCTTGCTCAGAATGCTGAAATCAGGAGAACATCTGACATTGATATTGAAGGGAAAGCCAGTGCTGGGATACCGGTATGTTATGTAGAGGTGCAATTTTAATATTATATGTTTGATTTTTAGCTCACCTGGACCGAAGGTCCTGTGAGCTTATGTCATGGCGCTGTGTCCGTCCGTCCGTCCGTCCGTCCGTCGTCCGTCGTCGTCCGTCAACATTTGCTTCAAATTGCTACTAGTCAAAAAGTTCTGATTGGATTTTGACCAAATTTGGTCAGACACATCCTTGGTGGAAAGGGATCAGATTTTGTATAAATGGTGATTCTGACCCCCAAGGGGCTGGAGAGGCGGGGCCCAATAGGGGAAATTGGGGCAATTCCTTTAAATCGCTACTAGTCATAAAGTTATGAATGGATTTAAACTCAATTTGGTGGGACGTTTCTGACTAAATTGGGTTTAAATCCATTCATAACTTCCTTGGGGGAATGTGAAGTGATTTTGCAGAAATGCTGACTCTGACTCCCAAGGGGCCAAAGGGGCGGGGCCCAATAGGGGAAATAGAGGTAATGCCTTTAAGTCACTACTTATCATAAAGTTATGAATGGATGTAAACCCAATTTAGTCAGGAATATCCTTGGGGGAAGGGGAACAGATTTTGCATAAGTGGTGACTTTGACCTCCGAAGGGGCCAAAGGGGCGGGGTCCAATAGGGGAAATGGAGGTAATGCCTGTAATTCATTACTAGTCATAAAGTTATGAATGGATTTGATCCCAATTTGGTCAGAAACATCCTTGGGGGAATGTGAAAAGATCTTGCAGAAATGGTGACTGACCCCCAAGGGGCCTAAGGGGTGGGGCCCAATTTGGAAATAGAGGTAATTTTCTTTAAATCGCTACTTGTCATAAAATTATGAATGGATTTGAAATCAATTTTATCAGAAACATCCTTGGGGGAAGGGGAACAGATTTTGCATAAATGGTGACTCTGATCCCCAAGGGGCCGGAGGGGTGGGCCCCAATAGGGGAAAATTTGGTCAGAAAAACTCATGGGGAAAGTGAAACAGATTTTGCATAAATTGTGACTTTGACCCCCAAGGGGATATAAAGGTAATTTCTTTAAATCGCCATCAGTCATAAAGTTATAAATGGATTTGATCAAAATGTGTTCAGAAACATCCTTAGGAAAAAGGGAACAGATTTTGCATAAGTGGTGACTTTGACCCCCAAAGGGCCAAAGGGGCGGGGCCCAGTAGGGGAAATAGAGATAATTCCTTTAAATCGCTACTAGTCATAAAATTATCAATGGATTTGATCAAAATGTGTTCAGAAACATCCTTAGGAAAAGGGGAACAGATTTTGCATAAATTGTGACTTTGACCCCCAAGGGGCCAAAGGGGCGGGGCCCAATAGGGGAAATAGAGATAATTCCTTTAAATCGCTACTAGTCATAAAGTTATGAATGGATTTGATCCCAATTTGGTCAGAAAAAATCTTGGGGAAAGCGAAACAGATTTTGCATAAATTGTGACTTTGGCCACCAAGGGGATATAAAGGTAAAATCGTTTGTAAAATCAATCCTTTAGGTCTTTCAGACCCTTAGAGAGTCTGGACTTAGTTATTTCTTTAAAGCAGTTGGGATCCCCACACTAAAACCATATATACAACAAATTGAACATAACATTATTTTGACATTTGGTCAAATCCAACCGGGTATGCGATACAGGCCCGACAGGCCTCTTGTTAATTAATCATTGTCGTATGTATATGTTTATATGACTCATGTTTCCTTCCTTACAAGAGGCCTCATCACTTAATTTTAGTAATTATACCCCCGCAACGAAGTTAGGGGGGTATACTGGAATCAGGTTGTTTGTCCGTCCGTCCGTCTGTAGACACATTTTGGCTGGACAACTCCTCCTAAACCGATTGGCCGATTCCAATGAAACTTAACACAAATATAGAGGACCATGTGTAGATGTGCATGCCACTTTCTTTTTCTCAAAATTATGGTTGCTATGGCAACTGGTCACTGAATTTTCTTTATTGTGAACAACACATATTTCAGACATTCTGAATTTTAGAAATATCGGCATGCACGGGTTATCTTAGTTAGCCTCTAATTAACAGTTCTAATTCACCATTGACTCGTGCAGATTACGGGGTGTTAGTCAGCCATCCTGGCGAAAGTTCTAGTTATGGCTCCCTACTTGAGTTGCTTTGAAGTCCAAATGTCAAATGTCAAGCAGAACCTCAGTAATATTGGGCAGTTCGCTTCTTGATGAATTTACGGTCGATATATAGCCAGACAACAGGGGCCTTGTTGACCTGTCAGTATTCTAGTTTGCTTTAAAATTTCTTTTTAACCAGAAGGCTTAACTTAGTTGAAGGAAAACGTTGACAGAAATACTAGATAGCTGAGAGGCAGGTCCCAAAATGGTAACAAATTTTTGGTACTGAGAGGCAAGTCCTAAAATGGGAAAATTATTTGTAAGTTACTAAAATATCCAGGTGGTTGATACATGCCCCATGGACCTCTTGTTAATGTAATTTTGTATACCATTTCTTATGGTGCACATATATTTTTACTTTGATTACAGGGTGTGAATGAAGCTCATATGAATATGGAAGGAGGTTTAGATGACAAAACGGTCCGTGATATAGGGCTCCTGAAAGGCCAGCCTATAGCCTACAAAGTATGGGAACTGCAGGTGGACAAGCATGGAGGAGAGATTGTGCCGTGCATCACCAGCGATATTTCTGGTGGATTTATGAACGGAGAAGATATCATAGGACGTCCCCTTCAGCCAGCATCAACCATAGATTCCACTTTATATACACGTGGTTAGTGTTCAGCAGGTTTTTCATTTGATTATTTGGAAAATTAAATATTTGACCATTCATCAGTTTGAATCATTGTTAAAAAATAGTGGCTTCTTACAAATGTTTTAATTGAAATTGACTATTTTCAGTGTATATGAAAGTAGAGGGTTTCTGAAATAGTAGCAGAGAAATAGCTACCAGTATGATTAGAATGTTATCATTCTGGATGTCAGATATTTCTGAAATGTAATAAGCTGATGTTTTATTATCCATTGCCATCAAAATGGAGCAGGGTTATATTTGAAAACATGAAATGAGTCTTTATTTTCAGAAAATATTGATGGCCTAGAAATCGACGGTGCAGGGATTCATAATTTTTCAAGCCCCGTAGACTCTCCAGAAAAAGTTTCCCGGATTCTACAGCCTGTGTTTTCCATGGCTGAAGTAGACAGAGGGAAAATCAAAGAATTGCTTTTCAACGCATCAGCAGAAGATTTTGAAAAGCTGGACATCCTTGTAAGATTCAGAAATATGTTTAAGAAAAAAGAATATTTATTAGCTGACCTTGCGGAAGGGCTGGTAAGCTTATAGTATGGTGTGGCATCTAATGTCCTTCCATTCACCATCCGCTTGTCAACTTTTTCTAAAAACTGCTTCTTGACTGAGAGTTGATTACCAGTTAGCTCAAATGGTTACAGCGCTTGTCTAGATTTCTGAGGACCAGGGTTGGAGTCCTGGTGTGCATTTTTAGGTCATCTGACCCAAAGGGTTAGGATGACCTATAGTCATTGTGCTTTGTCTGTTGGCGACAGCTGCCCACGTGCACCATCCACCATCTACCATCCACCGTCCGCCGTGCGTAAACTTTTTACATTGCAAACTTCTTTTCAAATTCCAACTGTGGGATTGAGCTGAAACTTGCCCGAAATGATCTTGAGATGGTCCTGACCAAGTGTTGTTATTTTTCGGGTCTGTCAGAAATCCAAGATGGCCGCCATTGCAGCCATCTTGAAAAACACATTTTAAACTTCTCCAATTCCACTAGTGCCATTGAGCTGGAAATTGGTCAGGATGTTAAAGAAGGGGAGCCAACAAAGTGTTGTTATATTTCAGCCTCATAAAAACATTAACATCGCAGCCAGCTTGCATGCATGGTGGCCATTTTGTAACATAATTGTGCAATCATGGTTTACCTGAACAAAACATATTTCAAAGTTCCAACAGTGGGATTCAGCTCAAACTGACCTGATCCTGAGATGGTTCTGATCAAGTGTTGTTATCATTCGGGTCAATCCAAATTCCAAGATGGGTGCCTTGGCCAAGAATGCCGCTATATATACTCGCTACAGAGAATGTATACTTCAATAGTATAAAGGTCTTTAGAGTCAGATTACCGTTAAGGCCCATGGGCCTCTTGTTATTTGTGCCGTCGCCATGCGCCGTCTGTAAACATTTCAAAATTTATCTTAACTTCCACCAGTTAAAACTTGCCTGAAATGATTCTGAAATGGTTATGACTAAGTATTCTTAGGTCATCTGACCCGAAGGTTGCACATTATCAAATAGTCATTGTGCTTTGTCTGTCGTTGTCCACTCTCTGTGGTCAGCAAACAGCTGTATGCCGTTCGTAAACTTTTCACATTTCAAACTTATTCTCAAGTTCCGCCAGGGGGATTGAGCTGAAACTTAACTGTAAGTGATTCTGGGATAGTATTGACAAAGTTTTTCATAATTGTTACTTTTCAGGTTGGTCCGAAATCCAATAGAATCTAATTGAATAGCACATTTTAAACTTCCTCCTCGGCTCAGCTTGTGCCATTGAGCTGGAAATTTGGGGGATGTTAAGGAAATGGAGCCAACAAAGTGTTGTCATATTTTGGCCTCGTAAAAATTTTGACATGACATTTGATTGCCCAATCACAGTTTTTCTCAAAAATACCTATTTGAATCTTCTTCTCAAGAAGTCTTCTTTAACTTTCTTGAAATGATTCTGATGAAGTGTTGCTATTTTCTGCCATCTTCAATTTTTGATTTTGTTCCCAATGTGTTCCACCTGCGGGATTCCGTGTTGTTATTTTTTTTGTGTTGGTCTGGTATCCAAGATTTCTGGTGGTGAGGATTCAAGATTGTACAAATGAGGGGACCTCCCTCCCTCCCCCAGGAAGCTGAGGGGCTAGGCCAAAAAGGGGCAATTTAGCAATGGATATCACTATGATTTTAATGGTATCATCTTTAGATGATAGAGATAATAGAACTTATACAAATAGTTATTCTGATCCTGCTAGGATCTCTTAATTGTTTTATCATTTATTTTTATTATTTTTCAGTTTGATCAAGTGGAGAACAGATTTGGTGATCCAAATACTGATGATCCCCTCACATTAAATCAAATTGGGGACCTTAAATTCAGTAACCAGGAAATTTGCCGCCAATTTCTTCTGCTGGCTGGATTTGAGCATAAGGTGAGTAAACTGCAGTATTAACTCTTATAACGAATTTTCAAAACATTCCAAGTTACGCTGCCTAATTGAGGTTTCTGGTGAGACCCTTGGGCCTAATTGAGGTTCCTGGTGAGACCCTTAGGCCTAATTGAGGTTTTTGGTTAGATCCTTAGGCCTAATTGAGGTTTCTGGTGATACCCTTAGGCCTAATTGAGGTTTCTGGTTAGATCCTAAGGCCTAATTGTGGTTTCTGGTGAGATCCTTAAGCCTAATTGAGGTTTCTGGTGAGACCCTTGGGCCTAATTGAGGTTTGTGGTGAGACCCTTGGGCCTAATTGAGGTTTGTGGTGAGACCCTTAGGCCTAATTGAGGTTTGTGGTGAGACCCTTGGGCCTAATTGAGGTTTCTGGTGAGACCCTTAGGCCTAATTGAGGTTTCTGGTGAGACCCTTTGGCCTAATTGAGGTTTCTGGTGAGACCCTTGGGCCTAATTGAGGTTTCTGGTGAGACCCTAAGGCCTAATTGAGGTTTCTGGTGAGACCCTTTGGCCTAATTGAGGTTTCTAGTGAGACCCTTGGGCCTAATTGAGGTTTCTGGTTAGATCCTAAGGCCTAATTGAGGTTTCTGGTGAGACCCTTAGGTTTAATTGAGGTTTCTGGTGAGACCCTTAGGCCTAATTGAGGTTTCTGGTGAGACCCTTAGGCCTAATTGAGGTTTCTGGTGAGACCCTTAGGCCTAATTGAGGTTTCTGGTGAGACCCTTTGGCCTAAATGAGGTTTCTGGTTAGACCCTTAGGTTTAATTGAGGTTTCTGGTGAGACCCTTGGGCCTAATTGAGGTTTCTGGTGAGACCTTAAGGTTTGGTTGAGGATTCTGATGAGACTTTATAGTTTAATTTAGGATTTGGTTTAATTAAGGTTTCTGGTGAGACCCTAAGGTAAAATTAAGGTTTCTGGTGAGACCCTAAGGTAAAATTAAGGTTTCTGGTGAGACCCTAAGGTAAAATTAAGGTTTCTGGTGAGACCCTAAGGTAAAACTGAGGTTTCTGGTGAGACCCTAAGGTAAAATTGAGGTTTCTGGTGAGACCCTAAGGTTTAATTCAGGATTCTAATGAGACCCTAAGGTTTAATGTAGGATTCTGTTGAGACCTGAAGGCATTAGCAAAAAATGTTACAAGAATAAATTGTGCTGCAGTATAAATCTAAATGATCAGAACAAATTAAAAATATTTAAGCAATGAACTGTTACCAAATGTTAGTATACAGTCGATATGAATACAATTTGGGTGACAGATAATAGAAGGGTGACTTTTTGACATGAAATATTTATCTGTCACCCAAACTATTCATATTGACTGTATACTACCATTTGGTAACAGTTCAATGCTTATATTTATATTCATGGTGATTTTTTTTATTAGCTCACCTGGACCGAAGGTCCGGTGAGCTTATGCCATGGTGCAGCGTCCGTCGTCCGTCGTCCGGTGTCCGTCGTCCGTCCGTCAACATTTGCTTCAAATCGCTACTAGTCATCAAGTTCTTATTGGATTTTGACCTTGGCAGAAGGGGATCAGATTTTGCATAAATGGTGACTCTGACCCCCAAGGGGCCTGAGGGGCGGGGCCCAATAGGGGAAATTGAGGCAATTCCTTTAAATCGCTACTAGTCATAAAGTTATGAATGGATTTGAACCCAATTTGGTCAGAAACATCCTTTGGGGAAGGGGAACAGATTTTGCATAAATGGTGACTCTGACCCCCAAGGGGCCAAAGGGGCGGGGCCTAATGGGGAAATAGAGGTAATTCCTTCAAATCGCTACTAGTCATAAAGTTAAGAATGGATTTGAACCCGATTTGGTCAGAAACATTCTTTGGGGAAGGGGAACAGATTTTGCATAAATGGTGACTCTGACCCCCAAGGGGCCAAAGGGGCGGGGCCTAATGGGGAAATAGAGGTAATTCCTTCAAATCGCTACTAGTCATAAAGTTATGAATGGATTTGAACCCAATTTGGTCAGAAACATCCTTCGGGGAAGGGGATCAGATTTTGCTTAAATGGTGACTCTGACCCCCAAGGGGCCTGAGGGGCAGGGCCCAATAGGGGAAATTAAGGCAATTCCTTTAAATCGCTACTAGTCATAAAGTTATGAATGGATTTGAACCCAATTTGGTCAGAAACATCCTTTGGGGAAGGGGAACAGATTTTGCATAAATGGTGACTCTGACCCCCAAGGGGCCAAAGGGGCGGGGCCTAATGGGGAAATAGAGGTAATTTCTTCAAATCGCTACTAGTCATAAAGTTATGAATGGATTTGAACCCAATTTGGTCAGAAACATCCTTTGGGGAAGGGGATCAGATTTTGCATAAATGGTGACTCTGACCCCCAAGGGGCCTGAGGGGCAGGGCCCAATAGGGGAAATTAAGGCAATTCCTTTAAATCGCTACTTGTCATAAAGTTATGAATGGATTTGAACCCAATTTGGTCAGAAACATCCTTTGGGGAAGGGGAACAGATTTTGCATAAATGGTGACTCTGACCCCCAAGGGGCCTGAGGGGCAGGGCCCAATAGGGGAAATTAAGGCAATTCCTTTAAATCGCTACTAGTGATAAAGTTATGAATGGATTTGAACCCAATTTGGTCAGAAACATCCTTTGGGGAAGGGGAACAGATTTTGCATAAATGGTGACTCTGACCCCCAAGGGGCCAAAGGGGCGGGGCCTAATGGGGAAATAGAGGTAATTCCTTCAAATCGCTACTAGTCATAAAGTTATGAATGGATTTGAACCCAATTTGGTCAGAAACATCCTTTGGGGAAGAGGAACAGATTTTGAATAAATGGTTACTCTGACCCCCAAGGGGCCAAAAGGTCGGGGCCCATTAGGGGAAATAGAGGTAATTCCTTCAAATCGCTACTAGTCCTAAAGTTATGAATGGATTTGAACCCAATTTGGTCAGAAACATCCTTTGGGGAAGGGGAACAGATTTTGCATAAATGGTGACTCTGACCCCCAAGGGGCCAAAGGGGCGGGGCCAAATGGGGAAATAGAGGTAATTCCTTCAAATCGCTACTAGTCATAAAGTTATGAATGGATTTGAACCCAATTTGGTCAGAAACATTCTTGGGGGAAGGGGAACAGATTTTGCATAAATGGTGACTCTGACCCCCAAGAGGCCTGAGGAGCGGGGCCCAATAGGGGAAATTGAGGCAATTCCTTTAAATCGCTACTTGTCATAAAGTTATGAATGGATTTGAACCCAATTTGGTCAGAAACATCCTTTGGGGATGGGGAATAGATTTTGCATAAATGGTGACTCTGACCCCCAAGGGGCCAAAGGGGCGGGGCCTAATGGGGAAATAGAGGTAATTCCTTCAAATCGCTACTTGTCATTAAGTTATGAATGGATTTGAACCCAATTTAGTCAGAAGCATTCTTGGGGGAAGGGGAACAGATTTTGCATAAATGGTGACTTTGACCCCCAAGGGGCCAAAGGGGCGGGGCCACATATGGGAAAAAGAGGTAATTCCTTTAAATCACTATAGTCATAAAGTTATAAATGCATGTTGTAAACTCAGAGAGTCTGGACTTCATTATTTCTTTAAAGCAGTTGGGATCCCCACGCTATAACCATAAATAGCATTGTTTGAGGTTAACAAACAAAAGGAATTGAACATGAACATTATTTTGACATTTGGTCAAATCCAACCAGGTGAGCGATACAGGCCCCATGGGCCTCTTGTTTACTTTAGGTTATGGCGCGTTTAAATTTGCCGCTTACCCTATCACTGACGTCATCTAGTTCAAATAACGGAACAGCCGAAATTTCCAGAAGTCCTTCATGTTGTTATTAATAGCAAACACATAAAATGGGTTTTGCACAAATTTGGCTTTATTTTATATTTCATATAAGTTTATAAATATTGTCAAATTGTTCACAATTGCATAATTTCTGATCGTTTAAAATCAAAACTGTTTTTCTTCGCAATGATATACGGTAAACATTTAGAAGCGATGTGGCGTTGAACAGGCATTGCACAGGACTGACTCAATTCCTTGCAAACACTTATGTTTCTATCGACTGGATTTACGTTACTTTCAGAAGAATATCAGCTCTCAAATTCTGAATGAAAGTTGTTTTGATAGTAGGTGGAAACGATTCCAAGGATATTTTGTTCGAAACAGATTCCAGTCTAACCGGTCACATCAGTGTCGCTAATTTAGCAGATGATGTTCGAATTCACAGGGCTCAATTTTGTAAGGACATCAGTGAATAACCACAAAACTAAAATCCAGTATACATACACAACCGGAAACTATGTCGATACTACCGATTTTTTACAAGATTTTTTTTTATGAACACTGGACTTTTAATGTTGTCGTGTCTTGCATTTCTGAAAATTTGGAAACGAGCCCCTGTGAGTGTGGCAACATTGACAATTTGATAATTTCGTATAGATCAAGAATGGCACTTATAGTAATTTTGTGTTGACTACATTTTATTAATCATAAAATATTACTCTCATAACTTGTGAAGTTGCTTCATTTTTTTTGGTGACTTACATAAATAAATGCTAGCATCTGAATGGTCTCTAGACCGAAAGTAACTGGCGGCCATATTGTTTAACCTACAACACCTGGAGCTGTATTCCTCCACTGACCGAATCACTGTAAATTGTAGTATACAGTCTCATGAATAGAATTTGGTTTACTAAGGACATATAGGCAAATGCAACACAGAATGTAAATATATATATATATATTATATGTGTTATGTTTTTATAATGTAAAATTCACAATATAAAATAAATTATGTTTTTTGGGTCACCCGAGACAAAACCATGTGACCTATTCTAATCACATTTGTTTCTTGTTGTGCATCATGTTTCGTCCGTCCGTAAACAATTTACATTTTTGACTTCTTCTCAGAAACCCCTGAACCAGCTTCAATGAAATTTTGCTGAAATCCTCTATGGCTAAAGGTCAACCAAAACTGAATTATATGGTCCCAGCCCCCAGGGGCCTGAGGAGCAGTGCCAAAAGTGGTCAAATTGACGAAAATTTCCAAAAATTTCTTCTCAAGACCCATATCAGGTAGAATCAAATATTCTCCATAGATAAAAGGGTCTTACTAAAGGTGTTTTACTAAAATTGTGAATTTCTTGACCCTAGGGTCTCATGTTTGCCTGTGAGGAGGGGTAAACTTTACTATAGTTAATATTGGGGAGTCACATTTTTGGCGATCATTTGTTTGATTTCTATTGGAAATCATTCTAACTTGGTTAACATTATCAACATGGGATAACAGTGTGATGGTATACACACGTTTGCCCTGACTGAGTCCCAGGGGTTAATTGGCAGGGCCAAAAAGGGTTAAATTAACTGAAATGTTTGAAAACTCGACAGGTGACTTTTAAGGCCTTTGGTCCTCTTAAATAACATTTATATCACTCAGCACTTATTAGAGCAGAGTGTCTAAACTTTAAAAATTCTTATCCTAATCAGGATTTCTCCGTCTGATCAAATACGTACTAACCCCACTGTAGTTTTATCATAGAGATGGTGGAAACATGGATGTTCAACAATGCAGATATGACTTTAAATAACTGAAGTATGAAAACTGGTTCCTCTTTAGGGTGAAGAAAACATAAGATCACCACCAGTGCCTACGCCAGAGTTTGAAGCATGCTGTCGGCTCATCGAGGCCATGGAGGAGTTACCAGAAAATGTGATGACATTAGTCCGAAAATGTCGGCCTGACCTATGTGTAACTCTTCGTCATGTGGTACGTTATTAACAAACTATAAGACACCTGACTTTGTTTAAGACACCTGACTTAACTTAAGATACCTGACTTAACTGATATCTGACTTTGCTTATGACAACTGAATTTCCTGACACCTGACTTTACTTAAGACAACTGAATTTACTGACAGCTGTTTTAGATACCTGACTTTGATAAAGACACCTGGCTTCTCTTAAGACACATAACTTTACTGATACCTGACTTTACTTAAGAAACCCGACTCTGCTGAAACCTGACCTAACTTAAGACACCTGACTTTACTTAAGACACCTGACTTTACTTAAGACACCTGACTTTACTTAAGACACATGACTTTACTTAAGACACATGACTTAACTTAAGACACCTGACTTTACTTAAGACACCTGACTTAACTAAGATACCTGACTTTACTTAAGACACCTGACTTTACTTAAGACACCTGAAATTACTTAAGACACATGACTTTACTTAAGACACCTGACTTAACTTAAGACACCTGACTTTACTTAAGACACATGACTTAACTAAGACACCTGACTTTACTTAAGACACCTGACTTTACTTAAGACACCTGACTTTACTTAGGACACCTGACTTAACTTAAGACACCTGGCTTTACTTAAGACACCTGACTTTACTTAAGACACCTGACTTAACTAAGACACCTGACTTTACTTAAGACACCTGACTTTACTTAAGACACCTGACTTTACTTAAGACACCTGATTTAACTTAAGACACCTGACTTTACTTAAGACACATGACTGTACTTAAGACACATGACTTTACTTAAAACAACTGATTTTCCTGACACCTGACTTTACTTAAGACACCTGGTGTAACTTAAGACACCTGACTTAACTTAAGACACCTGACTTATCTTAAGAAACCTGGCTTTACTTAAGACACCTATCTTTACTTAAGACACCTGACTTAACTTAAGACACCTGGCTTTACTTAAGACACCTGACTTTACTTAAGACACCTGAATTAACTTAAGACATCTGACTTTACATAAGACACCTGACTTGACTTAAGACACCTGACTTAACTTAAGACACCTGGCTTTACTTAAGACACCTGATGTAACTTAAGACACCTGACTTTACTTAAAACAACTGATTTTCCTGACACCTGACTTAACTTCAGACATCTGACTTTACATAAGACACCTGACTTGACTTAAGACACCCGACTTGACTTAAGACACCTGACTTTACTTAAGACACCTGACTTTACTTAAGACACCTGACTTTACTTAAGACACCCGACTTTACTTAAGACACCTGACTTTACTTAAGACACCTGACTTTACCGACTCATGACTTTACTTAAGACACCTGACTTTGTTAAGGACACCTGACTTTATTAAGAGACCTAGCTTTTCTAACACCTGACTTTATTTGAGACACCTTAGTTACTTTGCTTAAGACACCTGACTTTACTTAAGACACTTGACTTTGCTTAAGACACTTGACTTTGCTTAAGTCCCTTGACTTTGCTTTCAACCGACTTACTGACGCCTGACAGAGAGGAGTGTTATAATTGTTTTTCTTATCCAAAATATTTAAAAAAAAATTGAAACATATGTAAACTATTTGATAGTGTGTATTAGAGGTGAAAAGGAGGAAATGAGTAAATGCCTAGGTGATGACAGTTCAAATTCTCATATCAGATGGTCAACAACAATGATTGGTATAAGTTGATGGAGCTTGTTTCATCAATGTTTGGAAAGTAAAGAAAAGGTTTATATCTATTTTGATTTGAAGGATTCATTTAAAGATGTTTATATGAAGATATATGGTTTCTTGTTTATCATCAGGGATTTTGCCAGGTGTCTGTAGATCCAGTACAAGGCCACGTACTGTACCAATTGAAAATTGGCCAATACATACATTTTCATTTAGACATTACTCATTATATTAGGAATGCACACAACCTGATGTGTCAATGTATGCTAAACAATTTAGATATTACTGTTATCTGGGATTCTAATGACGATCATAATTTGGAAACCACTGAAATAAAACTTACTGTAACAACACTAATGCTATTTTTCCCAGTCCTGAGAAAGAAAAAAAAAAAGTTTTCCAATTTTAGGATGGGACCCCAATTCTGGAAAACACCAGGCAAAATCTTTGTTTATTTTTATAGAACTACCAAAAAAAGAAGCTAGCACAGTACCATAAAACAAATTATTTTCAGATTGAACAGTTTTTGGAGAGAAAGCCTATGGTTGAATTTACCCGACATGTGGAGGAGTTGGCACGGGACGAAGTTGGAATGGAACTATTGAAAGTTCTTAATATTGAGGTGGACATGGTACGGAAAAATCCACTGATAGCTCGGAACTGGAGACTCGCTGATTGTGTGGATGAACTATATTGGTGGCTTTGTGCTATATATTTACGGTGACATCTCACTATGACGTCACAGAGGGCTGTAAGGGAGATAACTTAGACCGTCACATCAAAATGTAACAACAGAGCAGGTTTCTTTTTTGTTGTACAAATGGTTTTACTATTTGTACAAAAGTTGCTCATTTGAAAAATGTGAGGGCAGGCATAGTTATGTTATTGTATTTTCTGATGATCCTTGACAAAGACTTTGAAAGTCATGTATTAATAACTGAAAGCTTGTCAAGACTTATGCCAATATGTTACGGTATAACAATCCAAGAATCAGTTTATTTGTATAGAAGAAAAGACCTTTGTGTGTCAACTACTTGGGCGTTGTTTCTAATGGTAGAACTTTTCAGGGGATAAATGGTGAGCCAAAGGAAGAACGGGAAAAAAATTGTTATTTCATAAAGTTGAAGTTGGAACTGAAGATATATATTTTATTATTTTATTTCAGTCTGCAGGCAATATTCCTTTGCTATAAAATTCTAGGGATGTTTTTGGGTCCAAGCCCTAGGTGAAAGATTGATACTTTTTATTGGTTGGGTTAAAAACTCTTCCTTGCTGCATTTTAGGCAGAAAAATTTCTTTTTATCGCTATTTCTCAGAAAGTATTTTAGGGATCTTTCTCAAATGTCATAAATAAGTTCCGCTTGGTCTATAGTTGTGCATATTGCATTTTGGGATGATCGGAAAAACAACTTGGTCGACAGGCGGCCATTTTTGATTTTGACAATAGAAGTTTGTTATCACTATTTCTCAGAAAGTACTGAAGGAATCTTTTCAAATTTCATATGCATACATCCACCTTGGTCCTGAGTTGTGGCTATTGCAATTTGTAACTGATAAAAAAAAAAAACATGGCCGATAGGAGGTCATCTTGGATTTTGACAATAGCAGGTTACTTCTGCTATATAGTGTTAATATAAAGTTATTAATTGCTTTGTAGGAAGAGTGAAAGAAGGGAAAAGAAGAGAAAAGATCAGTCTTTCATTTGACTGATATGGATCTTTCAATGGTTTGCACCAAGATCCCTTTAGAATCTCTTGTTATTTCTATATTTGCATACCACTATCCTCCTGAAGCCTATTAGATAATTATAATTTAATCATGACACACAAATGAACTTGTAGGTTGTCCAAATCAAAGTTTTTAATACAAAAATACCAAACAAAAATATTCATGTATACTGTAGGTTGTGTCGAGATGTCCATGTACACGTATTTAAATGCTATATTCTAGGTTTGGTTGAAATAACATTCATACTTTTCGAGAAACTAATTTGAAATCTTCCAAGTCAACATTTCCAGCATCCCTATAATTTCCAGAGTCACTGGACCATAAATTCTGGATGATATTCCAGAAATGAAGGCTGTGTTAAGATGTCCATTGTTTGATCTAACTATATATCGGTTAAAGGTGGACTTACACATTTTGAGCAATGGATCTAAAAATGAAACTATCCAGAAGTTTTGCACGATTCTACACGAAAAACTTCCAATTGAATTGTTGACACTGTCCTAAACCCAAAATTTTCAAGTGCAATTTTGAGGATATATTGACACCGCTGTACATGGTTGTCGCTGCTGGATATGTAGCACCAAGTCTTTCTTTGCACCTTTTTCGCAGACGAGAAAAAAAATTCTCTAATTCTATGTCATTTACTTCTGCGAATTATTTGTAATTCTGTGAAGTCATAAGTGATTCTCTGTTTTGTACAGTCCTGATTTTTCTCTATCTTTCTGTCTATTCTTTATCTTAGTAAATTAAACACAGATATTTCAAACACTAATTGTTAAATCGAACACTGCTTTTGTGTTTAATGTATTTTGTGGTCCATCACTTCTAAATTATACCAAAATTTCCTTTTGGAGTCCAACAACCAGTTGTTATCTCGGGAAAAATTCCTGGCCTCGGTCTGATGGACAAATTGTGACTGGTCAGCCTTATCAGTGTTAGCGGACTCTATAGCTAAAGATTTTGACTCTATCAATAGATCATTAAGCTCTTAAAAAAAAAAAAATTACCCATTGATCAAAACTTCAAAGAAAACATTTTGCAAGCTGAAAAATCTACACTGTTTTGCCAAACATCAGAAGGAAACGTTATGATTTATAGTTGTATCCCTATCCATTGTTTTGTATATACAATATAGTGTTGACATTTAGTGCTGAATTATGCATTTTTTGAGCCAGTTTTTTTTAATATGACTTTATTTACTTATAACAATCTAATAAACAAGCTTTGGTTAAATCAGTTACATATGATATATAGAATCTCACAATTGTTTATATTAAGTCTGCCTTTCACAAAAGTTTTAATCACTGAAAATATTTTTGGTATATCTAAGTGTAATTATATATGACTGAACAATATTTGATGGAGCATTTTATTTATTGAGAATGAGTTGATTATAGCTATACAATTGTACTTACAAATGTATAGAGAAAGGCAATGTGTTTTATAAAAATCTTGTACTTTAATTCATTTCAATCACAGGGGCTTTTAGCAATACTTACATGTAGCAAGAATTAATAGCATAGAAGAAATATGTAACAGTACATAATTACATCAGTATGTTACTAGCCCCTGTGATTCAGTATGAGGATTTCACATTAGGTGCCTTTCAAGTATTAACTAGCTGCATTTGAATGAGAATTTCAGACTTTGTTTGATTCTTTTTATACAATTTTCAAAGACATATGTATGTACTATTTAAAATATATTTTTATGAGAATTGTATGCCTTAATTCACCATAAAAACAAAGTTAACATGATATTTAATTACCGGTATTGTAAATTGTTAGCAGATCTACCGGGATCAAATTACATGATAAATACTTTGTATTTAGCTGAACAGTATGAAATATTTTGTGTCCTTAGTTAGGTAATAAGCCTCATGAAGCAATAATTAACACTGCAATCCCAGCAAGAATTATGTTTAGTACATGTATATATCCAATGGCCGAGTGGTTAAGGTGTCCCGACACTTTAACACTAGCCCTCCACCACTGGGTTGCGAGTTCGAAACCTACGTGGAGCAGTTGCCAGGTACTGACCGTAGGCCGGTGGTTTTTCTCCGGGTACTCCGGCTTTCCTCCACCTTCAAAACCTGGCACGTCCTTAAATGACCCTGGCTGTTAATTGGACGTTAAACAAAAACAAACAAACCAAAATATCCAATACAGATAATTAAGGACTACATTAAATCGTATCATCCAGTGAACCTTCACTTCTGGCCTTCCCAATATCTAGTCGGTCTAATTAGATATTGACCGGAAGTATTCTGACCAGTAATTTCGCATGTCCAAATTGACCACAAGAAATTTATTTTGAAACTGGCAATAGTGTTTAAACTCATTTGAAAATGCTCTTACAAGGTACAGAACAGCCATACATTCACAACTTGTGTAGAATATGAACTTTTAACAGACTAAATATCATTGCATCTATTGTAAACATACATATTTTAGCAGTAATATTATCTTTGCACTTTTCACATTAGAAGCATTACGCTTAAGTATGATTGCAGTAATTGCACTTTCTATATACTCTTTCGTTATGAAATAATTTTGGCGCACCAATTCACAAATCCAGCAAAATTTGAGTACGCCAAATGAAATATGATTACAATTTAAGCATCATAACATTCCTAGAAATGTTGGGGTATAAAACCAGCAAAATCCATCTATCACAAATCCAGTTTCATTGCCACAAAAACAATCCATGCAGTGATACATTTTATTTAAAATTTGTGAAAAGTAAGTATAGAATTGTCAGAGGCTGTCTGTTGTTTTTCAATTTTAAAAATAAATATGATTAGTGCATGCATACTTGTAATTTTAGCATGTGTTGATATAACCAGATCAAAATAAATATATTTAAAAGTTCAGATTCTTGTCGTTTCATTTTTCTGCTATGACCAATAGCCCATGATCAAACAGAGGACAAACACACAAATTTTTTGAACAATTTCTTTTAATAAATTTTCAGATCATTGCATGTGTAAATGACAAATACATTTAGCCCTATAAGTGAGGATCACCCAGTGATATCTGACAATCACCCAGTGATATCTGACAATAACCCAGTGATATCTGATGATCACCCAGTGATATCTGACAATCACCCAGTGATATCTGACAATAACCCAGTGATATCTGACGATCACCCAGTGATATATGACGATCTCCCCAGTGATATCTGACAATCACCCAGTGATATCTGATGATCACCCAGTGATATCTGACAATCACCCAGTGATATCTTACAATCATCCAGTGATATCTGATGATCACCCAGTGATATCTGACGATCACCCCAGTGATATCTGACAATCACCCCAGTGATATCTGACAATCACCCAGTGATATCTGACAATCACCCAGTGATATCTGACAATCACCCAGTGATATCTGGCGATTGCCCGGTGATATCTGATGTTCGCCTATTGATATCTGATCTTTCAACAAAGCTATACAGATAACTAGTTTGTGAACAATAACATGACTCTTTTATTGAACTATGGGTAAGTGACTCCATGCATGTTTAATTGAAATCATCTGTAATTTATCTAAACATATGTATATAAATATATTTCTTTAACAGTTCAAAATTTATAAGCCGGGCAAGCTTGATCTGTGGGTGATACATTTTGCCGATAAATTTTGTAACAAAAAAGCAAAATTGCCCCAGACAATGTTAAAAAAGTTGTACATGTAATAAGAATAAAGACCATGCAAAGAAGAAATGGAAGAATCTGTTCTACAACATCCATTGTCTGTCTTATTTCAAAAGGGAGACAAAGTAACAAATTTCTAGATAGTCAATGATGACAATATCAAATATTCTAGCAGTACCCATGATAAAAACCAATATACTGTCTGTATAACAGTGATTATCAACATTCTGACAATAATCATAACTAATATTCTGTCAGTTTCTGTGATCATAACAAATATTCTGTCAGTAACCTATATAGACAAACAATATTCTGTCAGTAACAAAAATATTAACCAATATTCTGTCAGTAACAGTGATAATAACCAATATTCTGTCGGTAACGATGATATTAACCAATATTCTGTCAGTAACAGTGATAATAACCAATATTCTGTCAGTAACAGTGATAATAACCAATATTCTGTCAGTAACAGTGATAATAACCAATATTCTGTCAGTAACAGTGATAATAACCAATATTCTGTCAGTAACAGTGATAATAACCAATATTCTGTCGGTAACGATGATAATAACCAATATTCTGTCCGTAACAGTGATAATAACCAATATTCTGTCCGTAATAGTGATAATAACCAATATTCTGTCCGTAATAGTGATAATAACCAATATTCTGTCAGTAACAGTGATAATAACCAATATTCTGTCGGTAATAGTGATAATAACCAATATTCTGTCAGTAACAGTGATAATAACCAATATTCTGTTTGTATCTGTGATAATAACCAATATTCTGTCATAACCAATATTCTGTTTGTATCTGTGATAATAACCAATATTCTGTCAGTAACAGTGATAATAACCAATATTCTGTCGGTAACGATGATAATAACCAATATTCTGCTTGTATATTTGAAAATAACCAATAATCTGTTGGTAATAGTGATAATAACCAATATTCTGTCAGTAACAGTGATAATAACCAATATTCTGTCGGTAATAGTGATAATAACCAATATTCTCTCGGTAATGGTGATAATAACCAATATTCTGTCAGTAACAGTGATAATAACCAATATTCTGTCAGTAACAGTGATAATAACCAATATTCTGTCCGTAACAGTGATAATAACCAATATTCTGTCAGTAACAGTGATAATAACCAATATTCTGTTTGTATCTGTGATAATAACCAATATTCTGTCATAACCAATATTCTGTTTGTATCTGTGATAATAACCAATATTCTGTCAGTAACAGTGATAATAACCAATATTCTGTCGGTAACGATGATAATAACCAATATTCTGCTTGTATCTTTGAAAATAACCAATATTCTATCAATAACAGTGATAATAACCAATATTCTGTCAGTTACAGTGATAATAACCAATATTCTGACAGTTACAGTGATAATAACCAATATTCTCTCCTCAACAGTGATCATAATATCTAATATTCTAACTCAAATATATATACTAAAATGGAATGTCTTGGTTAAATATAATTTCAACAAAATAATTTGGCTGATTGGGAAAATAATTGTTTGTACAGTAAAAATGATATAATACATTATTATGATATATTTAACATAAATGAATGCTACAAAATTTTACATTTTGTTTCATACAAAAAATAAACAAGCTTTCCTGCATGATAATTTTGTAATTTGTTCTTTAACAAATTAATGTACAAAAGTTTAGTTTGCATAGCCATATCAAGTTGTGAAACTATTGTTAAAACAGTTTCATATAAATAAAGATTGTAATGGTAATGATTGTATACACAGAAATACGTGATGAGAAGTAAACGGTGAAAGTATTGCATATTAGACTAATACGATTAAGTACAAATCTGATTTACTGTCGTTATCCTGAACACAAAAGGTCACGCACTGTACAATATCACACAAGAATCAAACAAATTAAAGCTAGGAAAACCTCTCATGAATAACACTGCACAGGTATATATCTCTTTAACAGTGAAAACCACAGGAATATCTAAGGCATTTTGTTCAAAGTATGTCATTTAAAAACAAAAATATATAGTTCCGACAACAGACAAGGGAATGATATTGAATGGCAAAACGTAAAATACATATCGGATATTTCACCAAAATGATTTTAACTTTGTGTAAGACCAGTGCTTTGTCAAGGGCACCCTAATACAGGTGTTTTTTGAGAGCATGGTTAAGAAAGGTACTTTTTCGAGAGCACACATAAGACAGGTGCTTTTTTGAGAGCACGCATAAGACAGGTGCTTTTTTAAGAGTACACTTAAAACAGGTGCTTTTTTCGAGAGCACTCCATCTCCTTTGCCATTGTATGCTAGCTAGTGATCACATTAGAATATTGGGTGGGAAAATTTTAAATGACCAAAAACTGGTGTATAAAGTAAATGCTGTATAATAGAAATCTTGACATCTATTACATTACAAGTAAAGAAGCTCTTAGAAATCATCTTATCATATAACATCATAGACCATAGGCACATGAATAGGTAACTGATGAAAACAAAACATTGTACATTATGTAATAATATATCTATCTAGTTAAATATGTGCCATGAACCACCTTTAGTTAAAAGGAGTTTGTCTACCTCTAAAAAAAAAAAAAAACTCTTAGGAAAATAAAATTAGACATCACAGTCTTTCTATATATAGTGACAAGAAGTTTGATAATGTCTATTATTACTTACACAACCTCTCAGAAAATATCTGAGCGTCATATTATTACACATCAAACAGATGGTTGGTAAAATTGTCCTAGCCGATGTTCTTGTTGTCACTTAGCTTGAGGAGTTCTAAAGTAGTGTTCAGCAATTTTTTGTTTCTAATATTTGTTACTTTCATTACCAGAGTTATGTATGAAATAAAATCACTATATAATAGATTTCATTTTCAAAAATCAAGATCATTAGGAAAATGCTGCAAATTCTTTTTGATTATGAGCCTTAAGCTTATCAATTACATTTTATGGTAATTGTGTGATTGCAATTATCTGCAATTTTTTTTCTTCATTTTTGCAGAATCATCAATTTTGAAATAGTAGACTAAAGTGTTTCACAAATAAGCCCTCTCTAAGCTTTAATACTAAACTTTCACAAGAGGAAAGGTGGGCTAAGGATAATTTCTCCAACATTACTGGCAATAACCTCAAAAACTCCCTACAGTATACTACCAAAGAGATATAACTACGGAAGGAAGGCTGTGGGAATACACTAGATTCAATCACACAGTGGTCAGTACTGTTTTATTTAGGCAAATCATGAAGTGTTATTTTATTACACACAATGAAAAACAACAATCCTGTTGAATATAAAGATGATCTGGTAATACAATGCTAGAAATTACTGTAGTACATGTAGTATGTATCTGTTGGGAGAATAAAATATTTGACCGTAGAATGTAGTTTGTCCGATCATATATAGGTAGCAACCGTAACATTCAGTTGTAAACTTAACAAAAGTGACTGGTCACACTTTCTATCTTTGATAGTTTTAGATATTTATGACCAATAAAAACAGCTAAATTTACTTATCTTTCAGTAAAACTTCAACCTCACAATTTATACAGTATAACTTTAAAAAAAAAAATTTGTTACTTAACTGAAATTGTTCATGATTAAAATGTGTATATTTTTTTCATTATTTTTATCTAAACTAAAAAAATAAATGATACAAATTCCTTTTAAGCAGGCACTTCCAATATAAGAAATTTCAACCAGTGACTTCACCGGTGAAAAGAAAAATAATGACATTAAAATTAAATTCATGTTTATTAACTGAATTCACATTTGTTCTTTGCAAGTACAATTTGTATATTACCAATATAGCTTATAGCGTTCAAAAACAAGTTCTGATTAAGTAGAAGGGCGAGTCAACTGCAACAAATAAATCTTGGTTATCATTTATTTATCTTATCTTGTATAGCATATATATATTGCATTAGAAATAAACAACAGAGATTGGAACTAGAAAATGTTAAACATTTTCTTTCAATTTCATAAATTTGATAGAAATAAGATAATCTATGAACTCAGTAAAGTTGACTAATGCTAAAAACGGAAGATTGCACAGTACAAATTGAAAAAGAGTAGAATAAAGATAGTACCACTTTTCAGTTAACTGATCAAACTTAACAGATAAATAGTCACCACATAATGTACATTAAATAATATACAGAAAGTAGAAAACATTAGACTCAATATATTCTACTTTCATTTTCTATATACATGTTATTGATAAAACAATACAACTTTGCCTGACAAGCTAAATGGTACCTACTTGCACAGATACTGTATTTAGCTAAAATATTTACAAAAAATATAATATTTCATCTTTCAAAACAATTCTTATTTACATGTAAAAATCAACCAGATTAATTTTCATATTTCTATACAAAAAATATGTACAGCATTCTATGCATAGATATGTACATTTAAATTATTTAATAAAATTGTTCCACAACTTTTCTCTTCTATAATGTAGACTTTAAAGAACAGAATAAAAAGACTAGAAAGGGGAGATAACTCAAGCCTACAATGATTTGTCTCGTCGAATGAAAGACATTAAAGCACAAAAGGTATGCAGAAATATATATATATACATTATCATATACAATTATTAACTGGAATAATATTGAAGAATATTTCATGAAAATAGCACCAAATACATAAACAGATATATACAGAATCATACCATCAACCTGCTAAACTGTTTTGTAATAGAATTTCGATGTCATGGCTGTAGATGGTATTTGTGCCCCCTGTTCAACCAAAATATTTCTAGCCGTCCACATGCACGTATCAGGTTTTACCTTATTCACTCCTTTATTTATTGGACACTAAATTTGACAATGTTTGATAAACTACCTCTGACTCAGTTATCTCCCTTTGAAAGAACAACAACCATTCTGTGTCTGATAGTAAGCATGAGGACATTGCCTGCTTATCAAGGAGGTTATGCTTAATCTTTTAATAGACAGATTAAAACCACAAAAATATAATCATATAGAAATTAAACGAAAACAGAATATAATATCTGTTATATCAACTGCATCATTTTGATAAGAAAATATATCTTTAAAGGTTTCAAATTTTTAGCAAAATTCGAAATATTTCAACCATTAAAAGAAAAAAATTACATGGTTAAAGTTTATTTTGCCTAGTGTATTTATTTAACAATATCATTGCTATAAGTATTAATTCAAGTTAAAGGAGACAATCTTTTCTCTGTTATATCAGATCAGATTTATTTACAGAACTCTATACAAGTACTATAAATACATCTTTAAAAACTCATTTTAATTATTAACTAGAAAATGCATATGTCAGTATAATTCAATTTCGAATATACTTTTTTATATATTTTCTGGCACTATACACACTGTTTCCTATAAAAGCTTAATCAAACTGATTATAATTTTTCATCTGATATTTCATTTTAACAGAACAGAATTTTATCTCTTTTGTATAGGAATATTTTTAACACTTACATACCTGGCTAGACAATGTCATGTATCCATTAATAGAATGAGTTTAATATAGAAGAGAGATAGAATTACCATTAATTATAACTTAGAGAGGGGCAAATTTAAAACAAGGGACACAAATACCATACCACAGTATTGGCTGAAGACCAATTCAGATCAATTAAAAAAAATCTAACTTTTAAAAAAGAATTACAGTTAAACATTTCATGTGTCTTTTTTTTCTTGTAATGTTTAACAAATTATAATATTGGTACCAGAAATAGCACAACCCAATCTACTCAAAAGAAACTCCTCACAAATAAATGCATGGATGGTTATGTCTGTGATCACAGTCTGAATTCATATTAAGTCATTATAGCGCCGTGCTTAACCGTCGGGGCCTTAGTCCACACAAGTCATTATAGCGCCATTCTTAACCCTCAGGGCCTTAGTCCACACAAGGCACTATAGCACAGTGCTAGCCCTCAGATCACAGTCCACACAAGGCACTATAGCACAGTGCTAACCTACAGATCACAGTCCACACAAGGCACTATAGCACAGTGCTAACCTACAGATCACAGTCCACACAAGGCACTATAGCACAGTGCTAGCCCTCAGATCACAGTCCACACAAGGCACTATAGCACAGTGCTAGCCCTCAGATCACAGTCCACACAAGGCACTATAGCACAGTGCTAGCCCTCAGATCACAGTCCACACAAGGCACTATAGCACAGTGCTAGCCCTCAGATCACAGTCCACACAAGGCACTATAGCACAGTGCTAACCTACAGATCACAGTCCACACAAGGCACTATAGTGTTTAACATACAGGTATCCTTGGTGTCAATCACACAACACTCTCGTAATATTTCTTTACTTTTGTCTGGCCTTCCTTAATGTTGTGAGACATAACTTCTTTCCTCAGTTGGCATAGCTCCTTTTCTTTTGCCTGAAATATTTACAATTTGTAAAAATTTACAAATATTTCCAAATATTGATAATTACAAACAATATTGATAGCAAATGATTTTATGTCCATTATGATGTAATAATTCTGCCTTAAGAAGTAACAATGGCAGTATATTGTCAACTAAATGTCTCTTCTATTGATACTGTTCATATATTGAGGAATCAAATGTCTGGACAGCAAACTGAATGTGTAATGTCAATATACAAAATAAGCTGCTGTGTCATGACGTTTACAGTCAATATAAATGACACACTTTGGATATGGTAGGAGGACCAGACTTACTTCAAGTTCCCTGTGAAGCCATCGCTGATTGTCTTTACACTCCTGTTGGACTTCCTCACGGATGATTTGTCGTAGCTATGGGATGGAAAGACAAATTAAATACAGACAATGATAATGAAGGTTAACTACTATAGCATTTATCCTGTAATGAGCCGAGGAGACAACAAATCAACAGAATCAGAGTGAGGGATGCGTTTATTGTGAGACAATGGAAAGGTATTTGTAAGCATGTTCCTGGAACTGTAATGGACAAATGGTGACACATTCCTACACATACTATCAGATTTGTTGATGAAATCAAGAGATGAATTATGATCAATCACTTCAAAAACATATTTACACTATAGCAAACAACAGTATAATTCCATATAAAATCTCGATCAATTTTTTTTTTTTTTCATTTTATCTTTTATATTTGCATTACAGATTAAGCTTTCATACAAAAATATAATAATCTACTCGTTGTATATTTGGTCACATGACCAAGAAGATGTATCCCTATCGGCTATTAAGAAGGTATGTAACAATTAAGAGGAAGTAATTCTCAAGGAGGGGAGATAACTTACATCCTGCATGCTGCCTGAAGCCAGACTGGAGGAACTAGACATTGCGGGGGGCTCGGAAACCTTCTGTTTGATGTCCCATAACATCTGGGACACCTCCGGCCACCAGGGGACCTGAGGTGATGGCTGGAATGGCTGGTCAAGCTCCAGGTCTATGTTGGATTTATAAATCTCTTGTTGAAACATTTGTTCCCGAAGGAGATTCACCATCTACAAGGACAAGGATACATCTGTACATGGCTTATTCTGTCATCTTCATTTATATCAAGTACAATACCATTTATCGTAACCCTTTCTCAAAGTAATCAATGGCCTAATTGATCACAATAGCTGTATGATTTGTGCTAGTATACTTCCTCAGTAATAATGACCTTGACTCCTATATTTCCTAGTTCAACAGCATCTGATATAACGTTATCTCTGATAAATGACCTTGACCCCTACAATATTCAAAATGAATCATCTATGTTACAATTGCTCCGTGGCTAATGACCTTTGACCCCAATTCTCAAAAAAATTTTGATCACATATCTTTCAACACCTACACCTTTCCACATCTTTGACCAAGATATCCTGTATGGCATTGTGTTGTTTGACTTTTTCTTAATTCAAAACTCTAATGAATGACCCATGATTCCTTAATTGTGACCCATTCACCTTTGATCTATATATACCGACCTTACATTTCAGTAGTTACAAATGACTGAGACAAATACCTTATGTACAACCTCTAGCACGATCAGAGGTTGGAATCTATCATTTCCAACTTGTGTTGCAGCCATTCTGTTTGCAAGGTATTGCTCCATTTCTGTGACTTCTTTCCGTACCTCAGTCCACAGGTGCTGCAGTTCATCCAATTCGGTCCTAATTATCACAGAAAATTCAAGTTTATAGATACATTTAAATGCCAAATACTGTAAATGTCTATATTGTTCAAATGTCTTATGATTTAATGCCATAAAGCTCATATCAGTTATCAATTGTTAAATGACCTAATTATACTGTTGATAGGATGTTAAAAAATACTATGGATAAATAATATTGACTTTTCTTTAAACTTTAACAGATATCTGTCCAGTCATGAATCAATTATCCCAATGATGGAAATATATACATCATCTCAGTCATAATAAAAATTGGCTGTCTTAATTAAATGGATAAATAAACTAGTCTTAATTAAAGAGGCTTACCCGCAGACGGACCGGTAAACGGCACATCTCCGATCACTAAATAAACTTCAGTACACGTTTCTATGTGACAAAATTAGAGGCTTTCCGACTTTATTTCTTGAAAACAATTACAGAATATGTATTTAAAAGACGTTTTAAAACTCAACCTGAGAGGGAAATGTATGGAATATAACGGCAAATCTTCTTTGTAAATCGCCGCTGCCTTTGAAGTTATCACTGTGCGGCACTGTGCACGTGCTTGTTTCTTTGATGTGTCAATCAAATTAGACTTATTGCGGGTTGCGATTAAATAAATAATATTTAAAAATGAGGTTTTAATATCACTTTTCAGCGTTTTATAAGGAAAATAAAATGAAAAACTCAACAATTCCAACAATCTGTCATGTGTAAAAAATCTTTTTCTATTAGCCAATTTTTCTGATCTCTCTGCGGGCAAGCCTCTTTAAATGAATATATATATATTTATATAATAAACAAGCTGCTAATTTTCCTATAAATATGAGTTATGAAAAGAATCTTACATTTGTGTCTATGTCATTTCTTCAGTATTCCTCGTAAGAATTACAGACTACTTATTAAACTAAATACTGTCAATAATTAATGAAGTAGTCTTATCTGGCACTTTATAAATTTTGCTAATTGTAGATCAAATAAACGTGAAAATGTATATCTGTATATTTACTTATCATCAGGACTAAGCTCATCCCAGACAAGCTGTTTGTTGACTAGGAAGGTTGTCTCCATTACATTCAGCTCCAACTTGTACCGATGGAGGGCATACTGGACTAGCTGGGTCTCCTCCTGTAGTAACTGAAACCAGACTTCCCAGTTAGACTTAGGCATTTCTATCAATAACCTGTAGTCTAGTTTATTTCATACAATATTTTGTGATTATATATAGTCTCAGTCTTTGTCGGGGATTAAGTTTCGTGCAAAACAACCATGCCATGTAAATATGATAAATATTTAATGTAATTATCAATATAATAAGTATTTATTGTCATGCTATGTTTAATTTTGATGACCATGAATAGATCAAAATGAAATCACCCTTGAATATCACCAACCATACAGTACCGATTCATACATAAGAAAATTAATTAATATTGAAAACAGATGTTTTATAGTAAAATGATAATGATTTCCTGACAGTGTGTGAATCCTATAACTGTTCAAACCATTAAGAATGAGGATTTATAAGCAACTAACTGGCAAAAAAGGTTTACCTTGAGAAGAAGATTCCCGAAATCTTTAACCTATTTGACCCTTTTCACTTGAAAATATGTCATTTTCTATGGTATATTATATTTGATGTGACTTACCAGTCGTTGCTGAATGGAGGGCCAGGTTTTGATGGGATGTTTAGGCTGATACTTTGTTACTGGTACAGAACCTCGTGTCTCCTGCTGTAAAACACCAAAATCATGTTACCATATACATTCTCAATTAAGTAACAATTAAGCAACAATCGAGTCATAGCAACTGCTTTATTAAACTTAAAGTAATATTTACTAAGTATATTCCTATTTACTTTGTTTAACACACGGGTAGATGATCAGCAGGAATCCAGACCTAAAACAATTGACCCTACTTAATATCTTACCTGGAATGTTACTGGTTTGTTGACAAGCTGTTTTAGTTTGGTATATTCGATGGATTCGTCCATGACACTTGAAACACTACCATCGAATGAAGAGTTAACGCTGCGGTTAAGATCGACAAAACGACTGTGTCTTTCTCCATCAGTATCAGAATCAACCTGACGTTTGTATGGCATGTAAAGTGATTCACTGGATGACAAGATCTTGGATGACCTTGATCTGTGTTTTGCTGTTATAGAGTGTTGGTGAGGTAAGTATGAAGGTTGATTCGGCGTAGATGCCCATTCTGGGCGGACAGGTCTCTTCAAGGGAGTAAACTCTAAGGGATTAACCGAAGCACTAGAAGTAATTGATCCGTAACTCATATTCATGTCTTGACTACCTGTGTCCATATTTGGAGATATTTGTGATGCATTGTCTTGGTAGGAAAGGGAAATAACTCCCTTTTCAGCACCAGACCCTGACAACTGTCCTGATTTTATCCACTCCCGAGGGAGCTCAATGGTCAACACAACAGATCGGTCAGACAAAGTCTCATTGCCAGAGTCGCACTGATCCGACTGGACGGTTTGAATCTTTTCAAATCCAAGTGTGGAATCTGAACTTCCAAATATGTCATCGGTGGAGATTGAAGCATCTTTTCTAACAGCCCTTTTGTCACTAGGGATGACAAACACTGGTCTGGGAATGGTGTTGTTTGAGCCGAGACTTGGTGAGGGAGGTCTCTCCTGGACGTTTTGGAGGATTGTAGCACTGCTTTGATAGGTCTGGTCGCTTTCTGCACTGCTGCCCATATTAGACACCTATAAAACATACAATAAAAGTCATCAATGTTATCTTAATTTTGATTGGCTGAGCAAAATCATATATTATACAATTTATGCAGATAGTATAGATGACCCTAACACTCTAGGTGGATCCTTTACCCCTCTACTGGATACAGAGACATGCAAGCTGATTGTTAGCATGCATGTAGCTATGAACTGTACCTGCTGCCCCCCACAACACGATCATTAGAAGTGACTAAATTCAAGATCCTATGTTTTCTATATTTCTAATTTTTTCCCTCCTAGGACTCCCTTGACACTGCCTCACTTTTGACATTCAGTTCCAGGTTTGCTATTGTAGACAGAATTTAATGTATTGTTGCTACTGAACCCCTCTCTAGTCCTCTGTGAGGAGAGCCACACCCCTTATTATACATCATTGAATCTTGACTTTAGCCAACAAATACTCCAGACCAAATTTCATCAAAATTCTTTCATTCATTCAGGACTAGTAGTAATTTAAAAAAAAAAAATGTTGGCAGATGCCAGACGAGGGATGAATGATGGATACTGCACAATGGCATATGCTCACAAGACTTTTGAGCCATGCAGGTGTGCTACAAAAAGGTAAATTCCTCTTCTGATTAGCACTCAGCATTTTGGGAGTGGTCCACGACTGCTTTGTCCGTTGTCAATATAATTGTGACCGAGTGGGGTGTCCGGCTGTCTTTGGAAGTATACTTCAGTGAGGTTGCACTATAAATTTGGCATCAGTTGGAAGTATGCTTCAGTGAGATAGCACTATAAATTCAGCATCAGTTTTATGCTATCACAAATAGACAATATCTCACAAAGCCTCCCCAAAATACACATGTATCCACTACTCACATGCATCTTTAGCACAAGTGAGTCTGTCCTTATATTAGATGACCATAACTGTTGACAGGACATTGAAAGATACATAACTGAAAGCAAAGCTGAGGGTGATTGGGACTTACAGTCTGGAGAATCAGAGGTTAGGATATTAATCACAGCATCAGGACAGGTTTCTTCATTTTTCAGTCGGAATTCTGTCCAGAAATCTGGTCACATGTCTACAGGTATATTTTCTTTGATATTTCTGATAACTATGACCATCAACGTTCAATGAATTCACAAATATTTACATCCTGGTAACAGATGTTTCAACAAATTGACCTAGATTAATTCATACAAAAGCCAGATATTTTTGCTATACAAGAGGACCAATGGGCATGTATCCATCACCTGATTCTAATGAACTTTGAAGTTGATGCAGGTCAGTTATGTAGATCAATGCTAAGCTGTTTGCTACTTTATTCAAACATAAAAGAAGGCTAAGTTTATTCATTGAAAATATATACAGGTCTATCTCTCAGGTTTCTGGGCTTCCTATAATAATGAGAAGTCATTGTTTATAGAGTTTAGCAAATTTGACCTCTGTGACCCTGAAAATAGTTCAAGGTAATTAATTTCAACAAACTTGGTGGCCTTCTTCCCAGCATGCTGCAGGTGCAATATCAGGTCTCTGGGCCTCTTGTGTAATTGAGAAGAAGTTGTTTAAACCTATTTGAGGTTGTGACCTTGAATGTAGGTCAATGTCATTCATTTGAACAAAATTGATAACTCTTTACCCTAGCACACTACAGACATATAGGTCTTCTTGGTTATTGAGAAGTGGTTGTTCAAAAGATTTTAACCTATTTGACCCCTATGACCTTGAATGTAGATCAAGGTCATTCAATGAAGCATATGTTACCTGTCCAATATCAGGTATCTGGCTTCTTAGTGAGATAAACACTGTTTAAAAGATTCTAGCTTGTTTGACCAGTAGCTGTGACCTTGAGCAAACTTGGTAGCCCATAATCCCAGCATAAATTTTTGTAACAGGCCCAATATCAAGTCTCTCAGCCTCTCAGTTATTGATAAGAAATTGTATATAGGAAAAAGTTGACAATGGACACACAGATGAATGCTGCACCCTCCGGACAGGTGAGCTAAAATGCATAAAAAACATGATTTCATTCAGGCTTGATGTTTATTGTTTGTTTAATTTGGTGGGTTTCATATACAACAGAGTACAATATATATTTAGTGTTCAAGGACACAACAATTTAGTGCCCTGACTACCAGAGGACTAAAACAAGCAATTCATTCTTTGACCTGAGCCCAGCATCATACCACTACACCACGTATGTGCACTGTACCTCTTAACACACAACATTTACAGGAAACATTGATCAGGAAACATGAAAATATGTACATATAGATATACATCACCGGTTTAATCATTTCAGATCTAACCATACACAATACTTCAGTTAAACCTACCTTTTCCTGTACATCTATGTGGTCCCCTTCAGCAAACCCACTACTATCTGACTGGACACTCTCCATCCTGCCCACGACTTCTGTAACAGCGAAAAACAGTTTAATTCAGTTTCAGCAAGTTTCAATTCAAATGTCAGACATACTTCTTTGGCATTCTTCATAATCTAGGACCAGTCAAGATGTGAATGATCGTCAATGACTGATCTAAGATACACAGCAGGAAAACATCACCAATAAATACGTATACTTAATTCATTTTCCAGCTGTTTAAAGAGCTCAAATTTCAGAACCTCAAAAAAATAGAAAAATAGACTATCATGTTTTTAGTTGAGAATTGTAGAGCTCATTTTAAACTAAATAAGGCAGGCACAAAAAGAAAAAATCAACACAATCTTGGTTAAGCTGAAGACTCGATAGGGATCGATCAATCCATATGAGCAGAATGCAATATGCATGTACCTCAATCTCTAGGTTAAATTAATCTCAGCTGAGGTATTCAGATGATATATAGAGTGGTCCAGTTTACATATGAATCTATGAATCTACTAAATACTATACACACCTTATACTCAGAGAAATTCTTCAGAACAAATTTTAGCACTTCTTTAGTGGAATTATATTGATGACAAACCTACCTGACATCCTCTGTCAATGACGTACATATACTACACTCAGTTTTCCTATACAATGTTCATTCTGTGTATTGTCAATTGCAGAAATCACTAAACTGTATCAATAAATAGAAATTCAAGTAGTGCTACGTCAGAGTTTTAGATTACCATATTTGAAGTCCTATAATTAGTGTCATCCTAGAAATTCTTCAGTTAAAATATCATCATACAAATTAAACAGTCTGTTCATCCTGTAAAACAGTTGATGAGACATAATTTGCTTTATTATTAAAAAACAACATCCTGAAATTCCTATAACTAAAAGATTGTCCTAAAAATCCTTAATCAACGGAAAACACTGTTCTAGAAATCCTCAACAAAACACCATCCTAGAATACCTTAATCAAAACACCATCCTAGAAATCCTCAACAACACACCATCCTAGAAATCCTCACACATCCATCCTAGGAATCCTCAAAAAACACCATCCTAGAAATCCTTAATCAAAACACCATCCTAGTAATCCTCAACAAACATCCATCCTAGAAATCCTTAATCAAAACACCATCTAGAAATCTTAATCAAAAACACCATCCTAGAAATCCTTAATCAAAACATCCTAGAAATCCTCAACAAAACACATCTCGAAATCCTTAATCAAAACACCATCCTAGAAATCCTCAATCAAAACACCATCCTAGAAATCCTTAATCAAAACACCATCCTAGAAATCCTCAATCAAAGCACCATCCTAGAAATCCTCAACAACACACCATCCTAGAAATCCTCAACAAAACATCATCCTAGAAATCCTTAATCAAAACACCATCCTAGAAATCCTCAACAAAACACCATCCTAGAAATCCTTAATCAAAACACCATCCTAGAAATCCTTAATCAAAACACCATCCTAGAAATCCTCAACAACACACCATCCTAGAAATCCTCAACAAAACACCATCCTAGAAATCCTTAATCAAAACACCATCCTAGAAATCCTCAACAAAACACCATCCTAGAAATCCTTAATCAAAACACCATCCTAGAAATCCTCAACAACACACCATCCTAGAAATCCTCAACAAAACACCATCCTAGAAATCCTTAATCAAAACACCATCCTAGAAATCCTCAACAAAACACCATCCTAGAAATCCTTAATCAAAACACCATCCTAGAAATCCTTAATCAAAACACCATCCTAGAAATCCTTAATCAAAACACCATCCTAGAAATCCTCAACAAAACACCATCCTAGAAATCCTTAATCAAAACACCATCCTAGAAATCCTCAATCAAAACACCATCCTAGAAATCCTTAATCAAAACACCATCCTAGAAATCCTCAATCAAAGCACCATCCTAGAAATCCTCAACAACACACCATCCTAGAAATCCTCAACAAAACATCATCCTAGAAATCCTTAATCAAAACACCATCCTAGAAATCCTCAACAAAACACCATCCTAGAAATCCTTAATCAAAACACCATCCTAGAAATCCTTAATCAAAACACCATCCTAGAAATCCTCAACAACACACCATCCTAGAAATCCTCAACAAAACACCATCCTAGAAATCCTTAATCAAAACACCATCCTAGAAATCCTCAACAAAACACCATCCTAGAAATCCTTAATCAAAACACCATCCTAGAAATCCTTAATCAAAACACCATCCTAGAAATCCTCAATCAAAACACCATCCTAGAAATCCTCAACAAAACACCATCCTAGAAATCCTCAATCAAAGCACCATCCTAGAAATCCTCAACAAAACACCATCCTAGAAATCCTCAATCAAAGCACCATCCTAGAAATCCTCAACAACACACCATCCTAGAAATCCTCAACAAAACATCATCCTAGAAATCCTTAATCAAAACACCATCCTAGAAATCCTCAATCAAAACACCATCCTAGAAATCCTCAACAAAACACCATCCTAGAAATCCTCAATCAAAGCACCATCCTAGAAATCCTCAACAACACACCATCCTAGAAATCCTCAACAAAACATCATCCTAGAAATCCTTAATCAAAACACCATCCTAGAAATCCTCAACAACACACCATCCTAGAAATCCTCAACAAAACACCATCCTAGAAATCCTTAATCAAAACACCATCCTAGAAATCCTCAACAAACACCATCCTAGAAATCCTTAACCAAAACACCATCCTAGAAATCCTTAATCAAAACACCATCCTAGAAATCCTTAATCAAAACACCATCCTAGAAATCCTCAACAAAACACCATCCTAGAAATCCTTAATCAAAACACCATCCTAGAAATCCTTAATCAAAACACCATCCTAGAAATCACTCAACAACACACATCCTAGAAATCCTCAACAAACGCCCATCCTAAAATCCTCAACAACACACCATCCTAGAAATCCTCAATCAAAACACCATCCTAGAAATCCTCAACAAAACACCATCCTAGAAATCCTCAACAAAACACCATCCTAGAAATCCTTAATCAAAACACCATCCTAGAAATCCTCAACAAAACACCATCCTAGAAATCCTTAATCAAAACACCATCCTAGAAATCCTAATCAAAACACCATCCTAGAAATCCTTAATCAAAACACCATCCTAGAAATCCTCAATCAAAACACCATCCTAGAAATCCTTAATCAAAACACCATCCTAGAAATCCTCAATCAAAACACCATCCTAGAAATCCTCAATCAAAACACCATCCTAGAAATCCTCAACAAAACACCATCCTAGACCATCCTAGAAATCCTTAATCAAAACACCATCCTAGAAATCCTCAATCAAAACACCATCCTAGAAATCCTTTATCAAACAAACACCATCCTAGAAATCCTTAATCAAAACACGCAACATTCAAGAAATTCTTAATCAAAACACACACCATCCTAGAAATCCTTAATTAAAACACACACCATCCTAGAAATCCTTAATCAAAACACACACCATCCTAGAAATCCTTAATCAAAACACACACCATCCTAGAAATCCTTAATTAAAACACACACCATCCTAGAAATCCTTAATCAAAACACACACCATCCTAGAAATCCTTAATTAAAACACACACCATCCTAGAAATCCTTAATTAAAACACACACCATCCTAGAATTCCTTATTTAAAACACACACTCTCCTAGAAATCCTTAATCAAAACACACACCATCCTAGAATTAAATAATTAAAACACACACCATCCTAGAAATCCTTAATTAATACACACACCATTCTAGAATTCCTTAATCAAGACACACACCATCCTAGAAATCCTTAATTAAAACACACACCATCCTAGAAATCCTTAATTAAAACACACACCATCCTAGAAATCCTTAATTAAAACACACACTCTCCTAGAAATCCTTAATCAAAACACACACCATCCTAGAATTAAATAATCAAAACACACACCATCCTAGAAATCCTTTATCAAACACACACCATCCTAGAAATCCTTAATTAAAACACACACCATCCTAGAAATCCTTAATTAAAACACACACTCTCCTAGAAATCCTTAATCAAAACACACACCATCCTAGAAATCCTTAATTAAAACACACACCATCCTAGAAATCCTTTATCAAAACACACACCATCCTAGAAATCCTTAATCAAAACACACACCATCCTAGAATTAAATAATCAAAACACACACCATCCTAGAAATCCTTAATTAAAACACACACCATCCTAGAAATCCTTTATCAAAACACACACCATCCTAGAAATCCTTAATTAAAACACACACCATCCTAGAAATCCTTTATCAAACACACACCATCCTAGAAATCCTTAATTAAAACACACACCATCCTAGAAATCCTTAATTAAAACACACACTCTCCTAGAAATTCTTAATCAAGACACACACCATCCTAGAAATCCTTAATTAAAACACACACCATCCTAGAAATCCTTAATTAAAACACACACCATCCTAGAATTCCTTATTTAAAACACACACCGACTAGAAATCCTTAATCAAAACACACACCATCCTAGAATTAAATAATTAAAACACACACCATCCTAGAAATCCTTAATTAATACACACACCATTCTAGAATTCCTTAATCAAGACACACACCATCCTAGAAATCCTTAATTAAAACACACACCATCCTAGAAATCCTTAATTAAAACACACACCATCCTAGAAATCCTTAATTAAAACACACACTCTCCTAGAAATCCTTAATCAAAACACACACCATCCTAGAATTAAATAATCAAAACACACACCATCCTAGAAATCCTTTATCAAACACACACCATCCTAGAAATCCTTAATTAAAACACACACCATCCTAGAAATCCTCAACAAAACACCATCCTAGAAATCCTTAATCAAAACACACACCATCCTAGAAATCCTTAATTAAAACACACACCATCCTAGAAATCCTTAATTAAAACACACACCATCCTAGAATTCCTTAATCAAGACACACACCATCCTAGAATTAAATAATTAAAACACACACCATCCTAGAAATCCTTAATTAATACACACACCATCCTAGAATTCCTTAATCAAGACACACACCCTCCAAGAATTAAATAATTAAAACACACACCATCCTAGAAATCCTTAATTAATACACACACCATTCTAGAATTCCTTAATCAAGACACACACCATCCTAGAATTGCTTAATTAAAACACACACCATCCTAGAAATCCTTAATTAAAACACACACTCTCCTAGAAATACTTTATAAATACACACACCATCCTAGAATTAAATAATCAAAACACACACCATCCTAGAAATCCTTAATTAAAACACACACCATCCTAGAATTCCTTATTTAAAACACACACCGACTAGAAATCCTTAATCAAAACACACACCATCCTAGAAATCCTTAATTAAAACACACAACATTCTAGAAATCCTTAATTTAAACACACACCATCCTAGAAATCCTTAATTAAAACACACACCATCCTAGAATTCCTTAATCAAAACACACACCATCCTAGAAATCCTTAATTAATACACACACCATCCTAGAAATCCTTAATTAATTCACACACCATCCTAGAACTCCTTAATCAAAACACACACCATCCTAGAAATCCTTAATTAATACACACACCATCCTAGAAATCCTTAATTAATACACACACCGACTAGAAATCCTTAATCAAATTACACAACATTCTAAAAACTCTTAATTAAAATACCAATCTATATATATAGCAATCATTAATTACAGCATTATCCTAAATAATCCCTGATTATAAACAACAGTGTCCTTGGATATCCTATGAACAGGTCTACATATATACACAATGTATATCTAGCAGGTCTATATATATACACAATGTATATCAACATGTAAGGTAGAATTGTCACTGACCTATATAACATACCTAACATACCAACCAAATCAATACATTACTGATGCACAACTAGACATTTGTATATAACACTCAAATAAACACACCTTTCCTACAGTAAATGATATGGCAGTGTGTTCTGTTCATATTCCATAATACTTCTATCAAAGACTAAATGACACTGTGATCAGGGCCTAAAATGTGCTCTTCAAACTGAAATTTGACAAAGTTTTTTTTTTAACAATAGTACATGGATGAATTTGTCACAGATGAGAGTGGTTCCCTATCTTTCAATTACATCATTATTATATTTCATAGACCTTATTTTTTTTTATTTCCTGTAGAAATTAAACCATGCAATTTCTAATTGCGTTTCCTAAATCCTTTAATCAAGTAAATACTTTTTACATTTTATTTGTCTGAAATGCAATGACGCATATAGTTTTCTGTTTGTCAAAGTTAAAATATTATATATAAGTTAATAAAAAAAAAATTAATAATAAAATTTAATTCTGACTCAATTATCTTCTTGTTTTTTTTGTTTTTTTGTTTGTATTTTTCTTATTTAAATATATATATATATATATTAATGTATTTATAACAATATAACAGATCAAATTTTAAGTATTTTTTGTCCGTGCATATTTCATACTGTACTGAAAATTTGTTTTCGGGAAGTTGCCCATCTTAACATTTTTTTTTCAATTATGTAATAGATTAATATCTAAAATTCAATTTAAAATATATAAATACTGACCATTTGCCTGTCCCATCTTTAACGTGGAGATAATTCCCAGTCCCGTAGATACTGTCTAGGTTACTTTTAAATCCACAGTTGATATAATGTTTGTAAAAATCAGGATAATTCAGTGCCACTCAATCTGTTACTGTATGTTTCCCCACTGTAGTCTTGACCATCTGTTGTCCACTACTAACTACATTGTAACCGGTCAGGATTTTCACAACCTCATTATAAGTCAAACTCTAGGCATACGTCCAATTCATAAAACTTGATTAACTTTTGTTGTGGCGTAATTGTAATTTCTATGACAACCTGGGTATTTATCACTCAGATAAACAGTTAGGTAAGAAATCTCTTTGACATTTAACTCAATAAAGGAAAGCCTGTCTTCACTAATACAAAACAAGCTGGGTATCGGAACACCTATGCAATCCATGTTTTTTTTCATGAATGATGAATTATTCTTACTCAATGGTATCACCAAGATCTAATGTAAATAGCCACTGTCCTCACTAATCATGACAAAGTCAAACACAGACAATGTTTAAGGTTTATTTACTTGTAACATTAGGGGGTAGCTACACATTCCTAGAAAGTCTTTTGAGTACTACAACAACATACACCTGTCAACCCAAGCCCAGAGGGGTGCACAATGCCAAGCCACCTGCCCTCTAATTATACTCCTAATTCTACTAACAAGCTGACTGGTCAGTGGTCAATCCAATTAGTGAGAGCCTTATAATGATAACCTTTCCTAAAATAAAATTACACTACCTTATCTGATCTAAGACAGAATTAAGTATGCTAAAAATTACCTTTAAATGTCCGCATTGTCTCATATATTTGTTTATTATGTAATACCATGAATTCATTTCCACATTTTGTTGACAATTTAATTTCCAACATTAAATATCTAAAAATTAACATTCTATATAGAATTAAATCACAACAAACTCTAGAACATTTGTTTGTATATTTCTTCCTTTTTAATTCTTTAACATATATTCATAATTACCTCCCTTGGATCAATTTGTTCAAAGTTGGCTCCAGATCTAATTCATCAGAAAAGTCTTTATAATAAGTAAAGGATCTTTCCTATAATTCTGTAATGTTTTAATTTTCCTGTGGAGAATTTTAAATGAAGGACTTTCCTAAAGCTTAAGAACTTCAATGCCTTAAAATAAGGAATTTCCTACATTGAAAATTAAATTTCCTGAAAATGTAGATGAAATTTGGGCCTGCAGACCTTTGAATCTAATTCTAATGCTTGGTTTGCTGAAAACAAACTCCTAAAAATAAGTTCTCAGAGCTCCTTTATCAACATCTTCTATATTGCTAATGCTATATAGCTAACTGACCATTTTTCTGTAAGATCATCAAAACCGTAAGATCATTAAAACTGGAAGTTTAAATACACAATGGACCGAAATATGAGTTTGATTACCGTACTTCAAGATACACACATATCAGTCCAACTGACACTACCTGTGAGGTTAGTAACAATATTCTATAAATACACAGATGAATGTCTACCGATACAATATCTATACTATGTACCATGGGCAATTATCACCTTTAGGCGTACAACAACATGTTTTTATTTATTTTATTTCGGCAGCTTATTCTTTCACAGGTATAGCATTACGTATGTCATTTCAGTGCAAATGACTCACTTAGATATGAGTTAAAGATAAGGCAGCGATAAGCAAGTGCAAGAATTTAAAAAGTTTAACAATAATCATCAATTAAATCAAAATCGATATATGAACTCCTTGATAATATCCAAACCCAGCCTATCATACAGGTAAAATGTATTTAGTAATTTTCAAATCAAGGTCAAAGAAGATGAGTATACGTCACTTGTCATCAGTTAAAGATTGGTGATTAATTGAGAGGTGAAAGTCAAATCAAGTTCACATTAAAAGAAAGGTCAAAGTGATCTTCTAGAAGAGTGAAGGCCAGGGTCAGAAAAATGTCAAGGTTAAATGATCTATCAGAGGACTGAATGTCAAACAAAGGTAAAAATACCCAAGGTAATGGTGAAGGGATAAGGAATAGAGGTCAATTCAAGGTCACCAGACAAATGTAAATTAAAGTTCCTTATAGATGATCTTAGATGATTTAGATCTATAGCTATAGCTGTCAAAATGACTGAAGGTCTAACCAAGGTCACGCAAGAAAGGTTATAAGTTGATCTTCCAGAGGACTAAAAGTCAAACCAAGGTCAAGACATAGTAATAAAGGTTTATGTGATCTGCTAGGAGAATGAAGGTCAAATAAGGGTCAGAAAGAGGGTAATCAAATGTAAGGTGAATTGTCTGATGAATTATGATCAAACCAATTTAAGCTCACAAAATTAAAGAAATGTGAAGATTAAGTGATCTGAGCATGGAATGATCAGGGTCAAAGTTAAAGGTCATAGGATCTAGATGATCCATTTAACTTTAAAAAAGACTTAAGGTCGACCCAGGTTAATTATAATATATAGGGTCATATGTATATATACGACACATGGAGAGGTTATACATGATCAAGCTGCTAAAAAGACTGAAGGTTATTTTAAGGTTACAAAACGGACAGGTAAAAGTTAGATGATCTGCCATAACAATAGATCAACCAAAAGTCAAAAGGGCACAGGTAAAGTTTTGGAGACCAGACAGAAGTCAAAGGTCACAATACAATGGTTAAGGTTAAGTTATCTGTCCAAGGGGAAGAGGTCAAACCAACGTTCAACCATGCAGTGTCATAAGATCTTAGACGCATTTAGTGGTTTGGTGATCCAGCTGCGAAAAGCACCGAAAGTCAATCCAAGGTCACAAATAAAAGCGATAAAAAGTGATCAGAAAGGTAACAGGTGTTCTGGCAAATCATCTGGCAGTTTTCCTGGGGAAATCAGGTCAGATGCCAAATATAGCAAGATATGGATACCAGGTAATATAGTTTCTTTACAAGAACAAATCATAGTACCAGGTATATATATCTTATAAGACCACACTGAAACAGAATCTGCCCATGCCAGTAGCTCACCTAAGTTCACTTTGGAGTCTGTTCCTTCCATGGCATCCCCAGGCGGTCTATCCACAACCTTTAAAAGTAAACAGTATTTATGTAAATAGTTTTAATGAAGTATGACAGCGATGATGATGAGTTACCCGTAATGTAGGTAATAAGTATCCTACTGGTAGATATATAATAATGATGTACATTTCACATTTAACAATTGTTTCTAATCTTTTCAGTACAGATCATTATCAGGATAGTAGCAACAGAAACAGCTATATAATAGCATTGCTCTGAGTAAAATCATAAAATTATAATTTAAAATCTAAACATAAGAGGCCATGGACCTTAACATTCACTTAAGTCTTAAATGTGTAACTATCATTTTTGTTTTTTACAATAATGTAATTCTAAACAGTTACAATGTAAATAATAATAATGTTTAGCTCTTCTCCAGGGGAAAACATGAAACTCAGGGGCAAAAATTTACAATTTTCATCAAGCACTTAATAACACCCATCAAAATTGGTTCAGGTGATTTGGAGAAGTCGAATACGAGAAAATGATGTTAACTTACGCGTACATACGGAAGACAGATGATGAAGGATGAAGATGGATTAAAAACATCAATGAACTTTGCTTAAGTGAAATAATAGGGGATAAGCAGATATATCATATGAATTGTGTGTATGGTGAGGGGAATAGTGACATTTTTCAATTTGTCTGACCCCTCATATACCCTTAAGTTAAAAGGGTTCCTTGTCATTCCCAATTGTATATCATCTCCCAAATTAAATACCACTTCTTAGGGTCAAAGTAGGGGGATTATCTTAAGGCGAGAGGATCCCCTAAAGGCAGAGGTCCAACTCTGTAAAGACGGGGATTCCCTGAAAGGCATATGCAAGGGGGAATCCCTTAAGGCAGGGATTCCCTTTAGGTAGGGGGACTCCCTCAATTGTTAAATTAGAATCTCTTTTCTCCTCAGACTGAGATCCTGGACAGAATCTCACTCTAAAGAGTTAATCTAAAGCTAGATCCTTAATCAATTCCATTTACATCTTTAGATATGAGACTGGTTCATCAAGTTTTTAGCCTAAGCTATACATATCAAAAGCATGGTTATTAAGATCTGATGGTACAAATTAAGGATATAGGAAGAACAATAACTTACCTTTAGAGTGAGTGTCCTGTTTTCGGGTAACATGTCTGTCTGTTGTCCTCTATCACAGACAAACACCTGTGTCCTCTCCCGGTCTGTATCAGGTGAATCACCATCGTTATCTTTACCTTTTACAGAACTCGAATTAAAATACACAGTTAATACATTTTTAATAGCATCCATGTCCATGTCTTTAGACTTTACCTGACTAGTAGTGGATGAATTCTCGTTCATGTTTTCAGTCTTCACAAGACCTGGCTCAATGTCCTTCATATTCGAATCCAAGTCATTCAAATGTTCTATAAATGTGTTATCACTCTCACGATTGGTCAATTCAGAATATGCAAGCTCATCACCGATTGGTTCAACATCAGTATCTCCCAAAAGTGTACAAGTTGAGGACTTTGTCGATAATTTATGCAACTGTTTTGTAGTTAAAGTATTTTCCAGACTAGATTGGGAAGAAAGCGGAGGGGACACATTATAATCACCATCAGTATCCGGAAACGATGACATCATTTCCACTTCCTGTTTGCGGAGATTAGTGATTGCACTGTCATCAGCCATTGGTAATGGAACTGGCAGGATAATACCAGACCCGCGTCGGCCACTGCTTCCAACACCTAATCCCATCACGTTTGTCCGACCAAGCTGTGTGGAGTCCACACTATCAAAAGAATCTGTGGAAGTTTCCACACTGGTGAAATTCCCAAAACTGTCAAAACTTTGTGTCCCGGTCCGATTTTCTACCTTTGGTGATGTTAACTCATCCACTTCTTTTAAATCCGATAAAGATCTATGTTGCGATCTCCGTGTTTTTCCAAATGCCTTTCGGCGTTCTGTGGCATCCATGGACCATGATTTTGTAAGTTTGTGAACAGAGGTAGTAACGGGCTTAGAAGCCGAAGTTAGTGTGTCACTTTTGGAGTGGTAATATCCCTGACTGGCCAACCAGTTACGATTCTCTGGATTCAGAATACTATGGACTCCGTCATTTTCAGTATCGTAGTTCGACTGCATGTGCGTACTGGGTGACTGTAAGGCCTGCAAGAACTTCATGCTGTTCATTACAGAACACAACGTGGTGTTCATATGGGGACTACCTGGAAGAGGGAAAACAAAAACGAGGTAAGTCAACAGAAAACACAGAGGGAAGACAATCAGTTTAACTGTATCTTTAACAGGTATACAACTTGTTTTCTTTTCTGAATTCATATAGAGATCACATGGCATTTATCTTCTATTTTTTTCTTAATGGATTAATTGCAATGACAATAACTGAACAACTGTTTATATCATTCAGAACATTTTAGCATTGATGTCATTTTTTTTTTAGTTTCATCGGGGTATGAAACAAATTTTGTTTGCAAACTGTATTAATCCGCGTAGCGGAATTACAGAAGTTTGCAAACAAAATTTGTTTCATACCCTGATGAAACTAAAAAAAAATTGACATCAACGCTTATAATTAATTTTTGTAAATGTTTTTCTAATTTAAAACATGTTTTATGTACAATTTTACTGGTTTTAAATGGGATTATTTTTCTCAAATCAATACGCAACGTCAATTGTCGTATTGTGACGTCACATTTTTTGCGCCATTCTCAGAATTTCTTTCATAGAAGAATGAAATTTTTTTTTCGACCAATCACATTTGAGTATTTACCATGAAAACAAAGAAAAATTAATTATATAGTTTACATAGTTATATATACTTAATGCATGAAATGCACTGTGAGTCCTCAACATATAGAATTCATATCTTCTGGACTACATTATCATATAGCAAGATACACATTATTTATATTTATCCTACAATAAGCCCGGGAGAGTAAGGGAGCTTATTGCATGACAATGAAAATAGGGTTTTTAAATTGTTAGCAAATTTACTGAACTGCAAATTAATACAAACAAAAGTGAGCTAAATACTGAAAACATCATTATAATCTACTAAAAATTACAAAAAACAAAACAGGTCAATTAAAGGTTAGGAATCTTGTGTACTAATTAAAACATTCAGTTCTACAGAATGGAACCAAAAACAAATCATTGTATCAAACATGCAAAATTGAGATTTTACATATCTGTGTGAATTTTATTGGCTACCAAAGGTAGTTTTTAATGTCATTCATTAAACGATTCTTTCTTCAAGAGTTTATCTGCAAATTTAATTTGTAATAAATATAATTCATAATGAATATCATGTCACAAATCACTACAATCTTTCTTTGCAGGAAACTTCTATCACCAAGACTTATCATATTGATCTGACAAACACTCTATATAATTGTATACTGTTGTATGAGAGTGAGTGTTAATGTGTTTGATTCTATATAACATCAGTTGATTAACTTCTATTATTTTCGTACAACATAACACTTTTGCTATATCTATATGTTTATACAGAAATCTACAGGAACTTGGGACTTAGATAGGTCAGGTCTGTTGTCCAATCTCTTTTAGCAATACTATATTTTGATAATTTTCCATTTAACAATTTTAATACTTTGTTTTATACTTATTGTGTTGACAATATTTTTTTGAAATGAAAACTTTTTGTTTGTTTTTGTTTAACGTCCTATTAACAGCCAGGGTCATTTAAGGACGTGCCAGGTTTTGGAGGTGGAGGAAAGCTGGAGTACCCGGAGAAAAACCACCGACCTACGGTCAGTACCTGGCAACTGCCCCACGTAGGTTTCGAACTTGCAACCCAGTGGTGGAGGGCTAGTGTTAAAGTGTCGGGACACCTTAACCACTCGGCCACCGCGGCCCCTAAATGAAAACACTTTATACTAGCTTCCATGTGGGTTCATATCCCCAAATGTTAAAAAAAGACTTACCGTAAGAGAAACTCTTTAGGTAATACATTTTACCATTACAACTTGACAGGCTGATCCAATTATATGTTTAACATGGCCTTTACATTGGGTATGAGATTTCGATGCTCCAGGAAATGGCCCAATAAAAACTATTCAGGAAGTACATGTCAAGATGATATGGCATTTTATATGTTTGATTTAACACAGTGTGAGATATAGTATGAAATCTGTTAAATTTAAAAAAAAAATCATGGACTTTTATAAAGATCATGATAAAAGAAAGGAATTGTTTTAATCCTATAGGTAATTTTACTGCAGGTTTTATACTTATAACATTTTGAAAATGTCTTAATTTTGTTGAACAAATAATTTTTGACAAGATATCATATGTTAACAGATTGAATTTTCATGCACAGTGAAATCAGAATTTAGCACACATCTTTATGAGTGAAATGTGTTAAAATGAAATTACAAGGAATATCAATTTGGGACTTAGATACTTTTTTTTTGTAGAAATAATGAATTATAAGAACTGTATCATAATCATCAAATAAATTGATTTTTCATTTTTCAAGAACATCAATTGATGATTAAGATTAAAAAGATGAATATAACTCTAATCTTGAATTATACTTTATATAATTTTTTTTACAATATACTACAATGTATTCTTCACAAAGGAAAGACTGAATGGTTTCTGATATATTAACAAAACAATGCAAGTAATAATGAATTAATTGGGCTGGAGGAGGTAAAAGGTAAATTACTAAACATTAACGGACGGACGGACAGACGGACAGACGGACGACAGATGCCACACCATGACATAAGCTCACCAGTCCTTTTAACCAGTTGAGCTAAAAATATTAAGCATGGCAATAAATAATGCACAAAACAAATAAACCATGCTGGTAAAAGCAAATATCAAAACAAAATATTAAACAATAATAAATAAACACCTCCCAATACCAAAATGCAAAATAGAATACCAAGATAAAACTATCACACAATAATTAAATATTCTATATTAATTCACTTCATCATTTAGTTTTAAATCAAATAGCAAAACCCATGTCAATCTAAAAAAATAACAGGTAGCATATGCCCTTAACTGAATTGAAAAAAACACCAAACATTGGAACAACACATACACACTTGTGTTTCGATAAATTCTGTAATATATACTTACATGTAGTAATATGTCGTTAATGAAATAAACACCATTTTTGACCAAATAAAAATATTCAAAGCTAGATAAAGTCATTTACCTTATTAATCCTGAGTAGGTGAAAAAAGAACAATAACATAATTGTGAAACAATTGCAGCTAACAAAGGAACATGCTATACACTGGGTTTTATAACATTACAATGTGTAACAAATCAACTTGTATCTTAAGAAACAAAAACACAAAATACAAACAAAATGTTGGTATGCATAATAAATTCATATATCATACACATGCTAATAGTCTGGGAGATAAAAAACAAAAACAATTCATACCATTATAACATACACATATTATGATCTCCTGGTACGGCAGTCCAACTTGGGCATCTGCGAAAGCTAAAAAGTCTCTGGCCTTCTTTACTTAACGATGAGTAATTAAGAACCCTGAATAATCTTCAGTGTACACCCTTAATTACACAATTAAGCTACATTTGTTTTGTTTCAAAGAAGATCGAGTTGTAATGACACCAGGAAGTAACACTAACATTTGGGGATGAGAGGCCATCATCAAACATCATAGGGGATAATGTAATTTCTGCTCATCTTGGTATCAATGATACACTATACTCTACAAAAATATATCATAGCATAGAATATCACTTAGCTATGGAATCAACAGTTTAACAACACAAATATGTGTTTGTTTTCACAACTGACAAGTTATTTGATTATTTATTCACTTTTTTTTTATGTAATTTTTTTTTTGCATTTCCAATCTCCAAAGTCACAAAAAATCTATGAATTTCACAAAATAAGAAAGTTTTGAAATATCAACAATATGTAGGTAACAGTAACAAAAATCTCAATTCTTGTGCTTCCAGAGTTACTCCCCTTTATCAGTCTACAAGATAGTTGAAAATAAACAAACAAATATTATGTACCTTTTGGTTTTTACTAAAGAAAATATAATTAATCATTTGGTTTTTGGTTGAGAAAATGTAATGTATCTTTTGATTTTTACTTTAAAATAACATAATTCATCATTGGGTTTCTACTTAATTAGGATGATATTCTTTCCTTGAATTTAAGTTTATATACTTTTTCAGGTAAATATCTTAAAGTATAGGTTATAGTAACTGTATAATTAGATGGACTCAATAATGAAATGTTTGAATTGTGTAACAATGTTATAATTGTATGTACCTTTATATGTAAAAAATAAAAGTCACAATTTTGAATTATTTACATATTTCTTAAAAAATTCCAATAAACCTCTATATAGATATCTTTAAAAATATTTAATTACATTTTTATACGCTGACAAAATTTTTACCTTTATTGTTTTCTATAATTATCATAATCATTCACACAACGGAATCCATTATTTGAAATGTATTACCAGTAAACCAGACAAACACATGGATGCATGGTTTTAATATTTTATTCATCCTCTTCTACAGATAATATAAAATTTGTAACAACAATAATAACAGAATATATATCATAACACATATCATATCCCAGGACACTGCAAGGATATCTAATCAAAATAAATAAAGCCACTTTTTACCTCAACTTGTTATAAATCAATTAAATCATGCACGCACATCTATTTGGAAAAAATAATGTTTTTTCTAACCTAATCAATATTTCTAAATATTAATAAATTGATTTTTAACACTCAAACACAATCCATCTCAAACTTGAAGGATTTTGTTTATTTAGAAGAAAAGTAAATTTTCTAAATTCATAATCCATAATAAAAGTCATTAAACAGAAGACTGAAAATCTGATGTAAAGTTTTGGGCAAGTTTGGTAGTCAATACATATATATACAGGTAATAATTTATCATCCCCCTAATCTAATACTGTAAACAAGCTTCTACATACTTCAAAGCATTTATTATAGCAAGTTTGATTAACCTGAGTTAATTGATTCACTCATCAAAATTACATCACTCAGCTTCCAGATAACATGACAGTAGATATTAATTTTATCCATGTTTTCAGATTTTCCACATACACAAATTCCCCAGAAATGGATGTCACCAAGCAGCGGATAGTCGACTCAGTTGAGATCATTATACATCAAAAGGAGTCAAATTCAAGGGAAGTTCTGAAGGGAGATAACTATGGAAGACTGATACTCAAGGGAGATCAACATGGTAAACTGACTCCTCAAGGGTGTTAACCGTGGTAGACTGACTCCTCAAAGGAGACAAACATGGTAAACTGACTCCTCAAGGGTGATAACCATGGTAGACTGACTCCTCAAGGGTGATAACCATGGTAAACTGACTCCTCAAGGGAGATAACCATGGTAGACTGACTCGCCCAAGGGAAATTAATATATCTATATTTATAGACTAACTCCTCTAGAATGGTACCGTCCTCAGTTACATATCCCTTGCATACATCACAAATAAGACCCTTAACCCCAGTGTGTGAGCAACTATGTCGCACATTGTCCTGGGGCTGATTACTTCCCTGAAAGCAAGGTCACGAATGGAGAAAAAACTCAGAAGTTATCTGATCATAAATCATGTCAAGTGTGCTCAAAAAAATTTGAACTCATGTCCTCCCTGTTTGTATATAAACAAAAGTGCAATACTCTTGATGCTAAAATCTTTCCACATCTTAAATTAGTAATATGTGTGTTACCCTATATAGAAATTATAAAAATAATTATGGTTATCTTCTACTGGTGCTTGGTGAGTGGAGAGCCACCCTCATGGCAGAACATAGTTAACTTTAAAGGGAGGGAACCCAGTCTACTAACTCCTTAAGGGAGATAATTAAGGTGAATGCCTCCCCATTGAGATAGGCATGGTAGACTGAATAACTCTCTCAGGGGAGATGTCTATGACAAGGTGATTATCCCAAGAATAGACCAACTCCTCAAGGGTGATTGATTTGGTAGGCTGTATCCCCTAAGGGAGATAACTAATTGATATAAATATTCTCCAAAAGTAGGGACTGCCTCCCCAAGGGAGATTACCATGGTAGACTCTTCCAAGGGAGATAACAACCATGAGCCAATTCTGCCTATGGAGTTAACTATGGTAGACTGCTAACCTAAGGGAGATAACCATGGTGGACTCTTCCAAGGGAGATAACAACCATGAGCCAATTCTGCCTATGGAGTTAACTATGGTAGACTGCTAACCTAAGGGAGATAACCATGGTAGACTCTTCCAAGGGAGATAACAACCATGAGCCAATTCTGCCTATGGAGTTAACTATGGTACACTGCTAACCTAAGGGAGATAACCATGGTAGACTCTTCCAAGGGAGATAACAACCATGAGCCAATTCTGCCTATGGAGTTAACTATGGTAGACTGCTAACCTAAGGGAGATAACCATGGTAGACTTGACTCCTCAAGGTAGATAACTACGGTGGCTGACTCCCAAAGTATGATAGGGATCTAGCTGAATCTCTAAAGGAATGTATTTTTTTCCATGAAGCACACATGCATGCTAATTTTGGAAGAATGAAAGTGGCATCAGAGGAGCTAACTGTGTAACAATCACCTGAACGTTGACCCATTTTGCACCAGCTTTTGGATTTGAAAGACTAATCATATAATTGATAAGCCTTTTTCTGTGAGTATTTAAATTAGTGTAACATATGCTGGTAAAATTTTAAAACATGTATTGTATACAATCACTGTCAAAAATAAACATAACAATTTACTGAAGAGCTATGTAGCACATGTAGTACATCAATAAACACAACATATTTCAGCAGATAAAATAAACAGCACTTAAAGTCAAAATATTTATATTAATACATTAGTGATTATTTTTATACTGTGTTTCCAGAACCACATGATTCATCTGGTTATCATGAATAGTGTTCATTGTAACATATTAAAAATATAATAAATACTTGAAACGTGTACTATACATACACTCTATATATCTGAAAACATCAAAAACACATACCGGTATTCTATCTGAGCAGAGAGATTCAATACTGAACACAACACATATTTGACTTGTGTTTTCTTCTTCTCTACAATTCTCTATATCGTATATACAATTTAATTTGATACAAGTAGCACTATAATGTAAAGCATATAAGGAAATTTAAAAGTCTTAAATTTTAAATTCAGTAAAAAATACTCCAGTGGTCATGATGACATATGAATTCAAATGAATTTGACACATAACATTGATCTTAAATCAATATCCTATTTGACAAGGAATCATTACGTAGTATTAAATATATCATACTGACTGATTTCTCTCCCAAGTGATCTTATCACAGATTGAGGTGCACTTCCTCCTTCAGATAACCTTCACATACATTAAAAAAAGGTTTTCGTGCCATTCATGTATTTATCATGATCCTGCAGTGAATCTTGAAGTATGGCATTGATTTTTGGTTTGTCAATATATCACCACTATGATTTGATGAAATGAAATTCAGCAAGCTGTAGAAGATCATATACTCTATATATTACCACTATGATTTGATGATCGAAATGAAATTCAGCAAGCTGTAGAATATCATATACGCTATAGTTGGTAATATCTGTTGGGGATTTAATTTCCTGTGATTAATGGTCATGATAAGGATAATGAGAAATTAATATCCTGCAGTTAACATTAAACATTTAAAAAAAATCTTCTTTTTTTTTTTGCTGAAAATGAACCTCAAAAACATACCTGCCCGCTATACACAGGTGCACACTATAATTTTACGGTAACTAATATATGAATCCTTGGTCATGAATATGTGTTATATTTATACTCACAGTATATAATATATAGATGCACAAAAGTGTGACGAGGACAATCACAAAATACTGGCCTAGCTGTGAAATTAAACAACTATACAAAACTTCAAATGTAGTTAGGAAAACATGGTTATTGTATTTCAAATGATACTTTTTAAACAGAAAAATCGTTGTTTTTCTTCTATGATGAATACAATACATTTGTGAATATTTCGGTACATATACCCGGTGAATATTTCGATACCAAGTAGCTCCAAAATAGATAAGTTATTAGTACACAAACATTTTGGTCAATTAATAATTTAAAAAAAATTTTATTTAATAAAATACATGTACATTGTATACATCTTATTTTTGCAAAACCACAAAAATTTTAACCTTAAAAAACCTTATCTATAGGAGATTCAATAATGATATCTACAGTTAATATTTTCATTTTGATGATAATCATGAATGCATAATATGATTAAAAAAAAAATTCATGAAATAATTCCAAAGAAAATAAAATTCTATAAATCACGCGAAAATCAAAAGTTAAATTTACATCAAATACATGTATTTAGCAGGTTTTCAGAAAGAAAAAGAATCATACAAAAATCAGAAAAAAAACATACAGCTTGAAATACTGACAAAACCTCTTCAAAGATGTGTGTAAAAGATAAGATTAACAGCTAGGCTACAAGGTAAACCTTGCTGGGGCAAAAAAAAAAATTCGCTGATTCTAAATTTAAATCCACAAAGTGCAAGACACACTGCTTAAGGTGAAAATGGAATTTAAATTCACCTTTAAAGAGAAAATTCACCTGACCATATTTAACACGGGCAAGGTGAAGATATAAACTACTGGCTTTGATGGCAAAAAGATTTCCACAACAGTTCAACAACAAAGACAGACATCTGATGTATATTTAGGTTTTACATGTACTGAATCAAAAACAAGTCTATATATATATATATATTGTACATGTATATACCCCAGGCATGGTATAGGAATGACAGCTAGCCTGACCAAACAGCCTTATTTACTTCTTATAGATAACTTATATAGAAAAACAGATTTAGGATAAAGTCGGGCCAGCTAGGCCCCCCGGATCTTGCCATATCCCTATGACCCCAAATGATATCTCCAGGTATAGACTGACCCCTTTTGATCCGAACATTTTAGCGTAAAACATCAAACAAGTTTTGTTTTGGTCCCAAATGCTACTAAGACAAGTTGGTCCCTTGGTCCAAAGAAATAGTATTGCCATTCAGTTTTGTTTGGTCCACGTCTCAAGAGTTAATTGATCCCAATTAACTACATACATTGGTCCCATTTAAGAGTAACATATATCTTATAAAAACAACAGAAAAATAGCTCACAGCGCCGCAAGATGATGAATATAGATACAAAAATAAGTATGAACAATCTACTAATAGGACATTTTATAAATAAATAATGACTGAAAATATGAGCTTTGATCGCTATAAATACAATCACTGCATCATTTCAACAATGAACATCTGACCTGAGGTTTACTGGTAGTGTCATTAATTAATCCAACACAAAACATAAGGACACGTCTGCTATGTAACCAAAATAATGAAATGTGATAATAAAAAAAAATTGTTACCTGCAAGTTTGCACCAATTAATAATTTAATATACTCTACTAAAATGTGAAATGCTTGTTGTGGATAAACATTTTTTTTTTTTTTCGTGGTTGCTTATTACATGTTTGAAAGCTCTAAACCATGAAAGAATGTATACATATACATACAAATGTATCATGTTACCCGATAGCCATATAAATACCCTAATTTATACTAGACATTTTTTATAGAATTTTTTTTTTTTTAAGTTTTTACACCCATTTATCTTATCATTACAATTAAACTCTACCCAGTCTGCAACTTTAGCAAGCTCCATATTTAATAGATGTTTACTAACATGTGCATGCAAGCTTTTTTTCATGGTATATATACAAAAATAAGCAGCTCCAAGTAATTATCATTTGATACTGTAGCATTAAATACGCATGAATACATTCAAACCTTAATTACCAATGTTATATGATAGAGGATACACTACCTGTGAATCTATAGCGGTTCATGTTGAACTCCATTTTTCATTAGAATCGGCTAAAACTTCACAATAACATGTAGTTTCAATTTCCACCAAAATACACTCTGGTTGATCAGACTCATCAAGAAGCTTCAACATGTGTATGTGGTCATGACTGTTAGGTTACAAACATCCATCTGATAACACCTGTTTCTACACATGAGCTCCTTAACTCAACAGATAAGCTATGAAAGCAAACATAACGTCCACTTATCAGAAAATAAATGCACTTTCAACAACATCAATGCATATCCTATCATCGTCACATGACCAGCTTAGATGTTGTGTCGGGTTGTAAAACCTCCAGACAAACCATGCACATCTGAGTTTACCTTGGTATAGTGTTTTTGTTTTAAGTCCCATTAATACAAAGGTCATTTAAGGATGGAATGCATATTGGCCAGTTAGGTTGCATGCTGATCTAGCTCTGCAAATATGCATATAGAAATTACACACTGCATATGGACAAAAATATGTAGGTACAGTTATCAAGCCAAAAGTTATATACTGTCATTGTAACATGTGGAAGAGGAATTATGCATGTTCTTAAAATGTTTCACCCAGATAGACTATAATGTAAAATTATACAGATACAGTTATGTAAAATTATTACAAATAAAGATTATATATAGGGTATTCATTGAATACAATTAAACCATACTGGGTAATGCTGCTTTAAAAGCAGTGCATGTCCCCTAGCTACCAGTCCCCGCCATAAATAGTAACAATGACTTTGACTCAAAAACCTTGAAACTCAAATTTATCAAAGATATTATGATCTTTTATAAGATTATCATTGTGTGAATGATCAAAATACCTCTAGAGTGCTGACAATCTTTGGTGTTACGTACACATTAGACGATATAAATCCTGATAAAATTTCGAAACAATGAATCATGTTATATATCTGTTACAAGTCAAGTTATGAAAAATATATAAATGATACTTTCAAGACAACTTTCAGTAAAATGATGAGATGCACTTTTAAACGAATGTTGGTGGATTATTTTTTTTAGCTGCATGCCATTCATTAAATAATTAAAAACATCATTAATATGGCTAATTGAAAGGTTTGTGAATAATCCAGGCTAATTGGCTAATTATTCACATATTGTTTATCTATCAAAGTTATGCGATATATATATTAAACCCCTGACTTGTAAATTCCTCAAAAATAATAACTGGCTCAAGATGGGAGGCGACTATTATAACACATCACCAATTTTTTTATCTCATACAATTTACTATTTTTGGCACCACTTTTTAGTTTGGATGATAATTAATTGACCTTGTCTGACCTACATGAAAATAACTTCACTGATCATGAAAATAAAATTTTATAATATTTCAGAAACGATGAGGGAGTTATATTATACGAGGGCTGATAGATAAGTTGTGAGCCTTAATTGTATTGAAGGATTTGAATTTTGCTGGATATATTGTACTATCTTTCAACATAATCCCCTTCAGTATCTATATACTTTTGCCAGCGGCGTTTAAGGGCCTCAATGCCACTTTTATAGAACCCCTTTCCTTGGCTGTTCAGAAAGTCATCCACTGCATGTTAGGGTTAGGGTGTCTGAAATAGCTGTTAAATCTAGTTTTGGAAATAGATGAAAGTCTGATGGAGCGAGATTAGGTGAATAACGGGGATGCTCAATCAATTTAAAGCCACAATGGTGAATGGCAGCCATGGCAATGACAGACTCTTTCACCCTATCCCTAACCCTATCCCTAATCAATTTTGTCCATTTTGCAAAAGCTGCTTGTCTTGTTTGATTTAGATTGCTATCTCCTCGATATAAACCAAACCAAATGAGAGCAGTCTTTGGGTACACGGCCCTATATAGTTAACAAATTAGTAGGACTTAAAAAGAACATCCTTGAGTACCTCCTTCAATATACCAGACTCACAACATATCAATCAACACTCTTAGCTACAAAATGTTTTAAAAACAAATTCTGTTCCATAGTTAATTTTGAATTACAATAAGGGAGCAATCTAAAATATGAAAGGTTTAAAACACACAGCTTTATTCACTCATAAAAATCTTCATATTTAAACTGACTGATTTTTTGAAGTCAATATTTCATGATATGTTGTTTTTTTGTTAAGAAAGCCTTAAAAGTTATTTAAATTTCAAGTAACAATGAAACTCAACATAGGACTCAGAAAAGTAGCAATGTAATTAACTCAACATCAGACTCAGAAAAGTAATAACGAAACTTAACATCGGACTCGGAAAGGTAACAATGAAATTCAACATCAGACTCGGAAAAGTAATAACGAAATTCAACATTGGACTCAGAAAAGTAACAACGAAATTCAACATTGGACTCAGAAAGGTTAAGGAACGACGAAACTCAGCATCTGATCAAGGAATCAAACCCTGGCAAGTGTGTTACTATTGTGTGCCACCCACTACTCGCATTACAATATTTTGAATACCATTAATTAAAGATACAATGTGTGTACATATAATTATTTACCATGAACAACAAATAACTTATATTTAATTAGACATTTGATCCTAAACAATATCTCATAATTAATTGCAATTGTCAATTTGAAATGCTCGGATTCCAACAGCAAAATTACCTGGTAATAGTGTTGCAGTGGCAATTACCATTGCACTAATTAATCTGTTAAAATTTGGTTAACTAATTAATATTATAAAATTAAGGGTGCTAGCTTATCAGTAATACATTAACAGTTTCTCATTGGACCCTATCTCTCTTGTGTATTCCTTTCCGATTATATCTATGGTTGTACGGTAATGTCTTCAGAAAATTGTAATCCATTCCTCTTAGATCAAGTGTCCAGACAACAATTAACTGAAGTATGTACCTAAAACCTTACACACTTTCATGTTTTTACGACAAACAAAATCACATTCGTCCTTTGATAACATAATTCCACTAATGTAATCAACATACATTACATAATAATTCTGAAATCTCTTTTACTAATTAAGCCAATTTGGCTTACGATGATATGCATACAGCATTATTCTCACTGACCAGTGAGATCCCACACAGAACCACAATGCTATATGTATCGGAGCTTGTATATCTATTTCACTCCTATACAATATTGATTTATATATATTTACTAGGTGCATGGATAGAACTGAAATATTTGTTCTGCAGGGTGATACAGATATGAGAACTGACAATCTCTCAATGTGGACTTAAAAAGTCAACTCCCCGAAAAATACTCACAAAATTCAAGTCAACTCTGCGACAAAATACTCACACAATTCAAGTCAACTCCACGACAAAATACTCACACAATTCAAGTCAACTCCGCGACAAAATATTCATACATAATTCATGTTGACTCTGCGACAAAATACTCACACAATTCAAGTCAACTCCGCGACAAAATATTCATACACAATTCATGTTGACTCTGGGACAAAATACTCACACAATTCAAGTCAACTCTGGAACAAAATATTCACACACAATTTAAGTCCACTCTGGGACAAAATACTCACACCCTATTTAAGTCAATTCTCCCCCCTCCCCTTTTTATTACAATGTGATAGCTCAGACAGAAACCTGTACAGGAAATAGAAACATGGATATCCTGTGATCCTATAGTACATTGAGATCACCCCAGCTGGAACAGAGAAATTTAAAGAGCCCATACCTTAATACGAAGGGAGGTAATCTACTTCAGGATTAAACTGAATAGAATATATAACGGTGTACAATGTATATACAGGTTAGAATATAAAGAACTGAAGCTTGATTGGTATACTCTTCTAACTTTACCAAAATCTGAATCTTGTAAAAATCTTTTTGAAATACCTACACAGAAGTGGAAAATCCATTGGCAGCCACTCCTGCGAGTTTGTCCTCATCCAGTCCATTGACTTTGACCTTTTTAATCTTGCCATGGCACATGAAACTCCTTCGCAATGTGTCCAAAATGTTTTGATATTTGTAGAATTTTTCTTTCGATAATATTCACTTTGGAATGTTCCAGAATTTTGACTCAGATTCGACAGACTGTACACTTAAGACACTTTTATTCCAAAACACTTTTCGTAATTCTGAGGAAGATTCAATATCCATCTACAAGCTTACTGTGTCATCACCAGGAACACTGATTTATAATATTCCTTCATAAAAGTACAGATAAATCTTTTATGAAATTTAAATGTTTTCAGATACCATATCACTTAAAACTTAAATCTAGCCAAACTTCTTACTGGCGTGAGGCCTGCATGCAGCTGACATAAAAATAAATCAAAACTGTATTCAAACTTTCAAAATGTCACGTTATATACATGTAGCAGTAAGTTTGAGCTGGCAGTGTGAGCTTCCTAAATGAATAAGCCCTGCCCAAAGAGTAAGATATATATATATGTATTGGCCTCAAGTAATACAATTTACCACTTCAAAGTTGCCCCGTCAATGTTGTCACATAATTTACAATATCAAACACAGCTAAGACAACTTCAACAGATATTACTACCGATGTAGAAAAAAATATACCAATTCAGAAAGCAGGTAAAATTATACCTCTATCAAACGTACGTATTATCAATGCGAGGACGAAAAAGCAAGAATATATAAATTTGATTTGTTTTTCCAATCAATGGATCATTTAAATTGATTCAAATATAAAATTTTGAAACTGAAGTCTCCAAATTACCAGACAGCCTTATAGCACCCTATAACCATTACCAGACTGTGAGCCAATTATAGCAGCCTTTTAACCATAACTTGTGAAATTTTCAGAAAATGATTAAAACCACACCAAATCTTAAATTCAGCCACTAAACAGGAAAACTAACAAGAACTCACCTTATAACACAAAAATGCTATGAAAACCCAAATCTATAACTATTTAGCAACTCAAGTAGAGAATCACAGATAAACTACTTGATAGAGGCAATACACAACCAGTGCTACTGAATCTGGTCGAACATTTAGTTTGGTCCGATATACAAATGATACGTATGTATTGTAAAAACGACACAGGATTGTCAACATATATGTCTTTTGATAAAAATAGCTAAAGTTCATGTTGGTTATCTTGTTTAGTTTTAGGTGAGTGACATTTTGGGGAGTGGGTGTCGACTTTAACGACAGGTCATAGCAAACTTACAAGTTGTAAAACATGATATGACCATGTTAAATCTGCCAATAAGTCTGGATTTCAACACAGGAGATAGACACACACTTTGCCTCTGCTCCTTTGGTCTATAATGCCGACATTTATAAAACATGTTGTGGGCAGTGTATAAGTGACCCACCCTGTACCAACAAAACCCCGACAAATTTATAATACCAGCATTTACCATATTTATACAGCAGTAAGCCCATATCTGAAAATAAGCCCACTCAATACAAGTCCATTATTGATCAAATCATTGTCTGACAATAAGCCTATCCCTAAGGTATGACACAGTCTCTGACAATAAGCCTGTACCCAAACTGTACTACTGTCTCTGACAATAAGCCTATCCCTAATGTATGACACAGTCTCTGACAATAAGCCTATCCCTATTATATGACAGTCTCTGACAATAAGCCTGTACCCGAACTGTACTACTGTCTCTGACAATAAGTCTATCCCTAATGTATGACAGTCTCTGACAATAAGTCTATCCCTACTGTATGACACAGTCTCTGACAATAATTAAGTCTATCCCTACTGTATGACAGTCTCCGACAATAAGTCTATCCCTAATGTATGAGTCTCTGAAAATAAGTCTATCCCTAATGTATGAGTCTCTGAAAATAAGTCTATCCCTAATGTATGACAGTCTCTGAAAATAAGTCTATCCCTACTGTATGACAGTCTCTGACAATAAGCCTATCCCTACTGTATGACACAGTCTCTGACAATAAGCCCCAACCCTAACTGTATGATACAGTCTCTGACAATAAGTCTACCCCTAATGTATGACAGTCCCTGAAAATAAGTCTATCCCTAACTGTATCATACAGTCTATGACAATAAGCATATCCCTAATGTATGACACAGTCTCTGACAATAAGCCCATACCCAAACTGTACGACGGTCTCTGAAAATAAGCCTATCCCTAACTGTATCATACAGTCTCTGACAATAAGCCTATCCCTTCTGTATGACACAGTCTCTGACAATAAGCCTATCCCTAACTGTATCATACAGTCTATGACAATAAGCCTATCCCTTCTGCATGACAGTCTCTGACAATAAGCCTATCCCTTCTGCATGACAGTCTCTGACAATAAACCCATACCCAAACTGTATCACATTCTCTGACAATAAGCCTATCCCTACTGTATGACAGTTTCTAACAATAAGCCTATCACTACTGTATGACAGTCTCTGACAATAAGCCTATCCCTTCTGTATGACAGTCTCTGACAATAAACCTATACCCAAACTGTATGACAGTCTCTGAAAATAAGCCTATCCCTAACTGTATCATACAGTCTCCGACAATAAGCCTATCCCTAATGTATTACACAGTCTCTGACAATAGGTCTATCCCTAATGTATTACACAGTCTCTGACAATAGGTCTATCCCTACTGTATGACACAGTCTCTGACAATAAGTCTATCCCTATTATATGACACAGTCTCTGACAATAAGCCTATCCCTACTGTATGACAGTCTCTGACAATAAGCCTGTACCAAAACTGTACAACAGCCTCTGACAATAAGGCTATCCCTAGTGTGTGACACAGTCTCTGACAATAAGCCCACCCATACTTTACGACAGTGTCTGACAATAAGCTTATGTCAGATTTGATGAATCAAAATGAGTTAGAATTAAAATAGCCATGAATGATTTCTAACGCTGATGTTTGAGGCCCAACAAATTCAGACAGATAAAATTAAAAGCAATTGAGCGATAAAAAGGCCATGGAATGTTGTGAACACAGTGATACATGTTTTTTTCACTAAGCCCTCTTAGTCATAGATTTACTGTGATGATTAATTCTGGGCTTGATTGATGAGTCAGATCAATTAACAGAAGAAATCTGTCAACATAAGTTTATATATACAAACAAGGTGGTTGCTGCTGTGACATTTACACCCAATGAATTAATATCCTTATGAAAAATTTAGTTTTAACAAAATTTCTAAAAAAAAAAAACTAAAAAAAAACATAAAATTGCAAAAAAATGATTCATTTTATTGATTTGTAGGTAATGAATACCTGTACTGACTATTCATTAGACAATAAAATTATTATAAGAAGTTTTCAGAAAAAACAATAACAATACACAATACTATAATCATATTAACTGAATTTTGAAATATTGTCACCAAAGTACATGTATATAGGAACTTGCTGATGGCAGTGTATATATCAATCTGAACATTTTTATTATACCAGGTAGCTATAAAACTCACTGTGTATGCTGAGCAAGTTTTTTTATGGTATTGACTTATACTATAAAGCAAAAGTGACTTATGTGACATATTAGGATTTTTTAAGGCAGACACACCATACTTGACAAGCAATAAGCCCCTCACCTCTAGTAATTGAGATAAAGGGATTTTAATGGGTGGGAGCTTATTGATAAATGTAGACCTGGTTCCAAAACAGGTTATGTTCCAACTTATGTTTTCAGCAAAATAGAATTAATACACCTAATTAAATTTTGGTTTGGTTTGTTTTTGTTTAATGTCCTATTAACAGCCAGGGTCATTTAAGGACGTGCCAGGTTTTGGAGGTGGAGGAAAGCCGGAGTACCCGGAGAAAAACCACCTAATTAAATACAAGATGGTATTGCTGAACGGCTTAATAAAATGTTTGACCGTTTATAATGTGTGTTTGAAGAAATCCTAGTTGAAATCATTGGTATTTTTTTCCCATTTCATTTAGAATAGACAAGTGCATATATCATGGAAATGCACCGATGAAGTTGATCTGACCATCACATCTATAGACCTGATAGTTGTTTAATTGGACATAAATGAAGACAGTATGTACCCAAAGTTGATAGTATATCCTCGCCCTGAAAATTTCCGATCTCTTCCTTTTGTACTTTCCCTTCCATTGGCATTTTCAATCAAATACTCTTGAATAAACAGGAAATGAAAAACATCCCACTGATGTAAATAAGCGACTAATCTATCAGTTTACACCGTGTGATCAGTGTATCAACAGGAAAAGACAGCAGTAGGGCAGAATCACCTGATCCACTAATATACTAACTCAATTTTCTTTAACTCATTCATCATTGATAGCCAACTTTACAGATGAAAATTTAAAAACACAAAATCAATCAATTAAGAGTAACGGGCTGGAAAATTAAATGTTTTATTTCTTACATCACTTATCAATTAAATTAATTATTCAAGCTCAGAAACAAATTTCCATCAGGGATGAGAGCAGCTGAATGTAAAAAAGTCTGAAATCCCAATTTGTAGTGTGTATTCTATGATGAAATATTAAAATAACATTATACAGCCAACATGAGATAAAAGTCTGAAATCAAGATTTTTGTCAGAAAATTCTCATGTCTCTTCTATACAGCAGGATCAGCCTGGTAACCGATATTCTTGGTTTCTCTTTAAACCTGTGAAATTAACATTATATTCATTCCCATTAATGAATACTTCTCTGAAAGTTTCTTTTTCAGAGATCATTTTTCATAACCATCAAATATTTCAATTTTGACAGAATTTTTTTAATCACATTTTGAGCCATGGAAGTATCTTTGAAAAACATATAGGTGAGAAAATTATACTAAGAAATTGGAATGATCGATTTCATCTTGATTGACAATGTGTTTAGACTTATGTCAGCTAGCTATCATCTTCACCATATGGTATGTATATTTCTTCTGGAGCAGCATGCAAACAGACATTACCAACACAAACATACAGAGATGAGGACTAGCATCAATAAAACCACAGTGAATAACTTATGGTGATATCTCTGAAGAGTTCCACTACAGGACTAGTATTTAACCAGGAGTGTGCCAGAGTTACTCCCCTTGTCAGGTATGCCAGCATTTCTTATTCCACCTTCCCATTCTGTGGAATAGGATCAATTGGAAAGTCAGTGTTTCAACCTTGGGGCTTGTTATTAATTTGGATATATATATATATATACATTGTATATTTATATATATATATTTAGGTTCTAGTAAATATCAACAATGATATGGGTACTCAATCCTAAGAAACAGATGTTTAATTTGCTGGACACATATTACTGGAAATAGTGAATTGGTCATGTAATAATAACGACAGTTCAGACAATTAACTTGTCTGTACTGTCATTATTACTACATGACCAATTATATTGATATATATATATATATATATATAAGGGTCAAAGAAGTAATATTAACAGTATAATCCAGATAACACTGGATCCTCACATAAATGTATGGAGGATACGAATTACTTGTAATGATTATATGGGGCAAAGAAGTAATTCAAACAGTGTAAACAATAAGGTTTGTTTATGCAACATTTTTTATATGAATGCAATGTCGTCCACTAGCAGTGTTTAGGGACGAATCGTCTTTGAACTCTTCGGAATACTTTCACGTGCGGGGGAATTCAAAATATCTCTGCCGTTGGTCGCATAGCGTTCTAGTGTTTGAACATGATGCAGTCACGCTAGTATCCGCCTTCGGCCCACGTTTGCCGAAGGGTTCATTGTGGTTTCTCCAGTTACTAAAACATTATTCTTATTGTATTTTATTGTATTTCCAGTACTTCTTATATATATTATGTGTTTGTATTTGTGATTTTTTGTGTTTTGATAAAGGGGCGGATTGCCTCGAAAATTTAACAAACCTTATTGTTTACACTGTTTGAATTACTTCTTTGCCCCATATATATATATATATATATACGGAGTGAAATTATAGTGAGATTTTCAAGAAAATTATGGGTAAAAATCTCACAAATCTCACCTCACAATGATCCCAGTAAATTGTACATTATTGCCACAGTATCAAAACTACAAGTACTTGGAGTTATTTTCATTGAAAATGTTTAAAATACAATCTATAAACTTGAAACTTAACACAAATATAAGAAGTTTGAGAATTTAATATAATAAACCATGAAACAGTGAACAATGAAAGCTCTGAAGCATATGGCTATATGGTATGTGCTAAGTTTTAACAAGTGTAAATATAAAACAGGAAACAATAGAAATCTAAGACAATAAAACAATAGAAATCTGAGACAATACAACTGATCTAGTTCTATAAACAATAACCACTATTTAAACAAGAGTTTCACCCGGAGACAACAATATGTTACTATATATATCTGTTAATGATTCATAACTGGAGCAGGAAGACAAACTTCTTGGTGACCCAGGTGTAGTGACAAGCTCCTTTTCAACTCGGATGTCCAGGCTTGTTGGTCTTGTTGACTTGGCAAAATTCTTATAAACTTGTGACATTGCAAGGTCATTTGAATTTGAAGACTCAAGTTGAAGGTCATCATCTTCATAACATTCAGCATTGGAAGCATTCTCTTGTTGGTTCATACATAAAATCGAAAATTCTGAAATCCTGCAAGGATTTATAAAATGTTTTGGTACACATCTAAACAAAAGGTTATGAATAGCATTTTCTAAGAAAAAATCTTCTGACTTACGATCAACAGTTCCGCTAGAATTTTGACCTTGGGCAGAGAGATCGGCGCTGCTATTCTGCGAGTCGACATAATTTTGGAAAATACAACTCAGCTCCGGATTATCCCTGATGAGGCCTGATATATCGATACCATCAAGTTCGGAGGGTTCGCTTAGGAAGCGTTCTGGGATTCTTTGGATTGTGTCCTCAGTTTCATCAGTATCTCCGAATCCAAGACCCATTAGAATGTCTTCTGGGTCTTCATTACGATCATTAAGCAGCATATCCAAACTGCAAAATAAAAGATAGTAATTAGATTTATAGTGTAAACTTGTACATCGATGTGCTGATATTTTACATGTTTCATATTTAAGGCCTAAAAATATGAAAATATATAAAACGATACTAACCTGTTGTTTTCCTCAACAGCTGAGGTGTTTTATAAAAAATTAGTTCAATGATATGAGAATTCAGTACAGCACATTCAATCGAATATTCAACATTATCAGATATTAGGAAATACATATACATGTATATAAATGTAGTCATATAGGATATTCTATTAATTTGCATACTTGATGATGACCAATGATTATAATATTCAACACAATTAGGAGTAAAACATAATATAAAATATTGTATTAAGGAGACAGTTTATAATCAACTATATAAAACATTGTATAATTAGGGGACTGTTTATAATAAACTTTATAAAACATTGTATAATTAGGCCCCTGCGAGATGATATTCATGACTTCATGAATGTTCATGAATCATTCATGAACTTTCAAGAATACTGTAAGTTTTTGATTCATGAAAAAATGTTCATGAATATTCATCAAATACCTCTCATGAACTCTTCATGAACTTTTATGAATAATTTTACAAATTCATTAAGATTCATGATAGTTCATCATATGTGATTATGAACTATTCATGAACTTTCATGCATAGATGATATTCATTAAAATTCATCAAAATGAATGAAATAGTAAGAACAGTTGATAATGAATTTTCAAGAACTTTAATGAATGAGAATATTATGTGATTATGAACTATTCATGAATTTTCATGCATTGATGATATTCATTAAAATTCATCAAAATGAATAAAATAGTAATGAATTTTGAAGAACTTTAATGAATGAGAATTTGACCTTAAAATTGAACATTTTCTTGAATAAAAAAATACCTTACATTTTAAATTGAATAACAAACTTAATATCTAAAAAGTTTTAAATTTAATTCCATGTCTATATTACAATTTTGATGTTGGCTTAAAGAAGAATAAGGAAACAATAAGAAAACTTCAAATTTCCCGCCAAATTTTCCCGCCAAATTTTTCCCGCCCAAAAACTTCTAGCAGGAGAGTTCCAATACATGGCAGCCATGAGGCTTTTCTCATAGAGATGAATAACATGTTATTTTACAAATGAAGGCAAGTACAGTAAAACTCACTTGTGTCGAACACGGTTTAATCGAATACATCGGATGAGTCGAACGTTTCGTTCGGTCCCGATTTTTTCCCTTCTTTATCTTAGTAAATTAAGCACGGATGACTCGAACACTGTTGAATCGAATACTGCGGTTGTGTCGAATATATTTTGTGGTCCCTCCCTTCTAAACTATACCAAAATTTCCATTTTTGTGTCGAACATCGAGGCGTCATGCTGTCTCAGGTAAAATTTGCTGGCCTCGTCTGATTGACCGGGTGTGACCGATCACCCGTAACGGTGTAAACAGAGCCTATTATTAGTTTCCGGCTGTCGGTTACGCATCATCCAATTGTTTATACAGGTGCTCAGGTGAAGTAAAACGTTCAGGTATACATAACTAAGAATAAAATGTGCACGTTTTAGTCTACAAACCAATGTGTTCTGTTTACTGTTTTGATGCACAAGGCCGCCGAAAAAAATAAGGAAAAAGTAAACGATAAATTACATATCTTCCATCGAAAAATGCAAAGAAAAATACCTGTCTGTCATTGATTTATCTATATATGCCTAAATTCTGAATACGACGATGCAATAGTAACAATGATATGCGGAATGTTTTTACTCTGTTCAAAAGATTGTGGCAATGCATGATTATGCAGCCCATAAAACACTGACCGCGGCCTTCACCTTTGATACAAAATCAGCACGCGTACGGTCGATCAATTTTCCCGGACTGTTTATTGTTTAATATTGTTAAATTGGAGAACAATATAAACGGATTTAAAGATAGATAATATGAGTACAATATATACATTTATATTCTTATAATATATGTAACGTTTTCATAGAATATTATGCTGTCATTTGCGACTCCCGTGTGTAAATCGTGTGTCTATGTCAAAGGCTATTTTACGCATGAACTTTGTTTTTATCTGTAACTGTGCACAATATTGTTTATTAGATAAAGGAATAATTGTTATAATGTACAATTAATTAATTTCTTTGTTATTATGTATTGCTTATTTTCGACTATCTTATCATGCAAGCACTTGTTCTGCATACAACCGATGATAGTTGGGTTTTGTCTCCGTATACAAACACGGATAAGTCGAACCATCGGATAAGTCGAATATTTTGCTTGGTCCCGTCGACTTCGACTTATCCGAGTTTTACTGTATTTATCTTTCACACCTGTTTCATAATCAATACAACACTACCAGGAAATGAAATATTCAACTCTGGAAATATGTCAACCTGTTTATAGGTAAGAATTAACTTAAAATCAATCACCATGCATGTGACCTAAATTTACATAGTGCACATAATATTCAAATAGCTTTGGCATTTCTTAAATTGCATTGCCCATTTAACTAAATTGTTCAAACACACATCATATGTGCAATGAGAATTAATGCAATAATGAAAATAAATCACTCTTATCTGAAGAATATTAAAAGGATTTTCCATCCAAATGATTGTGTAAATATACTCATTTCAAGCAGTTATGAATTTTGAAACAAGTGATGGATCCATTTGAATGCAATTTTTAATGGAAGGACTACAAGGATATTGTCAAACATGCATAGTGATACAGTTCATGACAAACTTTGATGAAATTAAGTGGTAAAATGCATGCAAATTCATTTTCTAAATAAGTTCATAACTCATGAATTAATCATGAATTATCATGAATAGAATAGTTCATGAATATTCATGAAACATGATGATTTTATGAATGAAAATCTTGATTTCAGGATTAATGAATGTTCATGAAATATTTCATTCATGAGTATTCATCATAGTTTTAAGTTCATGAATATTCATGAAGGGTTCATGAATGTTCATGAATATTTCATTCATCAGTATTCATCATAGTTTTAAGTTCATGAATATTCATGAAGGGTTCATGAATGTTCATGAATATTTCATTCATGAGTATTCATCATATTTTTAAGTTCATGAGTATTCATGAAGGATTCATGAATTATCATGTATGGAAATGTTCATGAACATTCATGAACTATGATGATTTCATGAATCCAAAACTTTTTGATATAATTCATGAATGTTCATGAACATAATTTCAAAAAAATATTCATGAAGTTTTAAGTTCATGAATTTCATGAAAATGTTCATGAACAAATCAAGAATATTCATGAACTTCTTAGTTCATGAATAATTCATGAACTATTCATGAATGTTCATGAATTATTCATAATCGTTTCGCAGGGGCGGGACTGTTTATAATAAACTTTATAAAACATTGTATAATTAGGGGACTGTTTATAATAAACTTTATAAAACATTGTATAATTAGGGGAATGTTTATAATAAACTTTATAAAACATTGTATAATTAGGGGAATGTTTATAATAAACTTTATAAAACATTGTATAATTAGGGGACTGTTTATAATAATTATAACTTTATAAATCATTGTATAATTATATTAGGGGACTGTTTATAATAAACTTTATAAAACATTGTATAATTAGGGGACTGTTTATATAGACCATTCCAAGAATGAGGAAAGTTTGTGCATGGATATTCAATAATTAGATGATCGTTTAAAAGAATATTTCAATAATCAGGAAATGTAGACATTCAATAATTAGGAGACTATTTATTAAGAATATTCCAATAATTAGGAAATGTGGATATTCAATAACAATTACACTTAGAGTTTACCAAATTTCCAATTTTATATTAACACTCTACATCTTTAATTAGGAAACTTGATATACAGTTATTATTAACTGTTTGTCCTGAGGGTTTAGGTTTTGACAATATACACTGTGGAGAAGGTTAACAGACTTGCGTCGCCTTGTATTAGGTGGCGCATCGACGCACTCGGAGGGAGCGCGAAGCGTGAATATGGTGAGAGATATAAGAGCATGAACTTTTTCGATCCGATCTCGGAGAGAGATATCGATAGCTAATCTAATTTTAATTAATTTTTGCATGTTCAGCAATAACTAATCTATCGTTGTGGGGTGTTGGTTTCAGCGAAGAGTTCGCGATTTGCTCAAGCTAAGGCACATTAATGACGCCAGTGGAGACGAAGGATTGTTTATGTTTTCGCTGCTAAAAACAGCGAGCCTGTGACTGTCTCGCATATACTATAACTTCAGAAGTAATCAGATTTAGATGCTATTGTAATCAGTAATATTCTAACATGTTTTTGGAAGTTTACATGTTTTTGTTGCTGTGAAACGTGTCTTTGTTTTCATCGGTCTTGAAGGGACGGCAGTATGTATCTCTTGCCATATTCACGCTTCACGCTCCCTCCGAGTGCGTCTTCCCACCCCCTAATGCAAGGGGACACAAGTCCTGCGCCCTCCAAGTCCGTTTACCTTCTCCACGGTGATATATAGGGTAATCACATGGCATTGCTGGTCAATACATACCTGATGTCACTGGACATGCTAGTTGTTGTATTCTGGGATAAATCGGAAGCAAAGCTGAGGTTCTGAGGTGCATCTAGTAACCACTGCAACCGCTTATCCATCACAGGTCGCAACGTTGGCACATAGTTTCTGCAACAAAACAGAACATTAATATATAGGTGACAGCACAGTCAATAAACAATTTAATGGAGAAAATGCAACACTTTGAAAATTCTGCAAAAGGAGATAAAATGAACAATGAAATTCACCAAAAGTGAAAATCAAGAAAACAACACTTCCCATGATAAATAAAATTTCTTAATAGAATAAATGTTCACAGAAAGGGATAGAACAGCTATCTTAAGGACCAATCTGATAGGCAGTATAATGTGACAGGTTGGGGTGTCCTATTTGGTGTCTTCGCTTCAGCAATACATGTATATGCTTCAGTGTGGTAGCACTATAAAGCGGCATTTAAATTAATGCTATTAAAAGGAGACAAACACAAGCATAATGCAGCCTCCCAAAACACACACACTCACCAAATGCATGCAGCTCTCACACAGGGGAATTCGAAGCTGTCCTTAAATGACCTTTGTGGTTGATGGCATTAAATAATACAATAAACCTCTGGTATAGGCAATACAAAAAATTGGGTAGGCAATAAAATCACGGCAGGTAATAATAGTTATAGTTTGGAGTTTGATAACAGCTATTTCACAGCAAAATTGCCGTCTCAAAGTAGTTCACAAATTATTATTCTCAAAGTAGTTATTGCATGGGCCTTTAGCAGCCAGTCAATGTCTTTCTCAACTCCCTGAGGAGCATACACCAAAGCTACCATTTCAGAGTTATTTCTTGCACTGCCCTACCACACATTTCAGAGTTAAACAGCTTACACACAACATTTCTTGCACTGCCCTACCACATACTTACTTACAGCTGAGTTAAGAGTTAATGGGAACACAACAGAGTAAAGTATCTTGTTCAAGGACACAACACAGCTTCCCTGCCCGTGCCCAGACCCAGAATATATATGACTCTTCTGTCATGAAGCCCTGTGTCCCAAAACTAGCAAGACCATCGTGCCTCCGATGGAATATATATTGAAAGGTGAAGTTAAAAAGATTCAAAAGACTTAATAATTTATTTATATAAACATGTATATACTTCACCGCATGGTATACATTAAACCAAATAAAGTGTATTAGAATATCTTTTTTTAAATAAAAAAAACTGCTAATACTTTGTTGGTAATATGATAGTCACAGTCATTTAAAATAAGCACAAAAATAGATATCCAGCAAATATTATGTATGAAATAAATGTCTATATCTGTTTTTAATGTACATGTTTACATGTTGTTGGGAGATTTTGAAAAGGTGGTGATGCCGGAAAATCTAAATCCACAAAATACATAATTATAATGTAGTTCAGATTTGGGATACTTTACCATAACAAATTAGGCCTGCGAAATTAAAACAGCTATATATACAGTATGCATGCAAATTTGTATCATTATTGATACTACTGAATATAAATTTAAAAAAAAAATGTTACTTACTGTTCTTTCTGGTCAAAGGAGTTGGCTGTGAATGTAAAATATTAAAGTGAAAATCTAAAAGGTTCAAATGTTCCAAAGAAATTAACATATTTATTTCCTTCCAAAGACAAGTACATATGAAAATAATAAATACAACACATTTAAAATCAAGAAATTGAAAAAAATAACAAAAATCATAAATTTTGTCACCAGGATTTGATGAAATATGAGTCTTATGCATGAATGTTTTATTTGTGATTAATTTCAACTTTTAAAATATGATTAATGCTTTCTGTACCCTTTTTGAAATGTTAATGTATGTAAATAAAAATACCAGTAAGTACAGAAGAAATAACTGAACAAGGGAGGTAAATGTCAAAGATAAAGATCTGAACTGATAGTCAATCAGTCAAATTTCCCCTAATATTACCATAATTGTCCACCAATTAGCCCATCCCTTGAAATCAGTCAAAATGTAAGTAAAATCTCTTTAAGTGTTGCGCAATAAACAGACATATATCTTAATTTGATCAAAGTTTATGTGTTGGGCCCTGACTGACCTAACTACGGTACTTTACGTCGTCAAAAGTGTTAAGGTTAAAATTAAGTGCTGTAAGCATTTAGTTGCCAAATATATATAAGGTACTGGACCACATTTTCTGTTTTTGACAAATAATTTATGTTTGTGAACAGTAAAGAGCTGGGCTGCCCTCTTCATGACCTATATTTTGTAGGTACCAAATACAAATATATATTAAAAGAATCTTGCATGGGTCTGTTCTGTGGACAATGTCCCATGAAATGTGTGTCGAAATTGAGCACATTATCAATTTGCTACATGGTTATGCTAAATGATGACGTTACGTCATTGTGAGTAGCGTTATAGTGCGTGTCAGCTGTCCTTCCCTACCCCATGTGAGATCGATTTATTCCATCACTAGCAATACATCTACTATTCCAAACACTTGGTAAGTACATGTACAATATGGGGGAAAATGTCACATATTTTTCCAATTCTGGTTGACATTTAGAATAAATTTCACACACATGCAAGGCATATGGAACCATACAGCATGACTAATGATATATACTATTACCAGAAGTAAACGGAGCCATAAGATGGATTCTCCTCAACAAACCTGCTCAATTATTCAATGACAACTTATTTCATATTTACCACCACAGTGTATGTCTAACACAATCATCGTATCATTTTCTGACTATAATATGGATATGACAAAACCGACATCAAAGGATGAATTAACAAGATCAGCTAGTAATTATACAGCATCACTCTAGCCTGTAGATACATTTATTACAAAGCTTGTGACTATAGGTAGTGGTAAGGACAAACCAGGGACAGGGGGCCGGCCGGGCTGTAAAACCAGGGACAGGGGGCCGGCCGGGCTGTAAACAGGACGACAAGAGAAATGGATGGCAGGTTAATCTGGGACAGGGGGCCGGCTGGGCTGTAAACAGGACGACAAGAGATAGGGATGGCAGGTTATTCTGGGACAGGGTGCCAGCCGGGCTGTAAACAGGACGACAAGAGATAGGGATGGCAGGTTAATCTGGGACAGGGGGCCGGCCGGGCTGTAAACAGGACGACAAGAGAAATGGATGGTAGGTTAATCTGGGACAGGGGGCCGGCTGGGCTGTAAACAGGACAACAAGAGATAGGGATGGCAGGTTAATCTGGGCCATGGGGCCGGCCGGGCTGTAAACAGGATGACAAGAGAAATGGATGGCAGGTTAATCTGGGACAGGGGGCCGGCCGTGCTGTAAACAGGACGACAAGAGATAGGGATGGCAGGTTAATCTGGGACAGGGGCCGGCCGGGCTGTAAACAGGACGACAAGAGAAATGGATGGCAGGTTTATCTAACATATTGGTACATCAGGTTCGAATTCCAGTTTCATCGATAATTTTCTTTAAAATAAAGGAAAATAAGAATAATGAAAATAAGGAATATAAAATAAGATATTATATATAATAATATATATTAAAATAAGGAAATTCCTTTTTGATATATTAAAACATTGCAGAATTTAAAGAAAAATTCTTAAATAAAATTGTTTTTCTCTCAAATTCGGTAATGCTTTCAGTTAAATTAAATATTAAAACTGGAACTAGGTCGGGATCGGGAGAGAGTCTGGGCACAGGTGTTTAACCTGGCCATGGCATTGTATGGAGAAATTGGGTGTATTTAGGGATACAGAGTAATTAGACAATTAAGGAATGGACCGGGATCTTAAATTAAGACAAACTTACCCTCAGTTCCCATTGGAATATCTTCTTCGTTTACATTATGGTCTTCCATCATTTCTGCAGATCTGACAAAACATAAAAACAAATATCATACTTTATCATCTGCCTTTCAAACTGTTCGAAAAAATACTGGTACAATACGGGGTGCCACCTGTGCCTGTTGATCATGTCAGAACCTCACAACTGCTCAACAGACAAATGATGCATGATTATCTCATTATATCTCATGGTTTTTTTTTAACAATGTTGGGCTTTCATATATTAAAGCATGATCCCAGCACCCTTTCCATAAATGATATATATCTTTTAACTCCACATCAATAACATTAACTGATCTAATATTTTCAAAAACAGGAGATGTAAACCTTAACCTCCATTTGATCTAACAAGACATGTTCTCCACATCATCATGGAGACTTATACAGTATATGTATATATAAACTTTATATGGTCCAATCATTATAACAATCAATTAACTAATCATAACTACTTTTGTATAGAATTTTGATAATTCCTAATCTTAAGGGGATATACCCTTATCAATTTGCAGCATGGACTGCAATGCAGCATATGCTGGAATCATGCTGCTTTTATGCTGGCATCATGCTGCTAGTTCGTACAACACGATCAGGAAATAATGAAACAATTTTCATAAAAGTTGATATTTAGTGATGTTTCTACCACCATTTGCTTTGTTGCAAAAACATGTCTATGCCTTTCCATGCTAATTTTAACGAAATTTAGAGTCATGCAATATTTTTTTCCAAAAAATAGATAATTCCAAAATAAGGATGAAATTATACCACCAGCCTCTGTAAATATTTAGTGGTTACAGGGAGAATCCTGGTTTAGTAATTAATGTTGAGAAACTTTACCTACAAGTAGAATTTGTTCCCCCACCTAAATGTGGAAATTTAAACAAATATTTTGTCATTAATGCAATCATACAACCTTTCTTGCAGTGATAGATCATGATGAATAGAAGATTAGGGAAAATTAAAAACAAAACCGTTTACCGTAGGAAATAAAAATGATGTAACACATTATCATGATTTTTCTTTTTATCATATAAAGGAGAGTTATCTCCCCCTCATATTTATATTGATTAATCATATTGCTATGGTTTTTACTGGTGCACCGGTGTCACAGACCAAATTATCTTCTGACTACATCTAACAGTGAATTTACTGGTGTCACAGACCAAATTATCTTCTGACTACATCTAACAGTGAATTTACTGGTGTCACAGTACAGACCAAATTATCTTCTAACTACATCTAACAGTGACTTTACTGGTGTCACAGACCAAATTATCTTCTGACTACATCTAACAGTGAATTTACTGGTGTCACAGTACAGACCAAATTATCTTCTAACTACATCTAACAGTGACTTTACTGGTGTCACAGACCAAATTATCTTCTGACTACATCTAACAGTGAATTTACTGGTGTCACAGACCAAATTATCTTCTGACTACATCTAACAGTGAATTAACTGGTGTCACAGACCAAATTATCTTCTGACTACATCTAACAGTGAATTTACTGGTGTCACAGACCAAATTATCTTCTGACTACATCTAACAGTGAATTTACTGGTGTCACAGACCAAATTATCTTCTGACTAAATCTAACAGTGACTTTACTGGTGTCACAGACCAAATTATCTTCTGACTACATCTAACAGTGAATTTACTGGTGTCACAGACCAAATTATCTTCTGACTACATCTAACAGTGAATTTACTGGTGTCACAGTACAGACCAAATTATCTTCTGACTACATCTAACAGTGAATTTACTGGTGTCACAGACCAAATTATCTTCTGACTACATCTAACAGTGAATTTACTGGTGTCACAGACCAAATTATCTTCTGACTACATCTAACAGTGAATTTACTGGTGTCACAAACCAAATTATCTTCTGACTACATCTAACAGTGAATTTACTGGTGTCACAGACCAAATTATCTTCTGACAACATCTAACAGTGAATTTACTGGTGTCACAGACCAAATTATCTTCTGACTACATCTAACAGTGAATTTACTGGTGTCACAGACCAAATTATCTTCTGACTACATCTAACAGTGAATTTACTGGTGTCACAGACCAAATTATCTTCTGACAACATCTAACAGTGAATTTACTGGTGTCACAGACCAAATTATCTTCTGACTACATCTAACAGTGAATTTACTGGTGTCACAGTACAGACCAAATTATCTTCTGACTTAACATCTAACAGTGACTTTTGGGAACATCTGGTGCAAAATGAAATAGGCCCTTAACCTAAAGAGATTTTCAGCATTTTCCCAATTTCATGTTCACATTTTTTGTTGTATATTTTCCCGATTCCATGCAAAATATATTCACATTTTCCCAATCATAAATAGTTCAAATGTCCCGTACATTTTTTTTTTTTAAGAAATTTTGATCATTATGTATTTTAAGCAGATGTATTTATGCTACAAGTTTAACAAAGCTAAATCTGTAAACATGAAATAGGTCTGTTGATAGTATTTCCCCAATTAGCAAAAATTACCAGTGTATTTTCCCACTGGAAAATGTATACGTTCAGGCCCTTGTAGAGTACGGGTTAGAAAATCACTGAGCATAATATATACAATTTGTAATAGTTATACATTATACACATATTTCATATAAAGTAAGCTGAAAAAGTAATTGGTATTTTTCTTTAACTTCATCAGTTTTAACCATAGTTTATTCGAAATACAGGCACTATATAACTGCCTTAAGACTTGATATTGAGATGTCAATATCTATTTTGAAATCTTTTCTATCTGGTTTCAATATCATACATATTGATATGCAGTGTAATTGCAAAGGCTATATATATACAATATAGCATTAATTATCTCATAAATTCATAATTTTAAGCTATATTGCATCCTTGTAGGCTATTAAATAAAATTTAAAGGCTGCATAGGAATTAAAGTATATAGAAGAGCCTGATTTATTTAAGAAGACACATTTATAAAATATCAAAGCTGGAGTATACACAGAAATAACAAGCAGTGCTGTGTATGTATAGCTATGAGCTATGTATGCAGATATGAACTATATGTAGGCAGATATGTTTGTTTGTTTGTTTGTTTTTGTTTAACGTCCTATTAACAGCCAGGGTCATTTAAGGACGTGCCAGGTTTTGGAGGTGGAGGAAAGCCGGAGTACCCGGAGAAAAACCACTGGCCTACGGTCAGTACCTGGCAACTGCCCCACGTAGGTTTCGAACTCGCAACCCAGAGGTGGAGGGCTAGTGTTAAAGTGTCGGGACACCTTAACGACAGTAGATAAGTACATGTGCTTTGTATGCAGAGATGAGCTGTGTATGTAGATATGAGCTGTGTATGTAGATATGACCTGTATATGTAGATAAGAGCTCTATATGTAGATATGAGCTGTGTATGTAGATATGAGCGGTGTATGTAGATATGACCTGTATATGTAGATAAGAGCTTTGTATGTAGATATATGAGCTGTATATGTAGATATATGAGCTGTGTATGCAGATATGAGCTGTGTATGTAGATATGAGCTTTGTATGTAGAAATAAGCTGTGTAGGTATATATGATAATTGAGCTGTGTATGTAGATATGAGCTTTGTATGTAGATATGAGCTGTGTATGTAGATATGAGCTGTATATGTAGATATGAGCTGTGTATGTAGATATATGAGCTGTGTATGTAGATATATGAGCTGTGTATGTAGAAATGAGCTGTGTAGGTATATATGATAATTGAGCTGTGTATGTAGATATGAGCTTTGTTTGTATGTAGATATGAGCTGTGTATGTAGATATGAGCTGTGTATGTAGATATGAGCTGTGTATGTAGATATGAGCTGTGTATGTAGATATGAGCTGTGTATGTAGATATGAGCTGTGTATGTAGATATGAGCTGTGTATGTAGATATGAGCTGTGTAGGTAGATATGAGCTGTGTATAGAGATATGAGCTGTGTATGTAGATATATGCGTTGTATGTATGTAGATATGAGCTGTGTATGTAGATATGAGCTGTGTATGTAGATATGAGCTGTGTATGTAGATATGAGCTGTGTATGTAGATATGAGCTGTGTATGTAGATACGAGCTGTGTATGTAGATATGAGCTGTGTATGTAGATATCAGCTTTGTATGTAGATATGAGCTATGTATGTAGAAATGAGCTGTGTATGTAGATATGAGCTGTATATGTAGATATGAGCCATGTATGAAGATATGAGCTGTGTAGGTATAGATACGAGCTGTGTATGTAGAAATGAGCTGTGTATGTAGATATGAGCTGTGTAGGTATATATGATAATTGAGCTGTGTATGTAGATATGAGCTTTGTTTGTATGTAGATACGAGCTGTGTATGTAGATATGAGCTGTGTATGTAGATATGAGCTGTGTATGTAGATATGAGCTGTGTATGTAGATATGAGCTGTGTATGTAGATATGAGCTGTGTATGTAGATATGAGCTGTGTATGTAGATATGAGCTGTGTAGGTAGATATGAGCTGTGTATAGAGATATGAGCTGTGTATGTAGATATATGCGTTGTATGTATGTAGATATGAGCTGTGTATGTAGATATGAGCTGTGTATGTAGATATGAGCTGTGTATGTAGATATGAGCTGTGTATGTAGATATGAGCTGTGTATGTAGATACGAGCTGTGTATGTAGATATGAGCTGTGTATGTAGATATCAGCTTTGTATGTAGATATGAGCTATGTATGTAGAAATGAGCTGTGTATGTAGATATGAGCTGTATATGTAGATATGAGCCATGTATGAAGATATGAGCTGTGTAGGTATAGATACGAGCTGTGTATGTAGAAATGAGCTGTGTATGTAGATATGAGCTGTATATGTAGATATGAGCTGTGTATGTAGATATGAGCGTTGTATGTATGTAGATATGAGCTGTGTATAAGTAGATATGAGCTGTGTATGTAGATATGAGCTGTGTATGTAGATATGAGCTGTGTATGTAGAAATGAGTTGTGTAGGTAGAAATAAGCTGTGTAGGTATATATATGAGCTGTGTATGTTGATATGAGCTGTATATGTAGATATGAGCTGTGTATGTAGATATGAGCTGTGTATGTAGATATGAGCTGTGTATGTAGATATGAGCTTTGTATGTAGAAATAAGCTGTGTAGGTATATATATGAGCTGTGTATGTAGATATGAGCTTTGTATGTAGATATGAGCTGTGTATATGTAGATATGAGCTGTGTATGTAGATATGAACTGTGTATGTAGATATATGAGCTGTGTATGTAGATATGAGCTGTATATGTAGATATGAGTTGTGTATGTAGATATGAGCTGTGTATGTAGATATGAGCTGTGTATGTAGATATGAGCTTTGTATGTAGATATGAGCTTTGTATGTAGATATGAGCTGTGTATGTAGATATGAGCTGTGTAGGTAGATATGAGCTGTGTATATGTAGATATGAGTTATGTATGTAGATATGAACTGTGTATGTAGATATGAGCTGTGTATGTAGATATGAGTGGTATATGTAGATATGAGCTGTGTAGGTATATATGAGCTTTGTATGTAGATATGAGCTGTGTATAGAGATATGAGCTGTGTATGTAGATATGAGCTGTGTAATATTGTAGATATGAGCTGTGTATAGAGATATGAGCTTTGTATGTGGATATGAGCTGTGTATAGAGATATGAGCTGTGTATGTAGATATGAGCTGTGTATGTAGATATGAGCTGTGTATGTAGATATGAGCTGTGTATGTAGATATGAGCTGTGTATGTGGATATGAGCTTTGTATGTAGATATGGGCTGTGTATGTAGATATGAGCTGTGTATGTAGATATGAGCTTTGTATGTAGATATGAGCTGTGTATGTAGATATGAGCTTTGTAGGTAGATATGAGCTGTGTATATGTAGATATGAGCTGTGTATGTAGATATGAGCTGTGTATGTAGATATGAGTTATGTATGTAGATATGAACTGTGTATGTAGATATATATGAGCTGTAGATATGAGCTGTGTATGTAGATATGAGCTGTGTATGTAGATATGAGCTTTGTATGTAGATATGAGCTTTGTATGTAGATATGAGCTGTGTATGTAGATATGAGCTTTGTATGTAGATATGAGCTGTATATGTAGATATGAGCTGTGTATGTAGATATGAGCTTTGTATGTAGATATGAGCTTTGTATGTAGATATGAGCTGTGTATGTAGATATGAGCTTTGTATGTAGATATGAGCTTTGTATGTAGATATGAGCTGTGTATGTAGATATGAGCTGTGTATGTAGATATGAGCTTTGTATGTAGATATGAGCTGTGTATATAGATATGAGCTGTGTATGTAGATATGAGCTTTGTATGTAGATATGAGCTGTATATGTAGATATGAGCTGTGTATGTAGATATGAGCTTTAATTTGTATGTAGATATGAAACAAAAATTGATACCTTTGGTCCATATTTACAATGGAAATGTCGTCATCCTGGACCACTATACTTGGTCCTCCACCATAATCCACCTCTCCATCTGAAACAGGGATTAAACGAGAATGATCACTCCTGTAATAGGTAAAACATAAAACAAGGGTTATCTCCTCTTGTTAACAAGGAGAGAACAGGGGGAGGGATCTCCTTTTATAAATGAAATTAAGAAGAGGTTTTTTTCTTTATCTTGCCTTTGATAGCTTTGCAATTAAAAATAGTTTTTCTTCACATATCCTTTGATAGTTTTAATTTGTTGGCCACCAGCACGAAATGCAAAACAAGAATATACTCATATCTACTGATCAGGAACCTGATTTCAAGAGTTGTCTTCTTTTCTGTTTAATTTCCTTTGATAAATTAGACTCAACAAGAGTTATCTCCCTCCCCCTCTACAACATTATTCTTCATTGATATAGTACTGTATACATATATATGTCTGAGGTTAAAATATAGCACAAAGGACTTAAAAATCACTTACACAATATATGTAAAGCTACATGATCATTCACAGAATGTCTTATGATATATATACTTTTTATGTATATATATGGCCATGCATGACTTGTCAGTATAAGAAATGATTTACAGCATATCCTTAAAATATCAGTACATGGGAATTTAAATGCCAATATTTATGATCTAACCTACGTAAATGTTGACCTACAGACGCAAGCAAAGTTTATAGGGACAATGGACTTATCAACATTGGAGTAAATAAAAACAATTTTAATACCCCCTCAGGCTTAACAACTTTCGTTTATTACGTTACGTATTTTGAGATTTGAAGACTATTTTTAAAGTTTACGGTTCAATGATTATACATGTATATATATATCAAAATTAACGGTTCAATGGATACATATATCACTTAAACCCCACGTGAAGCATTCATGTAAACCTTATCAACAGCTTAATGATACTTAAGTTTTCTTATGTACAAAACATGTACATGTATGTAGTCATGTTAAATCTGTACGATATCAAAATTGTCTAGATTTTAAAATACCGATGTATTTGAAATTACCATTATAATTCTTATTCATTTATTTCTTCTTTTTTTTATTTTTTCAAATGTTCATGAATTTTATCTATATTGCATTATTTGACAATAAATTATAATGATAAGATATAAGATATGAAATACTCAAATATTATAGATAGCCAAAGTGATTTACAGAGTAGCCCCTAAGATTGCCAAAGCAAAGTATATTTTTTTAATTAGAATCAAAGTAAATTATAGTTTTTAATTAGAATATGTTCATCAATAAATATTTTTTATCTTTGTTGTCTCGTATAAAGTTCAGATTTAGCATCAGGTACATATGTACAGTGTGTATTATGCTATAAAATGTCCTTCTTTCTAAGGACTTCGATTTTCCATAATCAAGTTTAACAATTTATTTTTTTGGGTTGTTGTGTCAAATATGGCAATGCATGTGTTCGTTATATGTTATACGATAAATATTTACATGGAGTTATCAATTTAACGTGTGGTTAATATATTTCCACAACATCATAATATGACATTGAGCTGGCTGTGAACTAGTGAGATAATTAAGGATTAAAAAGAACTTAATGTATACATACCAACTGTACTATATATATATCATTTACTATATAACTACATGTACAGTATATCATGCTATGAATGTCCTTCTATCTAAGGACTAAATTGTATAAGTAAGTACCCTATAACTTTAACAATTTAACTTTTTTGGGTTGTTGTGTCAAATATGGTAATACATGTGTTCGTTTTATGTAATACGATAAATATCATCATAATTATATATATATACAGTATACAGCCAGTAATATGACATTGACCTGGCCATGAATTATTTAGATAATTAAGGTTTTAAAAGAACTTAATGTATATACTTACTGTACTATATATCATTTGCTGTTTATCTACATGTACACCAAGTACTGTCAAATTGATCACCAATTTAAAACTCGACACAAAAAACCTAAACCTACATTTTATTCACGGACGTCAGTATTAAGTTACAGGAGGATGTGAATCAGACTATAATCTTAAGGATGTAAACTTGACACGAATTCAATTCAATTCAAAAAAAGACTTTGTAATTATTTAATTAATCCTGATAGAGATTTTAGATGTAGATGCATGGCGAACTCTTGTCAAATTTTCAATAAATCTGTAGATCTCCAGGAAGAGAAACAGGAAACTGTCAATTTAACAACCTAACTTTGACAGACACAATATTTAATTCTTCAATTTAGCATGTTTTAAATAACAAGGCGTTAATTCAAGTTGCAAATTAGTGTGTTGTTTTAATACAGGCAATATATCCCAATCCCATGGCCATGGGAAGTGACAAAGTTTAAAAGGATTGTGTAAAAACCACAGTTATATATAGATACAGTGCATACAATCTGGATAAAATCATATAAAATTGAATCATATGTAACACAGTACAGCTGTTTTGTCTTCCCAGATAGAACTTAATATCAACGAAAACAGAAAGTGAAAGTGTGGAAATCTAAAGAAAAGCCATGAAAATCAAAATAATTAAAAAATTAGAGTTTGGAGAGATCATATTTACAGCACTATAATCTTCACATTTATAATTGTTAACCTCCATAAAAACAAAAACTAAATTTACATCATGAAATGGTTTTTACTTTACTTCGAATTCAGGAAAAGGAATTAATTAATTATCAAATCTATGTGTTATAGCTAATTAGTAGTTACAATTTCTTAAATGATTCATGATGGATTATTGATCAATCATGAACAGAAACAGTAATATCTACAAACCAATTCACCAATATTGGGGGAAAATACATGCTGTGGAAATGTTTTAAGGCACCTATATATGTTTAAATGGATTTTGATATAATGATTTACCAGTGATATGCTCATTTACTCATTTTATAAAGTTTTTGCTAGATAAATCTCATTCAGTAACTCCTGTTAATGTCAATGTCATAGTACAACCATGATCAATAAGAGAAAATCAGGATTCAGGTTTTGTAAGCCATACAGTACTAAAATGACTAATTATTGATTAAATCAATTAATCAGAACAATACTATTCACACATGGACTATATATCTATTATCAATCAATTAAGGTAGGATCATGCTATTAAATGAAGACTCGTCAGCCTATAGATAATCAGCTAAGTTTACAACAGAAATATTGCAACTTTTTAAATATCTTAACTTAAATGACATTCACAAGGATTTGAAACTTGTCTTAAGGCTGACACATGTTGCTGAGCGAATATTTTAAAGAGATTTCTCAAATATTTTGCATTTCAAAAATTAAACTTTTTAATTTTGTTATTAATCAAATTTTGAATTCATGACATATAACTATAGCTGAATTACATGCATGTATCTTCTTCTGTCACTTGAAAAAAGCAAAAACCATTTGTATCTCGGAGCATAACTTAGGCAATAACTACCGGTATACATGTACAGGATTTATATAATTATTGTGTAATAACAGTATTGAAACCGATATTTAAATCATGAGCTGGAACGTGAAGAGGAAGGAAGCTATAAGGAAGATATTGAGCAGAGGAAGAGCAGTGAAGATGATTTTAATTCAGTGAAAATATTTTAAATCCTTCATAGCTATTTAATCGGGGAAAAAACACTACACATTTCGGTATAGTGAAAATTTCTTAAAAAGAAACCCAACATATTTATCCTTAAATAAGCCTTTAGTGTTAAAAAGCCCCCTCCCCAAGTGTAAAAATCTAGTATATGTACCATATTTATTCTCAAATAAATCCTCAACTAATGTAAAAGTTTAATATCATATATATTTATCCTCAAATAAGGCCCTTCCCTAGTGTAAAAGTTTAGTACATTATTTATCCTTAAATAAGTCCCTCCCCTAGAATAAAAGTTAAGTACCGTATTTATCTTCAAATAAGCCCCCTCCCCTAGTGTAAAAGTTAAGTACCATATTTATCCTCAAATAAGCCCCCTCCCCTAGTGTAAAAGTTAAGTACCGTATTTATCCTAAAATAAGTCCCTCCCCTTGTGTAAAAGTTAAGTACCATATTTATAATCAAATAAGTCCCTCCCCTAGCATAGAGTTAAGTACCGTATTTATCTTCAAATAAGGCCCCTCCCCTAGTGTAAAAGTTTAGTACAGTATTTATCCTTAAATAAGTCCCTCCCCTAGCTCAGTACTTATGTGTGTGCAGGGCTCTTTTGTGAAGCTGGTGATAATTCTCAAATCATGAAGGGGTTGTTTGTCAGCAGGGGCTTTATTTGTGGATAACTATGGTATGAAAATTGCATGTACATGTACATCCCATTCATGTTTTACCATCTTTAAAAACCAATATACATATAATGTGTATCATGATCACTACAATATATTCCTTGAACCATTGTGCATGAAAATAACCGGTTTATCATATAATGTAAACAGACCATCCTACCATAGCACTTATACCGATAAAAAGGTCAAGTTTGGTCAAGTTTCTTCACAAAAATTACCTGTTTGGCTTCTGATAAGTCCAGGCATTGCATTAGTGTGCTGTAGCTCTTCAGGGTTGGAGGTACAAAGGGATTCCTCTGTTTCTAGGGTAACACACACCTCCCCAACATCGCCTTGCCGAACTTGTAATGGACTGCAGGAAGATGTGTCGTTGCCAGCCCCATTCTTATGTGAAATATCATTCACCATTAGTTCAAATCTGTCGGAATATTCTATGACATTTGGACATGACGAACCACCAGTTGTGCTCGATAAATCCTGTTCATGGTCATCCTGGTTACCAGATTGTTCCAAAATCTGTTTTACTTCCGGATGAGATATGTTTGCTTCACAGCAGTTGTTCACAAACCTGCCATGTTTGCCACGATGAACCGGAGAGAAAATATTTAGTGAAGAGGCATTCAGCTTCTTACGACACGATTCGACTTTTGATCGAATATAATCTTTACTTTTATTGAACACTTCCCTCGCTTTATTTTTCGGGTAACTTTTCCGTTTACTGGGTGAGGAATTCACATCAAAGTCTGCTGAATCCGGCAGATTATCTTCTTTTACACAAAAATCAAACTGATCATCCCATATCTCGACAAATTCTGCCGACTTGGAAAAGTTGACAGATTTTAAAATAGGACATGAATTGACTGGGCCCTTATCACTGTGACTACTTTTTACACTACGATTACTGTTATAATTTAAAGTGTTAGGCCATTCTCCTTCCTCTTTATACCACTGGTCGAGGCCTCCCTCTTCATCCCAGCCAGCGTCGGTCCATTTCGTTGGAGTTGTCTCCCTTGATGATCTTGGTGATATATGTTGGTTTCCTTCACCTGTGTTAGAAATATGTAAATAATCATGAGAGTCTCTTAGATTTTACAATTTTGAAAGTGAAAGCAGCTAAAAAAATAATCGAAGAAGACAACATCATTAATTGAATAAACATTATATAAAACACCATTTAAAATGATTCATTTTCAATAAAATTTTAAAAGATTTTTTTTCAAATGTTATAATCCACAAAAATTCCTCCTCAATTAGTATATAGGCAGTTATATATTAAAAATTAGAGTAATTATATATATATATATAATTAGTAATTTTGAATCTCAGAATTTCATGGAAGTAATTATATCTAAAATTTTAACATATACTTACTACTAAGTAAAGTAAAACCAGTTCAGAAAGATTTTTAAAGTAAACAGCTGATAAGTAACAAGATAAATATCTTTTGAACACACATGTACAGTCATTAAAATAGTCTAGGCCTAGCAGTGTCACACCATGTTTGTTTTACATAGATTAAGGTGATCAGAGGTCAATGTATATGTATATAAGGAGTAAGGCTACAAACCACACACATGTACATTGTACATGTATATATGAAGATTGCCTCGAAAAAATCGACAATTTACTTGTCTGTACTGTTGTTGTTATAACATGACCAATTACATATATTGTGGATGTGTAATTGACTTTATATATTAATTTTGCAGAATTTTAATGAATGTAGACTTTATTTATTGTTAGAGCAATTACAAGACAACTTCAACTAATGTTAATTACAGTTGGCCTGGACTGGATCAAAGCAAGTGGTCCGGGGTCTTACAGTGGGAGAAAACCAGAGTTCCTGGACAAAACCCTTACAGTGGGGGAAAGCCAGAGTTCCTGGACAAAACCCACAGGCAATTTAATAATATATTATAACTGTATATATATGTAGCTGATTCAAGCACAACTTGTAAATGTATACTTCTTAAACATGTTGCACCGGGAGGACATTTCAAACCCGGATATTCTGTATGAAACTCTGGATAGGGACAAAAATGATCCGAAATAGGGGATGGTCAGGTACACTCCAGTCTTATAATGAAACCTGCCTATAAAGTGCATTAAAGTTTGTGGGGTTTATCACCCCATCAACAGCCAGTGTCATTTTGAGGGGTCTCCTTGTAGTAGTTGGTGACTACCTCACTGAACAACATAAGGGAAGCCTGTTGCAGCTATATCCAGAGCAATTATTGTAAAGAGTCTTGCCCAAAGGAGACACGTATCAGCACATACAGACTAGCTGGCCCGTTTCTCAGCTTCAAGGGAAACACAAATTAACACAGGGAGAATTGAACATGTACAGTCAAACTTCGATGTTTCGAAGTTCTAGGGACTAACAGAAAAACTTCGAAACAGCGGGACTTCGAATTATTCATGGTTGACAATAGATCGATGTTTTCTTGATAATGACCATATATGTTAACGTTACATGTCCTCGGTGTCTTCGTGATGATCGTCGCCTGTCAGGCTCAAAAGTTAATTTATACCTCAAACACAACAAAATAAAAATACTTTTCATTAATTATACCTAAGCATTTTATTAATTAAACAAACTATGTATCGGTTACAAAACACTTATATCGCGTTTAACAGATAAAGCAAAATAAGTACAATGCACACTTACGTAAGTCGTTAGGCTTTTCTGCTAAAGACACGTGCGGTTACGTTATGCATATAAAATACGGAATGCCGATCGGTTGGAGAATGCATGATTGAATGACAAATAATCGATTTACTTGGATATTTATGTATACGTTTGCAATGTGACACTTATGAGTGAAGACATCGCTTATTGTTTGTGTTTAAAATTGGTCCGCTTGTTTTATAGTTCCGTAAAATTTACTCACCGACCGCTGATTTCAATGGCGGCGAAGATTATCAGAGACGACTACCGGAGTGATTAAATGTCATGGCTTCTAAATACCCCTTTTATCTATCAATTTGGTCTGATTATTAATTAACCCCATGATCGGGAGTGACAACACACGCTATCGTTATCCCTATTGTCAGTCAGGGCATCTAGGGGAGAAGTGTGAAATCTTGCCGCGGGGGTCACGACCAACACCTGTCCAGTGGTCAGTACAGGTAAACTTTTGTTCGAATCATGAGATGTCAATTACCTATGACATCATAGCTAACGGGCCATGAAAAAAGTTCGATACATCGAAAACTTCGATTCATAAAAATTCGAATCATGCATAGGTTCGTTAGTAGCGTTATATAGTAAGGAAATTCGGGACCAAGCAAAAAGTTCGATACAGCGAGAAATTCGAATCAACGAAGTTCGAATCATCGAGGTTTGACTGTATATATATATACCTCTGTCTTCAGCTAGCACCCTAACGGACTGAGCTATTGCAGTCTGCATGACCATTCGAGGCAGCAAAGGAAAGTGGATTTTAATACAGGTAGATAACCCTTTATAATCCTGTGTAATAAATTGTGTAACCTTGGCTGGAAACATCACCGATGGCATTTATAGACAGGTCTTTATATACATCTGTCACCTTATATACACAGGGTTTTGCTATACTGATGACCTTTAATTTTATAGACAGATTTTGCTAGACTGGTGACCTTTATAGACAGGTTTTTGTTATACTGATGACCTTTATAGGCAGGTTTTTGTTATACTGTGACCTTTATAGGCAGGTTTTTGTTATATTGATGACCTTTATAGGCAGGTTTTTGTTATACTGTGACCTTTATAGGCAGGTTTTTGTTATACTGTGACCTTTATAGACAGGTTTTTGTTATACTGATGACCTTTATAGGCAGGTTTTTGTTATACTGTGACCTTTATAGGCAGGTTTTTGTTATATTGATGGCCTTCACAGACAGCCCTTTGTTATAATGATGACCTATAATTTTTATAAAGACGTACATATATTTTTGCCATGTTAGTGATGGCCTTTATAGACAGAGTCTTGTTATCTTGATGGTCTTTATAGACAGGGTCTTGTTATGATGGCCTTAACAGACAGCTCTTTGTTATAATGATGACCTTAACAGACAGCTCTTTGTTATAATGATGACCTTTAACTTTTATATAGACAGGTTTTTGACATGATTAGAATGATGGCCTTAATAGACAGGGTCTTGTTATAATGATGGCCTTAACAGACAGCTCTTTGTTATAATGATGACCTTTAATTTCTATATAGACAGGTTTTTGCCATGTTTGTGATGGTCTTTTTAGAGAAAGTCTTGTTATACTGATGGTCTTTATAGACAGGTTTCTGTTAAACAGATGATCTTTATAGATAGGAATTTGTTATAATAATGGTCTTTAAAGACAGGGTCTTGTTATAATGATGGTCTTAATAGACAGGGTCTTGTTATAATGATGGTCTTAATAGACAGCTCTTTGTTATAATGATGGTCTTAATAGACAGCTCTTTGTTATAATGATGGTCTTAATAGACAGCTCTTTGTTATAATGATGACCTTTAATCTTTATATACAGGTTTTTGACATGATTATAGTGATGGCCTTTATAGACAGGGTCTTGTTATGCTGATTGTCTTTATAGACAGGTTTAGGTTAATCAGATGATCTTAATAGACAGGGTCTTGTTATAATGATGGTTTTTACAGACAGCTCTTTGTTATAATGATGGCCTTTATAGACAGCTCTTTGTTATAATGATGGCCTTTATAGACAGGGTCTTGTTATACTGATGGCCTTTATAGACAAGTTTCTGTTATACTGATGGCCTTTACAGGCAGGTTTCTGTTACATACTTAAATGGTCTTTGTGGACAAGGGTTTTGCTATACAGATGGCCTTATATTTACATTTTTATGTGGACATGTTTTTGCTATGGTAGTGATGGCCTATATAGATAATACTGATGACTTTTGTAGACATGTTTCTGTTAGGTACTGATAGCCTATAGGTCTTTGTTTTGTACAGGTACCTTTGTAAATAGGTATTGTTCACATACTAATGACCTTTGTAGACAGGTATTTATGTATTTACAGGTGGTCTTTACACACAGGCATCTGGCATTGATATTGTGTACAGGTAGCAGTGTTAATTTTGCTGACATCACCAGGAAATCTACCTGTATAGCTTAAGGTTCTAGGTGTAACATGTATTACTGTACTAGTATATATATATACACACTGTATATGTAACCTGTCAATGACCTTGTCAGGTGTGAAATAGTATAAATTATCTGTACTTTTCGCAGACAATAAAAAAACTTGACCAAGCTTTGACACTCAGCATATAGACTGTAAGACAATTCCCAAGTAAATATGTTAATGTGAAAATAGTTCTGATCAAGATGAACTTCAATCACCATTATAACACACCTGTCAATTTACAAATCAGTACAGGTATAATACATAAAATGATACACCTATCATATTATTGTAAGGCCAACAGGAGGTAGGTCTATGTTTAAAAAATACAATAATTATTGATGTAGGGCCAACAGGCGATGTGTTATGTAGGGCCAACAGGCGATGTGTTATGTAGGGCCAACAGGCGATTGGTCTATGTTAAATACAGTAATTATTGATGTAGGGCCAACAGGCGATGTGTCTATGTAAAATACAGTAATTATTGATGTAGAGCCAAAAGGCGATGTGTCTATGTAAAATACAGTAATTATTGATGTAGAGCCAAAAGGCGATGTGTCTATGTAAAATACAGTAATTATTGATGTAGGGCCAACAAGTGATGTATCTATGTAAAATACAGTAATTATTGATGTAGGGCCAACAAGTGATGTGTCTATGTAAAATACAGTAATTATTGATGTATTACTAGGGCCAACAAGCGATGTGTCTATGTTAAATACAGTAATTATTGATGTAGGACCAACAGGCGATGTGTCTATGTTAAATACAGTAATTATTGATGTAGGACCAACAGGCGATGTGTCTATGTTAAATACAGTAATTATCTATGTAGGGCCAACAGGCGATGTGTCTATGTTAAATACAGTAATTATTGATGTATTACTAGGGCCAACTGGGGATGGTCTTTGTTAAATACAGTAATTATTGATGTAGGGCCAACAGGCGATGTGTCTATGTTAAATACAGTAATTATTGATGTATTACTAGGGCCAACTGGGGATGGTCTTTGTTAAATACAGTAATTATTGATGTAGGACCAACAGGCGATGTGTCTATGTTAAATACAGTAATTATCTATGTAGGACCAACAGGCGATGTGTCTATGTTAAATACAGTAATTATCTATGTAGGGCCAACAGGCGATGTGTCTATGTTAAATACAGTAATTATTGATGTATTACTAGGGCCAACTGGGGATGGTCTTTGTTAAATACAGTAATTATTGATGTAGGGCCAACAGGCGATGTGTCTATGTTAAATACAGTAATTATTGATGTATTACTAGGGCCAACAGGCGATGTGTCTATGTTAAATACAGTAATTATTGATGTAGGGCCAACAAGCGATGTGTCTATGTTAAATACAGTAATTATTGATGTAGGGCCAACAGGCGATGTGTCTATGTTAAATACAGTAATTATTGATGTATTACTAGGGCCAACTGGGGATGGTCTTTGTTAAATACAGTAATTATTGATGTAGGGCCAACAATCGATGTGTCTATGTTAAATACAGTAATTATATATGTAGGACCAACTGGGGATGGTCTTTGTTAAATACAGTAATTATTGATGTAGGGCCAACAGGCGATGTGTCTATGTTAAATACAGTAATTATCTATGTAGGACCAACAGGCGATGTGTCTATGTAAAATACAGTAATTATTGATGTAGGGCCAACAGGCGATGTGTCTATGTTAAATACAGTAATTATTTATGTAGGACCAACTGGGGATGGTCTTTGTTAAATACAGTAATTATTGATGTATTACTAGGGCCAACTGGGGATGGTCTTTGTTAAATACAGTAATTATTGATGTATTACTAGGACCAACTGGGGATGGTCTTTGTTAAATACAGTAATTATTGATGAAGGGCCAACAATCGATGTGTCTATGTTAAATACAGTAATTATTGATGTAGAGCCAACAGGCGATGTGTCTATGTTAAATACAGTAATTATTGATGTAGAGCCAACAGGCGATGTGTCTATGTTAAATACAGTAATTATTTATGTAGGACCAACTGGGGATGGTCTTTGTTAAATACAGTAATTATTGATGTAGGACCAACTGGGGATGGTCTATGTTAAATACAGTAATTATTTATGTAGGACCAACTGGGGATGGTCTTTGTTAAATACAGTAATTATTGATGTAGGACCAACTGGGGATGGTCTTTGTTAAATACAGTAATTATTTAAATCAACAAAACCAAACCTTCTATTCAAGGGACTCCATTAATTATATATATAAGGCCACCATCAATGGCAGTGTTGGAATTTATATATGGTGAATGACTGGCCTTGTTTGTCTTTTCTATTTTATGAATAATTTACTTTTTAAAAAATGGAATCAACATTTTTTACAAAAGGGGCATCAGATTTCCTGGATATTCATTTAAAAACAGATTTTGGCATTTCTTTTTTTTCAGCAAGATTGATATATAATCTTAAAAGAGGTATTTTTATGATATATATATATACTGTATGCATCATTCATATGATAGAATTATACACACAACATTCATATAATATATATAATAATTGATAGACACAACATTCATATGCAAAATCCATATAATACATTTGTATTAATAAATGTAATTCCTCAGCAACAGGCATGCTGAAAAAAAATGTATCAATTAAAATCTACAAATATCTAAAATTATACATATTTACAAAGGCCATCAATTTTGGAACATGTAGATAGACAACAGAAAAGAAGGTACTACATAAAGATATCAGCTGTCCTCAGTTAAAATCATCATTAGGTACATGCAACTTGTGATACTATATATAGTCAATTGCTATGAAAAATTCATATTTAGTTATACACATGTACATACAAATGTATATACAATTATGCAATTAACACATATTTTCTCCACATTGAAAAACACATCCTTTTGTTTATTGTCGCCATGTACAATTGTATCAAGATACAATGTGTTTAATAACAATCTTATGTAAGCATGTCTGTCAAGTTACAGTGTAAACAGCAAGGATCCTGTATAATAGTTAAATACATAATTACTTAAGATTTAAACTTGTTAATGAATTCATCTGAAACTGATATCTGACGAACGTGTCCGTATATGGATTTTATGTATATTCAGTTGTGTATATATATAATATACTGGAGTATGTAGTATTTTCTCTACTACACTATACCTACCTTATAGTACTGCTGTCCCAAGTCTTACTTGGTTAATAATGAAATGAAAGTTATTGAATTATTGTGACTCTCAATAGTTAATTTATACCACCTCCACACTGTGGTAAATTCCTTACAATTTTGATGGCCTCAAAACTGCAGTGTTACATGCTGAGAGACTCATAATCATAAAACTCGGAGCTTCACAACTCTGCATATATACGTACACATATTGATCAAGCTTAAACAATTTAGCTTTACATTTTTTGTGATTAAGATTATTTCTGTGACACAAATCATTATCACTTCATTAATTGTTTGCAAATATTTCAAACGAAACATGACGATGGACCTCTTCAAATTCCTTAATATCCGTATTTTGACCTAATAAGGGCGCAGGGCGCGGGTAATTGACAGTGGGGGCGCCCTTATTAAGATTAGTTATTCTGAAGTTTTATGAAACAGACTATACCTTATAGCAGAATACTGTAGGCTGTAAAATATTCAGTCATAAAAATATTCCAGATAAAGATATATATTCATTATCATATATTAAGCTTAAACTTCACTTGAATATTCCTGTAAACTTGTAAACCATTCCAGCTGATCTTAATAGACCAGAGAACACGTGTTCCACCATTTATGTTCAAATGGAACTCTGTGAACATATGATATATCATTATGCAACACAAATTTGGGTCATGGTCATGGATAGCTAAATTATTGAGTATGGGCGTAGAAAAATTTGATCGGTAATGTATACGCACTGTACCCTGTAAATACTTTTTGATTTTAACTTCAAATCTAGTCAAACTGCTGCATATACTGACAGTGACGGTTAAATATAACATAACAGATGATTAAAGGTATTCAAAAGTTATGAATATTTACCTGTATCTAGTAAATATTTGGCCACTTCACCTGTTTAGTTTTGTACCCCTGCTTGGGCGTGGGTTACAGGTATAAATCTAATACATCAATGGAGAGGAACAGTGTAAATATACCCCCACCCTGATCTCGTTTAAAGCTGCGTGGTCGCACCGAAACGTCAGAAATTAGGCTGATCTTTGTTACAAGTATTATATAAATTTTAAATATGTTACATGTACATGTATATATGATTTCAAGGTGACTTTTGCAAAATCAGGACTACAGTGTATTTGATATTACCATAAAAATTAATCAAATTCATATTTTTCTATTTCCAATTTCCATCAAATTCATATTTTTCTATTTCCTATCAGGACTTCGTGCAGTGTTGAAGAGCTGTTCCAACTGTGCTAAATTTGATAGATTTCCAGGTATGAAGATCTGGAGTAGTACATCTGAATATGCACTTATATATTAATAGGTACCCCCGGTGTACACAGTAGGATAAAAATCTTCATCGTGAACTCTTAATAACCACATGCTGATCAAACTTAAGTCTGATGTCAAAATAAATTGAATTCCACATGAAATCAATTTTCCTTTAGAAGGATGACCAATGGATGAAAATCAAATCAGAAAATAAATGTAAAAAAATTTAACTTGTAATTCTTGTTCATACTGCAAATACTTCAATATATCACTAATGATTTACATAATTCTACATGTACCCAGCATTTGATTGCCATATTGGGTCCTCTATCAATAGATAGCTCCTGAAAGGCTAATGTTTCATCCCAGACACCATATCAGAGGTTATCAAGAAAACAAAAGTTTTGGTTACCATGACAATTGTACGTCTATATAGCTGCTGGAGACCATCAACCTAATGACCTTAGAATTAATTGTTTGATATATTTGAACTCACACAGGTTGAAAGTGCCAAAATGTGCATGCAGTTTAAATTTGTCACTATCTGTTATCATTTAACTTGTCTAAATCGATACTGTAAAATTTCATCAAATTTCGAATGACAATAACAATAAAATAAAATATATACCAACATTTATGGGAATAAGCTAAGCTTGAGAAAATTCACATTTGTCGGAAAGCCTAGCTGCATTGCCTAATTGCCTACAAACTAAATCATCAAAAATCACTTCATCTAAAAATTACCTAAATTTAAAAGTTGATCATCATGGGATCTAGCTATGATGTTCATGAAATAAAATATATGTTTCAGCTTATGGGCTGTCAAGTTGTTACGCTGTTTTGTTTTCACTGTCACAATTTAATCATAATTAAAGAGATAATGAAAAATACAAATGTATATACCAATGATAATTATACCTTCCGATTTTCAACATGCATACAAAAATTGATTCCTGCATTAATTTTATATTCAAGGTATTATATAATCATATATAAGAGTATAAGAAAGTTTCAAAGTTTTTTCATTTGGTTTGTTGTTTATTTTGTTTAATGTACATCCTATTAACAGCCTGGGTCATTTAAGGATGTGTCGGGACACCTTAACCACTCTGCCACTGTGGTCCCAGTTTATTCATTGCACTTAATATATATAATGTATTAATTAAAACAGAATTTTTTCATGGGGATATATCTCTTGGGATTCCTTTGCATATAACATATATGACAAATTTATTAATGTTCAACTTTGTGTTCCCATAATTAAGATCAATGTCGCTCTCACTTAAATTGTAATTTTTAATTATAATTGTCAATTTGGAAGTACATGAAACACATTGTATCTACTTAAAAAACATACCTTAACAATGCTGGCCTTTAATTAAATATACTTAAGGTATTTAAAATTATAATTAGCTGGCACACATCAATTAACACTGTACTGTACATGTGCTGCATACATTAAAATAGCTATGTAAGATGATTTACATTAAATATTATAAGATTTCAAATCAAAGTACTGTACATGTATTTAAATCTGAGATATGTACATGAACTTTATACGTTGTATATTGTAGCATTTATCAATAACAATTGTATTTTTTATTAAGTTCAATTAAAACAAATTAAATCTGAAAACGTCTTGGGCTTAATTTATGAAGTTCCAATTAAGTTGTGCATTGCAAGCTGGAAAAATCTATTGTCTGTCACAATCAAGCATTATAAACCTCTCTTAATGTAGTACCATGCATGTAGCGGTATTCCACCCCTACTTACCATGTAGATTTCAATTGCATGCAGTAATAAACATATACTATATTTGACAATTATGTATGAAATCAAAATCCTGATAATTACAAAAAGAAATGAATATGTTAATGTAACATATATAAATACCCCCATACCCTGCTTAATTTATAAATTTTGAACCCCCCAAACAGTATCTTCCCCTCCCCCCACTAAGTCATAGGTGTGAAAACATGTACAGACACCAGTATATACCTCCATCTTATCATAATTCACAGCGTATTTGGTGGCATATTGCACCTATAAGGACCCCTACAGTGACCACTGGCCAACAAGGCCACATATCATAATTAATGTGTCTTCTTAAAACTGACCAGGTGTACATGTCTAAGGTCAGTGATGAATGACCTAGAAACCATAGTAACCACAACAGTACAGCTGTATACAGCTGGTCACTGGTCATATCAGCCTCAATTTTAGAAACTATATATACTCCTGCAGTGTATATATATATACTGTACATCCATTCTAGAAACTTAATTGTTCCACATGATCAGATGAGAACTATTGACCATATCAGACCATTAACTGTCACTCTGGATCACTCATTACAAGGAGGCAAAACAAATATACCTCTAGACTGACCCTCACATTGACCAATTACCTATATATAGTTATATATACTAGTTCAAACTCATAAGGATATGTCTGCCTGCCTGTCTGTATAAAATTTTCTTCTTAAAGAAAATCAAAACCTACCATGATTTGATACATACATGTACTATTGAATATGAAAAAAAGTATACAGGAAAACAACCAAGCAATTTTTTTTCACTAGAAAAAGTTGACATTTTTTAACATTATCATGAAAAGCAATGTGAATTGAAATTATGTAACAGTTAATTACAATTAACTATCTGTGAAAAAAACAATTGAAATGCTTCACAAAAACAATACCAATATGCAGGAATCGGCCAAGGACAGAACAAATCATATTAACGGGACAGGTGATGTGTATATGTTTTAAATAAATATGAATAACAATTCCATAAAGCAAAATAAAAAAAAAAATTTCATCAAACAGATTTCATTTCTTTTCCATCAATGATACAACACAACATGGGTGAAAATAATTGTCCAATTTTTAAAATCATATATTTACTGTTTTTCCAATGTTTAATCATATACTCAATATACATGTAATATGGATATTATAAATTATTATACAGTATTGCAAGGGAATATATTTCCAAAATCCTGTATTCAATATTCAGTACATTCACCAAAGGTTATAGCTATATATATATATATATATAGCATGGCTACGAGTAACTAATTCACATATGAACGATATATATTATGAATATCACGCTACAATATATTCTTCCAGACTATTAGTGGTTAACACCTAGTCCATATATGTATATGTTATATAAAAACAACATCTGTCGACAGCTGATCACTGTAGATAACTGATTAAATGATAATCATGAATGAAAACAAAATTTTATTTTGAGGGTGAAGATTTAAATGACATGTTTTCTACAAATGACATAATTATGGCATTGTGGAAATTCATTAATACATATCAAGAATTCAATATGAAATGAGAACCTTGCTTTTTATTACAAGATCAGCTAGAATTATTACGATATAATTTATCCAGGCACTTTGATTCCAAACGAGTTGGCTACTTCTCAACTATTTCATTTCAACATTAAATGTACCGATGTATGTACAATGTACGCATAAAAAGACCCTATACCTCCAAGAATGAACTCCATTTATGACACAATTGAACAATTAAGCAGAATTTAACACATCCTTTGTAATCCTAAATAGTTCACACAACAGACTTTCAATTGGTATAATTCAGGACTAAAATTTCCACTCTCAAGACATTAGTTGATTAAATAATGTAATAAACCTAGGCAAGGAATTTCATTTCTTTACGTATAGTTTCTTTCAATATTTTGATATATAAATATACAGCTCAAATTACACATGTATATAATTACACTACTTCAAAATCGGGTAAATGGGATTTATCAAAAGATAAAATCATGGAGGTTTTCAAATGTAGCAAACATATATATAGTTCATTATAGGATGATCAAAATCACAACCAGCTCTTTATATTTCATAAAAGAACCTTTATTTCATCTGCAATTTATATACATGTACATGCATCTAAACTAATTTAAATCCAAAATTATCTCCCCTTGATTTGATTTATATAGCATATATTTGTGATTTCTTTCTGTGTCTAAAAATAGCTGATCACATGACTTCCATTCATATTCACATGCATGGGATTTACCTGCTCTAAAAAATACATTCACGAGAAATAAAAAAAATGTTTAGCTAAAATTGAAACGAAAAAACATTGGCCGAACAATGACTGTGAAGGTAAACTTAATAACTTACCTGTCCTGCCACTATCGTAACCAGTCTCCATTTTATACATTATTGACCATAACTGGCCAAAATCTTATAAATCCATGTTAAATGATGGCTTTAAATGGAGAAATGACAAATTAAAAACATATTTCAATAGATTTTGTAAAAATTCATCAATCATCAACTACTCATTACATGTAAAGCAGAATTCAGGTCAAATCATCATGCCTCAGTGTTAAACCTTTTCTGTATCACAAAAATGTTCTAATAATAGGAAGCTTTTATACTTGTGTCTCCATAAAACTAGGTTTACTGGGTATTAGCTTACAAAGATACTATACATATCTCTCTCTCTATAGGTTGGATTTTTTACTGGACAGCTTTGATATATATCAGTTTACATTGTATATAAATACAGTATACATATTTGATATATATATATACATTTCCTGATTGTAATTATACACAAAAATATGGAACTTTTTGAAATGTACAGTACACATGCAAATAAGCCCCCGGCTACCCAAAACATAAGCCCCCTTAATTAGCTATTTCATCTTTGCAGAATCAAAATTCTGAAAGAGTAAGCTAAAGTGGTTCACAAATATGTCTTAATTCCTCTAATATTGATACTGAACTAGAGGAAGGGGGTCTTATATGAAGATAAAGTTGGTATAAACCCTTTTTAGAATATGCTTTGTGAAATACCAAATACATACAAGGGCCCAATGGGCCCAAATCGCTCACCTGCAATGCAGTGATCTTTTCATATATGGATCCTGCAGTTATTTGAAAGCATGCTACAGGACCAATATCAAGTCCCTGGGCCTCTTGGTTATTGAGAAGAAGTTGTTTGAAGATTACAGCCTATTTGCCCCATGTGACCTTGAATGAAGGTCAAGGTCATTTATTTGAACAAACTTGGTAGCCCTTCACCCAAGCATGCTACAGGCCCAATATCAAGTCCCTGGGCCTCTTGGTTATTGAGAAGAAGTTGTTTGAAGACTACAGCCTATTTGCCCAATGTGACCTTGAATGAAGGTCAAAGTCATTTCTTTGAACATACTTGGTAGCCCTTGATCCCAGCATGCTACAGGCCTAATATCAAGTCCCTGGGCCTCTTGGTTATTGAGAAGAAGTCGTTTGAAGATCATAGCCTATTTCACCCATGTGACCTTGAATGAAGGTCAGGGTCATTTCTTTGAACAAACTTGGTAGCCCTTCACCCAAGCAAGCTACAGGCCCAATATCAAGTCCCTGGGCCTCTTGGTTATTGAGAAGAAGTCGTTTTTTTTTTTTTAGCATATTTGACGGTCATTCATTTGAACAAACTTAGTAGCCCTTCACCCCAGCATGCTACAGACCCAATATCAACTCCCTGGGACTGTTGGTTATTGAGAAGAAGTTGTTTAAAGATTTTAGCCTTTTTGACCCCTGTGACCTTGAATGAAGGTCAACGTTATTCATTTGAACAAACTTGGTAGCCCTTCACCCCAGCATGCTACAGGCCCAATATAAGGTCTCTGGGACTGTTGGTTATTGAGAAGAAGTCGTTTAAATATTTTAGCCTTTTTGACTCATGTGACCTTGAATGAAGGTCAAGGTCATTCATTTGAACAAACTTGGTAGCCCTTTACCCCAGCATGCTACAGACCCAATATCAACTCCCTGGGGCTCTTGGTTATTGAGAAGAAGTTGTTTAAAGATTTTAGCCTTTTTGACTCCTGTGACCTTGAATGAAGGTCAAGGTCATTCATTTGAACAAACTTGGTAGCCCTTTACCCCAGCATGCTACAGGCCAAATATCAAGTCCCTGGGTCTTTTGGCTATTTAGGAGAAGTCGTTTATTTTTTTTTTAGCATATTTGACCCCTGTGACCTTGAATGAAAGTCAAGGTCATTCATTTGAACAAACTAAGTAGCCCTTCACCCCAGCATGCTACAGACCCAATATCAACTCCCTGGGACTCTTGGTTATTGAGAAGAAGTCGTTTAAAGATTTTAGCCTTTTTGACCCCTGTGACCTTGAATGAAGGTCAACGTTATTCATTTGAACAAACTTGGTAGCCCTTCACCCCAGCATGCTACAGGCCCAATATTAGGTCTCTGGGCCTTTTGGTTATTGAGAAGAAGTTGCTTGAATGGAAAAGTTGACGCCGGACGGCCGGACGACGGACGCCGCGCCACGGCATAAGCTCATTTGCCCTTAGGGCAGGTGAGCTAATAACTATATAATTACGTATTTGTTTATTGTGGCTCACGATCATGATGAGGGAGTAAAAGTTAAAAGACCAGTTGCCCCAATTAGTTACCCATTTGAAATCAAAAATTGAAATTGGAATCGATGATAATTTTGTGGGGAAAAGTTGCATTGTAGATTATGTGCATTGAACTGCAATGGACAAGTGTGAAAATGACAATTATTACCGATATTGGAAAAAATTATAATAGTTTTCTGGGTTCATCGCCCGATAAACAACCAGGGTCATTTTGATGTGGCGTTTTATTGTAGTAGTTGGTGACTACATCACTGAACAACATACAGGAAGTCCAGCGCATGCCATCCAGACCATGTAATTACAGTAAAGTGTCCTACAATATAGCCCTATAACTAACTAGGACACATGACCACTGTCTCTTTCCCGAACTTTTGACACGGGTAGGGGAGCCGAACCACGCACTGGTATATATATACCTTCACCTGAGATTATGTGACCTGGCCGGCCCGGCTCTAATCGACTGATCTATGTATTAACAGTCCCCAACAAATTACTGATATATAAAACAAATATATTCGCATAATATCAGGTATAATGCAGCTACACATTAAAATCTTTTGATACTTACTTAACCATTAACATATTATCAAACCTATATTTATTGCACCCTACATGTTTTCTCTATCTTATATATGATGTACAAAGGTGGTCATCACCCATGAAATGAAATATCGGGAAAACACCAAATTTCACACATAAATAATTTGCCTCCTTCTAAATCTTTGAGTTGTCAGTACTAGTTTGACAAGGAAATTACTTCCTTAAAATTAGCCCTGTCCTGTATAACTGAGCGAGTGACACAATAATATTGAAAGCGAGGCTCATAACATTGATTTAAGTGAAAATCGGACAAGATTCCAGTAGCCGGACTACAAGTTTAAAATTTTCATTTCAGCAATCAAAAATCAATTTTAGTTTTTAGTCCTCCTGTTAAATTTCGTAGCTTGCAGGCTTGGTATTATTACTAAGCTTCTCTGTTTCCTGTCTGACGACATTCCCACAATTAATCCTTCTTCCCAAAGATATCTTGAGATACTGTCCTTACCATGTTTGTTTTCTCTTCAAGTCGTCGTCTCACTGTTTTCTAAATTTCTAAGCATGTTTTCATACAGATGTGTTTGTAGATATCAGAACACCAGCTTTAATTTGCACTGCATTATGGGATTGGAGAGCCCGATATATATCAGCTTAATTTGCATGTTATCTCGTCCTCGACAATTACGATTGATCTGGGATTTCCATCTATATGGAATTATATAAATAATCACAAAACATTTTTTTCAGAACCCAGCATATTACATAAAACTTCATTAGGGATACAAACAATCTTAAATTTACACTTAGTTCATTTAATCAGGGATTGGTAAATAACTTGGGCAATGACAACCTTATATATTTTGATCACTTACTGGTATTTGTTGACATTTAATTCTCATGTAAGTATTATATATTACTTATTGTTAAGACCATGCTGTCAGTGTAATAGCCATGTATCTGGGCTCAGACTTCTATACAAGACCTGTAAATTATAGGATATAAATGACCATGTTTAAACACTGACCATAAAGACACACAAGTTTCCATTTCACAATCTCCATACTTGTACCGTATTTATCCTTGAAATAAGCTTGCCTCCCCTAGATTAAAAGTTTAGTATTAAAGCATTTGGAGGGGTTTATAGACAATAAAGTGCATTGTATATATATGGTATGTCAAATTACCAACTGTAATACAACATTTATGTGATACTAACTATATATTAATTATTTATCATTATTTATTAAAAAAATGTTGAAAATATTGTGTATCATTTTTTGTGATACTATGTACTGTACTGAATGCTTTGCCTGGATCAATATTATCATTATTAATTTGTGAACCATTTTTAGCTATATATATATTTATACAGTGGAACTTCGTTAACTCGAAGTCGACGGGACCACGAAAAAACTTCGAGTTATCCGAGTGTTCGAATTAAGCGAGTTATCGTTTTTGGTGAAAAGTTTGGTCAATATTTGTCAACATTATATAATCATTATAACTTCGCTCTGTCGCTCATCAGTTTAGTGTGAAGACTGGTCAATACATGTAAATATATATGTAATGTTTCGTTATGTCACTTGTAATTTGGTGTAGTTTTGCCGATATACATTCACGATAAAGTTTCTTTCACTTAGTCACTTCAATAACGATCTGATGTGCAAGTCATGTTTGCAAAAGGTAAACGATAAAACGGAATTCGACAAAATAACAAGTTATTAATGTCAAAACAAATAACCGTTTAAGTTTAACACAGATTGCATACAAAACGTAACAGAACCATTACCTTTTATTGGACATATATAAAATACTGTTTGATCGGCCTACTTACTTTTTATTGATAACCACGCCATTTCCATGTGTATTAGCACCGGAAGTTGGGCTGCGCATGTGCGTATAAAATGTTACTGTAACTGACACTACTGCCCAGCAAAGTCATTACAAATCTATTACAAACCCATTACAAAACCATTAAAAACACTGATTCCATTAAAATTGGCCATTATTTCTCGTTTCCATTTTTGGGACAAACCTGGAGTTAAGTAATGTAATGGGCATTATTTTTCTAAATTTCAATTACTTTCCTATTAATATTTTCTTTGTAATGGTCATTAACAAAATAATGGCCATTACTTCATGTTTTGTATTTTTCTTAATGGCCTTTATTCTGTTTGTAATGGCCATTAGAGTGGAGTCATCATAATGTTATGGCCATTACTAACTGTGGATTTTATGTACTCCCATAACATTTTCCATTTAATGGCCACAACAAATTATGATCACAATGTAATGGCAATTATTTATTGGTAACTTCATGTAATGCCCATTACATTTTCCATTTAATGGCCATAAAAAATTATGATCACAATGCAATGGCCATTACTTATTGGTACCTTCATGTAATGCCCATTACATTTTCCATTTAATGACCATAACAAATTATGGTCATAATGCAATAGCCATTACTTAATGGTACCTTTATGTAATGCCATTACATTTGTTATTCCGATGTGCAATTCCTCATAAGTAACAATTTTTTTCTTGTAATGGCCATTACAAATATTACAAATATCATCACATCATATTGTAATATATATGACAATGTTTAATATACTACCATGAATTGTTGACCTTAAATTAATGTATTATTTCAGTATCTTATTTTTCATTATATTGTTATTGTTGAATTCCCTGTCTATATTATAATTTTGTTGTTGGCTTAAAGAAGAATAAGGAAACTGTACAGGCTTACTAAACCCCTTCACAATAAAAAAAACTTCAAATTTCCCGCCAAATTTTTCCCGCCCAATAACTTCAAGCAGGAGAGTTCCAATACATGGCAGCCATGAGGCTTTTCTCACACATATGAACAACATGTTATTTTACAAATGAAGGGAAGTATTTATCTTTAATACCTGGTTCATGATTAATACAAGACTACCAGGAAATGAAATATTCAACTCTGGAAGTATGTCAACCTGTTTATAGGTAAGAATTAACTTAAAATCAATCACCATGCATGTGACCTAAATTTACATAGTGCACATAATATTCAAACAGCTTTGGCATTTCTTAAATTGTATTGCCTATTCAACCAAATTGTACAAACACACATCATATGTACATTGAGAATTAATGCAATAATGAACATAAATCACTCTTACATGTATCTGAAGAATATTAAAAGGATTTTGGGTCCACATGATTGTGTACTGTGAATATCCATTTTTGAAGCAGTTATCAATTTGAAACAAATGATGGATCACTTTGAATGCAATTTTTAATGGAAGGACTACTTGTACAACGATATTGTCAAACATGCATAGTGATACAGTTCATGATGAACTTTGATGAAATTAAGTGGTAAAATGCATTTTCTAAATTTTCTGAATGCGTCTAATGTAATGGTCACATGTAGGTCCATTAATTTTGTATACCTGTATATATATAATGGCCATTACACTTTTGTTTGTAAAAACGTAATGGCCATTACCATTGTGTTAATCTTTAAACAGTTTTTGTACTTTAAAAGTAATGGTCATTATATTTGTAAAAATTATGGCCATTTAAGTGTATTTTCTTGTAATGGTCTTTTAGTTTTGTACACCTTTAATGGCCATTACACCTTTTCTGACGAAATGTAATGGCCATTACAGAGTACACTTCAGAAAGTAATGACACTGTTAATGGGCATTACAAAAATGGTTTTGCTCCAAACCTAATGGCCATTACATTACACCAAAATGTTTAATGCCCATTACACCATAAGGTTTGATGCCCATTACATTGAAAACTAATTATTGATGGCCTATTACATTGTAATGGCAATTACTTAGTGAAAACTTTATTGGGTTTGTAATGGACAATTTGACAGTAGTGATAAGAGTTAATGACTATTAATGTTTTTGTCAAACCATTAAAATCATTAAAATGCATTTAAATTTTATTGTTTTTTTTTCAGACCCATTAATTTTGTACCTTTAATAGTCATTAATGTTAAATTAAAAGCCATTATTAAAATAATTAATGATCATTATAAATGTTTTGTTAATAGCCATTAAAATGTATTAATTAAGTACCATGAACTAATTGATTTGTTTCAACCCTTTGATGATCATTAAAATTGAAAACTGTCACATTTAAAGACTATCAAACTTGTATTAAAATTTGTCAATTAATAGCAATTAAAGGTACAAAATTAATAGCATGATTGATGGTTTTATGATGGGAAATTTTAATGGGGTTTTTAATGGCCGTTTTAAGGGCTTGGGTATGCAGTAGTGTGAGTTGGCGTTTTATCCGATTTAATAGACAGCACTGGCCGTTACAGTTGTACTCTGAACACCTCGGCAGTAATTACGCTATTGTTTCAGCAGTTTAAAGATTTAATAGGCGCCGGTGACTGTGTCATTTCTACACCTGTAAAAACATCAGCCGGGTCGATCTACCGGTGTGTCAGAGATTAGTTCCGCTTGAGCGAACGGGTAGATGAGTTGTTGACTATCGTGTGTACTGATATCGGCGACCGCCTTGGGAAATTACCTGATGTAAGTAAAGCAGTACTTTTTATCACCAAGACTTGTTGTTATAAGATTCAACCGACAATTTCTTTTATGAATTTATGAAACACTTATAATAGCATGTAGGTTAGTAGTGCCGATATGTTCAGTATTACAAACGGAATTTAGCTCTTAAAAAATGTCGGCGTTTGCCACCGATCAACGAAAATTATACTTCGAGTTATTCGAACATTTCAAGTAGGATTTTTATTGTTGGGACCAAATTTTTACTTCGTATTATCCGAGTTTTTCGAGTTATCCGAATTCGAATTTTCCGAGTTTTTTTTACTAAGATAAAGAGAGAATTCGGCCGGGACCGGCGAGGTACTTCGAGTTAAGCGGGGTATTCGAGTTATCCGAGTTCGAGTTAACGAAGTTCCACTGTATATCAAATTGTTGTGACATATATACCTAAATATGTTTGAGTAGCAAAATTAAGCTACATTCATAGGGTTAGCTTTTTCATAGAATAAATTCATATTCATTCAGTTTACTTCAACAAATAATATAAAGTATGCATTGTTAAAACTATAATTGTAGGAGTTTATTGGGAATGTATATGCACACTTAATGCACTGTCTATATACTAACTTTATGGTAAAATTCTGAGTTGTGGTGTATATATATATATTTATATATATATCTTTTTAAACTCAGGTCTTAAGTAAATTTAATTGAAACAAGCATGCTGAGTATTGCCAAAGCAATAAATGTACCCTAACCGGCCCCTGCTAAAAGTAGTGTACCCTAACCGGGCCCTGCTAAAAGTCAGTGTACCCTAATGTAACCCGCGGCCCCTGCTAAAAGTAGTGTACCCTAACCGGGCCCTGCTAAAAGTCAGTGTACCCTAATGTAACCCGCGGCCCCTGCTAAAAGTAGTGTACCCTAACCGGGCCCTGCTAAAAGTCAGTGTACCCTAACCGGGCCCTGCTAAAAGTCAGTGTACCCTAACCGGCCCCTGCTAAAAGTAGTGCACGTGGCCATTGACCAGTTGACCCAAAAACCCTGAAACTCAACTGGATTTATGTAGCTACTCATACTGAACATATATACATGTATACCAACTTTCACCAACATATACCAATGAAGTATGACAGAGAAAAGTGAAAACCGAATGGACAGAAGTACAGACATCGGACAGATATACAAACAAACTGGGAGGAAACTTTTTTAAAACCTAGCTATTAGTCCCACCCCCACTGGTAGGGGACTATACTTGCTAATAAACATTTTAACTTATACAAATTACATTATATATATGGCAGGTGAATAATTGTCTACTGTCTAAAATATAAATTAATCAAAACATATACATTTTAGTTCATCAATCTAGACTGTCCAGTTTAGTTTATAAAATCTCATAATGGCGTACCTCATTGATATTATCTTTATTACAACAGGGGTAAAATTTCCAGATCAGTGACCTAAATTATCAAGGTGTATTGCTACTAATTGGTCAAGATATGTTACTGACAGTCAATAACATAGGTAAAGATAAACAAGGTAGCTTGTAAATATATATATACACATGAATGTATGACTCTTGTACATGTACATACCTATATAATACATACATCCAGTACTGTTTGCAACACACTGTGGAGAACTAGAGCCCATTGCAATACATATAACAGTATGAATTGTCACACTACTGTATATGGCAGTGCAAATCCTGATGGTATTTTTAGAAAAAATGAATTGATATCAGGTGATAATCTCAAATTACATATTGCCTGTAAAATAATGAGTATTATGTAGCAACAGTGGATTAATGCCACATGACATGTATCTATATCAGATATTATGATATCCCGATTATTGTAATATTTTTTCTGTGTAACAAATTTTCTGTATTAATTCTCCTGAATTATTTTGGTAAGTTCTATGCCCCCAGTGATCATCACTGTATTTGGCACCTACAGAGTAATTCTAAGTGTGGATCATGATCACTAATTATCACTAGGAGACTCGAAGATTGCCAAGCCCACATATACCTGCACAAGTTAACTCTCAAGCAGAAATAATATAGAGGTCATCGATTCATTAAATCATCACCTTGCCAGCTTGCTGGTGCTGATCTGATAGTCATGTAGTTGATGGCTAGTAGACAATGCTCTTCAATATAGTGTGGTTGATTCTAATGTTTACAGAATAAATGTTGATGTAATATATGTCATTATTACGTAAGTTAATGTTGACTCTCACGAGTTTGTGAATATTCACCTTATAAAGATGTATATTACTTATAGAGATATATCCTTCAGCTTTCAACAAAAGACACTTATTTTGGGGAAGTGTTTCATTTTTAAAAGATCAAATATAAGTTTCCTGTTGGAATTGTGACATTTTGACATATCCTATGAAAACTCTTTGACAGCATGGTGATAGAAATGGTATACATGTATATTAAGTGCCATTTTCATACACTGATTTATTTGAGATATGTTGCAATATCTAAGTTATATTCATATACACATAAACATTAAGGTATATTTAATGACAATGAAACAGGCAAAAATATCTTATTAAATATCAGTTTTTGTTTAATTTACATGTATATCAAAGTCATAATTGACTATAATATACTGCAGGTCATGTGGCTTATTATTATTATCAATTATATGCATGTGACAAGCATATTCAGAAATTATGTTAAACTTCTGTAATGTAACACTGAATTTTTTAAAGCATGAAATATATAGATTTTTCTAGAGAAATGCTTGTTTAACTCACTAAGGTCACTAAAATTTTGCCATAGTTTAATTTTCTGTTGAAGGGCTTGCTTGAGATAGTTATTATATCCGATATGTGTTTATCCCAGCTGTGATTATGATATTTGTCTCCCCCTTATTCACCCACTATATAGATGTAAATGATTTTATCACTAATTTTAGGAGGCATAACTAATATATTATATAATTAACAGAATTTGAGAAATTCAAACCAATTAAGTGATATCACGGAATCAAAGAGGCAGCATCATTATATATGTATAATTGAATTGATGACATCATCGATGAATTCACGATTTTAAATAACCAGATATCACTTTTTTTACTGGGTTGTTTTTCACAGATTCAAATTTAGAATTGGTGATTAACATTCTGAATTAGTGCAGATATCATACACACAATTACTATCTGTTACCATAAAATGGTATTTAAATGTAAATAGTACAAAATCATGTGAAATCCCTCTTGTTTGACAGATAGTATACATATATATCATGTTTTCTTCAATGCAAATGAGTGCCAATTGCCACAAAAAGTTCCAATTTATATTGTTTCCTAATAATATTTGCTCAAACTGAATTAGCTGTAAAAATCCATATGTAAATACATTTACCAACCTAACACAATTAAAGCTTGCATGGGATTCAAACCAACAGAAATTGGTTTTCTTTTTATAATAACAGAATTAACAATATACCAAATGGTTTTATCCCTACCTGCTATGCTGCATGCAGTCATATCCGGGACCCTGACAAATCCATCCTGAAGACAGGGTCATTGTTATGTTCCCATAAATATATATCACACAAGAGAGAATGTTTCAGTAAAGGTAGATAACTCACTCATGAGGCATTCTGTATTTAAATATGTTTTCCTGGTATGGAATTTAACAGAATCTATATACATGTGAAGATCCACCTAAGAATTAATAAAAATTTCCTGTAGCACAGTGGGTTAGTACACTATTAGTGAATTGTAACACATGTGTACAGAAAACATCACCATCTTTACATACAATACAAGTGGTCAGTGTGTTTGACAACTCATGAAGTAGAGTAATATACACCAAATACCAACAGATTAATTCCTGTCTGGTGAATGTGTACTGTGTGTCACTAGATCTCAAAGTGTCGGAGCTGGAGTGAGGCTGGTATAACACTAAACATAAATCACCTTCATCAATCATGAAGTGTGTCTAGCACTTAACAACCTTTGTTTCTAATAGTAGTTAGTACATTTGATGTTGATGCATACAATGGTTTTAATGTCTACTTTATAATATCTTCTTTCTCTTTTCTGTACATCTTATTTTTTTCTGGAACTGTTCAATTTGGAGGAATAAAGAAATAAATGAGTGAGTTGGCAGCAAGATAACACTTAACTTCCATAATTATATTTCTTATCAACACTACTTAACATCATTTTTGAAATATATTACATTCTTATAGCTATGTAGTCGCATAGAGAATCATAATGCACATATTTGAGGCTGAATATATTATAAATGGAGCTTTAATTTCAACCTCATTATCATGGCACAATCAATTAGTAGTCTCATAACATGATTATGCAATCATGTTTTTTCCTGAACAACGCCTATTTTAACACCATCATCGTTGATAACTATAGGGGGTAAAATAATGAAACATACGTACATGTACATGTGTCTATAAAGTAAAAGGACATTGTGTATTGTGTACTAGCTAGCTAGCATACATGCAGTTGACTTGATAAATGACTATCCAATATTAGCCAATTATCATTAATATATATATCTATGTATATACAGTGATCTTGATGTTTGAACTTCAAAACTGAAAGCAATTCTTAGTAACATCACTTAAATTGTGTATTTCATTTGCAGGGCATCCAGTTGACCCTTGGGATTTAGCAATTTCAGAAGTCAAATCACTATTTCTGAGAAATCTGAAGGGTCAAAACATATGTCAAATAGACATGTTCCTTCAAACCCAAGAGTCAGATCTCAATTTGGGGAGTCAAAAACATACTCTCAAGGGTCTACTGGATGCACTGATTTGAGGACCAAATTTGATTATACTCTAAGGTAAACCTGTCCTTGCAATTGATACTCCAGGGTTTAAATTTACTTTCAAACTCTGCACCCCTGGAAGCTAGATCATGACTATATATAGCTATTTGATCATGATCATTCTCAGAAAAAAAAGTTGCCTAACTGTCATGCATTTCTTTTGTAAATCACAGTGTAATGATTAAATTGTGTTCTATAAACTATGAAGACATTTTATATCAATAACAGACCATGTCGCACAACAAAGTCAGGTCATTGACTGAGAAAATTCCAAAGTGATTGACAGAGAGAATAATGTATTCAAATGGCTGGTTATGGAAGCCATCGGAATATACGCCGCATAATGTCATGATCAGTTGTGAACTGGGACAAGGGGGCCCTTAGAGTCTCACACATAATGAACTATGATTAGGTGAGGTTTAGGTTATAAACAAAGAGTAGCCAAATCGAGAAATAAAGACAGTAGCTGAAACTGACTTCTGAGTTGGCTTGACATCTCGGTGTACATTTGATTGTATCGTGTAGACATATAGGAAGACATGTCAATCTGATTACAATCTTCTTACATATAAAGTGAACAATACAGCTTTGTTATGGGTCATTTGTCTGATGAAGGTGATAGTGTACACTAATCACTGAAAAATCACACTCAAATCATATATTTGACGTGATATGATACACCAAAGTCTATTAACAAATTTTGAAATTATTTACATCTTGAATCATTATTAAAATATCACCATGACACCAACAACTACACAAATATAAACCAGAAACATATATACCTAAAACATGTTTCTGTATAACCAGAATACTGGATTTGGCATTATAATCACAAAGAAAACAGACATACCAATAACAAAAATAATAGTTGGGTCGGTTTTAATCTTGACAAGTCAACATCAATTGATCTAGCTATTAACACAATCTTTCATATGCATCGTATATAAGAATTTGTGAAAGTAGGAAAAATAATGACTAGCAAAACATGTGTTAAAATCAGAATTAATATTGATACAAAATTCGGGGTCTATATTTCCTGCCAATCTATGTATACTGTAATCTAACTATTTATTTATAGTATATCGTATTATCCATCATAGACTTCAGTTAAAAATTATAAAAAATATAAGAATATTTTAATCTAAGCAAAATCCAAGTGATCTAAAAATAAGATATTCTTAGCATAAAACGTTTCATAGAGAGAAAGCAAAATCACAAACCATAATCTGGCATGTATCAGCTGGCCGTTTGGCTGTAATAGTGAACTAAGTAAGCCCCGCGGGCACCTGTCACAAGCCGATAATTGGAATACTTTTGAATATTGCATACAACGTTCTGTAATATAAACAGCCCGTACAAATCAAAATGCGAGCACTTGTATGAAACAACTAATTGGCTACTCACCTCTGACTGCAGCTTTCTGTTGATTATCCACATGGGATATTCACCGTTAAGGTAAACATATTGTGATGATGATTCTTCCTCGAATGTTACACCGGAAGTGGCATTATCGTATGGTGTCAAAGGAACTCTTCACTAAAAATGGGACTCACTTCCGGTTTTATAAGTCATACATTTGAATTTCTTCGTACACGGAGACTAGGTCTGCTCATGGGAACTGTTGTGAGATTTTAATAAAATTTACTTAATCAAATCAATAGAATATATGCAGTTGGTCATATCCACGTGAAACAGATGTATCCAGTTCTTAGGGAAACGATTCAAGGTGAATAAATCTAAAGAAATATAGATCTACACTACCTTACATCAGGGGCATTCTTATAACTGTGTGTTATGTCTCTGCTTACACATGTGATGATAGTTATATCAACACAATAGTCTTGGTAAGATGATAATTACCTACCGATTTTCAGTATGCAAAAATAAATATTATGGAGAAACACTATTGGGTTTTACTAAGCCACTTAATTTTACGTTAAATCCAAGTTCTATAAACTTCGTATCTTAAGTAACGCATAAAAATAATGTAACTTTAAAACGCCAGCTTAGGGCTACCCTTAAATTACCAATTTTCTTAATTGATGCCACCTTAACGTTATTAAAAAAACAAAACAAAAAAAACAAAAACAAAAACGAAAATACAGAGCGTCAGTTCACTGCAGGTAAGTGTACGTCTTGTAATATATGTCGAACAGACATGTGATAATTAGATATAACCCTCGAAGGAGCATTAACTATCGACTGAGTTACCATCATCCAACGTTCAGGGCAAAATATAGATAAAAGTACGACAAGGAGACAATATGCAAATTTACTATACACCTTCTAGCGCACTTTTTCCACGACACCCGACATAAAACGTTGGCCAAATCCGGTTATGTCAAGTTCTCAAAAATGAGACGGATCTGTCATGGCAATCTGATTAAACTCATCTGTTCATGGCTCCATTGACTTCAAATTCACACTACGCCTGAAACAGGCATTAAGAAGGCATCAAACAATGAACAGATGCTTTTAATCAGATTGCTGTCATGGGAACAGTGATTGTGGGAACAAGTCATTAAATATCGAAACTACAGGTTGTATGTTAGCACCATAGCAACAAGAATCATGGATGTTACTAGTAATGGAAAATCAAATAGGTCCTTAGACACGAACAGTACGTATATATAATAATTGTGTACCCACCTAGTTCTTCAGGAGTCGGCCATCGAAAAGATATAATACGATTTTAAAGAGTTTTCGTAAAGAATTAACATGTATGCTGCAGTAAATAAATGAATACAATAAAATACACAATGCTTAAAAACACAACACAAGCTTAATAAATAAGACTTGTAATGAGAGAAATAATCGTTTTTAACATGTACACACGATTAATAAATGTAAACGACTGGAAGTCGTAGGAGTTATTCCTCTTGTTTTGTATTTATTTCGTTTTATATCGCGTAGAGAACTCTGATAGACAGGCATATACCTACACGGAAGCTGAATAAAGACCGTACGAAGAAAACGATAATAAAAAATCAAATAAACTTGAGATTTATAATGAAAACAAAATAGCTCACAAGAACGACTTTTAATCTCGCCTAACAACGACTTATAATCCTATCCGGCTTTCGTATCATGCTACATATTCGTTCAGAAATCTTTATTCATGGCATCGCCTGTGTTAATCGCTGAAAGGGTAGCTTCAAATGAAATATTTCTGCAGTTAAAAAATGAACAGCTACACTTCTTTGTTTTATTTTCGGTACCTTTTCATGCTTTACACTTATTGGAAAAACGGCACAGTTTTTTTTCAAGACTGTTTTACTGAATTTACTGTTGAAGCCTTTAAAAAGAAACATGACCAACATAAAAGTTCTGAATCTTTAGTTGAAAAAAGTAGGTTAAAACATCAAGGTAGCTTCATCTACGACGACAGATTAAAAAAAAGGTATGAATTGGCACCATGGAATATGTCATGTAACAAATGAACTTACCTTGTGGAATAAATAGATGCTTTGGTGTACACAAACTTCGAGGTCGCCATGCCGTTAAGTTGACTGGCTTTTCCCTTGGTTGTCATACAGTTAAATTGACTGGCCTTGACCTTTGTTTTCATACGGTTAAGTTGACTGGCTTTGACCTTTGTTTTCATACGGTTAAATTGTCTGTTTTTTACCTTTGTTGTCATACAGTTAAATTGACTGGCTTTGACCTTTGTTGTCATACCGTTAAATTGACTGACTCTGACCTTGGTTGTCATACCGTTAAATTGACTAGCTTTGACCTTGGTTGTCATGCCGTTAAGTTGACTGGCTATGACCTTGGTTGTCATACCGTTAAATTGACTAGCTTTGACCTTGGTTGTCATGCCGTTAAGTTGACTGGCTATGACCTTGGTTGTCATACCGTTAAGTTGACTGGCTTTGACCTTGGTTGTCATACCGTTAAATTGACTAGCTTTGACCATGGTTGTCATACCGTTAAGTTGACTGGCTTTGACCATGGTTGCCATACCGAAAACTTTACTGGCTTTGACCTTGGTTGTCATACCGTAAAGTTGACTGGCTTTGACCTCGGTTGTCAAGCCGTTAGATTGACTGGCTTTGACCTTGGTTGTCAAGCCGTTAGATTGACTGCCTTTGACCTTTATCCTCATACCGTTAAGTTGACTGGCTTTGACCTTGGTTGTCAAGCCGTTAAATTGACTAGCTTTGACCTTGGTTATCATACCGTAAAGTTGACTGGCTTTGACCGTGGTTGTCAAGCCGTTAAATTGACTGGCTTTGACCTTGGTTGTCAAGCCGTTAAATTGACTGGCTTTGACCTTGGTTATCATACCGTTTAGTTGACTGGCTTTGACCTTGGCTGTTGCTCCTCTGTGATTGTCGAAAGAAATACATCTTAACAATTGGTCGAGTATTTCCCCCGCATCCGACCAAATAGCTACGTGAGTACTTTAATTAAGCCATGACGTATTCCAGGGGTCCAATGAGCGAAAATGAACATAACTCCTGGAGTATTAATGGTGACCATCCATCGGAACATCATCTTCAAAAATTCAGCTAATCACCACCAGTCAATCGTTTCCAAAGGGGACGTTTTGGTTAAAAACAAACAAACAACTTTTTGACTTTGCTATGAGATAACAAGGACTGAATGTTTGACCAGATAATCCAGAGTCGGAAAATTGTAGAATCCTTAGTTCCTATATTAGCAGCACTGTTCCGTATACATCAACCAACACCTGCGTGTGTTGGGTTTGGTTTTGGTTTTTAGCGGTTTAACATCCTCGCAACAACAAGGGTCATATGAGGACGGGTGTCAAGGAGACATCAACAGTCAGGGTCATATGAGGACGGGTGTCAAGGTTTCTTCATTAAGGATTGTTTATCTCACAACAGCTAAGGACATGGCTGAGACTGTCTCAACGGATGATGGAGCCGCCCAAGGATGGATAGTGCGATATCACAATCACCAGATCTCGTTACACTTACAAATGGAGTAATTAGTCAATACTTCATTACAAACCAAAACTTTACTTCAAACTAGATTACTTTAAGTTGAACATCGGGCATAGTGCAGTAAATACCAAAAACACGAAACCTCCCAATATGTAACCGATAAAACTAAGTATCACTGCCAGAATCAGTCTTAATATAAACCTAACCGTTGATTGGACAACAATAAGGATATTATGGATGAAACGACCACCATGACAGCCGTTTGATGGCAGTTGATTAACAACCAACAAACAGAAGTTCATCCAAAATTACCAGGGATATCTATAACAACAATGAAGGGCATGCTAACCTAAGGAAGACCCCAGGCGTTGTCTGTAACCCTATCCTACTAAAACCAATGACCTACTTGATTTACTATTGATACTCCTCCTTTTCGACGAAAATAAGAATCAACAGTTGCTGGAAAATAAATGAAAAAACATATTCCCTTAATGTCAACCAATAATAATGTTAAAAGGTATGTATGTTCATGGGTCATACTAAAATGTACATGTACTGAGCATTTCACTGATATCTGTAATATTGACAATACTGCCAAAAAATACTACGACAATATATTTATTTATATATGATAGAAATGGAGAAATGCAACAATTGAACCAGGATTCGAACCCGGGACCTCCGGTAACTCTCGATGACACTAAAACCTTTTACTAGTCCAGTTCCGCTACATGTATAAGCTTTGGTTTGTTGGTCTTCTGTAACATACACTACAATTATGTAATGTTCCTTACAATATCATTAATATAGTATACTCATTTACCGTTTTCAGAATCTAAAATGTTGGATGATTTACTATACTTAAAGCTTATGTTTTTGTACCGCTTTAAACTACATGTAACACAGGTACTGTTTACTTGTGAATGCAAATGTTACTGTTTGATAAAGAAACAACATAGTAACGAAACTATAATTTGTTACCTTATTACTTTACCAGCAAAACAATGCTTTAACAGTTATCGTCATTATGAGGACGATATCCCTTGATGAAGAAAGATAATCTTATTCGGCATCACTTTAAAGTTCCACGCCAGAAAGTAAGTAAATGCTAAACTTTTTAGATACTAGAGGAAAAACCTTGGAGAAACCAACATGCCATCGATGGGGATATGTTTATATGCGTCTTGAACCCATGTTCTAGGGGAGAGTGGTATAAAGACAAAGGCATACTAGTCAACATGCCATCGGTGTGGACATGTTTATGTTCGTCTTGAACCCATGTTCTAGGGGAGAGTGGTCTGAAGATCTGAACTAAGCAATATTGACCACCAAGGCATAGTAGCACGACACTCTCTCTGGTAACAATATTTACCGTCACCTATTTCAAGCTCAACGCAACGCAAGCAGTGAACAATGCACATTTTAATGTGAATATAGTGATACCTCACTAATGCATTCTGCCACGCACACTCAGCAGGACACCCATCCGATGATATTATACTAACAACGGGCGAATCAGTTGGCCCAAGCAGACTCTAGGATGTCTCAGTTTTGGGGAGAGAACCTGTAAAGCCTTCATCACACGGGGAATGCTCAACTATATACCAACTGTGAGACAGTGTCAAGGGAGATATCATTTAGAATAAAGTTGCTAGAAAGAATGGAAGATCCCAAATTGAGCCGCAATGGGGGCTTCAGGTACAATGCTTACACCCTACCCACAGGGCAAGTGATACTTAGGGCCAAACAGTTTTGATACCATAGGAAAAATCGATATAAAAACAATGTAAAAAAAATTGATGGGATGGTGCAGCATTGCCACTTTTTTTTTTTTTTTTTGCTTTCTTGAATAAAATCTTTTTTTTTTAATTTTCTAAATGTGTTTTCTGTTTTTGATTTTTTTTTCTTCTTTTTTGTTTGTTTGTTTGTTGTTTGTTGTTGTTGTTTTTTTTTTGCATAAAAATCAACTCCCTTTTCTGATAGCTATCAACCGCCGACTGACACCAAGCTTAGATCAGGAGCGATAACGCTTGTCGAAGTCTATTTCAAAGAGACCTTCAAACTGATATCATCAGACACGTTTGCGATCTGTAAGGACCACATGTAAGTACATTTACTACTGTGTTACAAACATTTCACATATCAGACTGGCGTTGTCCCAATGGAAATTTGGGTGTTATCTAATTAGTCTTTAATTTTCGTTTTCCTGCAACATTCAAGAAAACGTTTCTGGGGCTAAGTAGTAAACTATAATGCGTTTAAAACTGTGTATTTATTTAGTGTACAAATACACACACATTTCATTGAATACTGAATTTGGCGATTTAGATGTACTTTTTATAATAATTTAACACACAGTGAGGTGCCATATTCGTTCACGTGATATTTTTGCGATACATTTCATGCATTTTTACAAGTTTGCAATAATCTTTTACGACAATTTCTTAATGCATTTTCTTGAAATTCCACACACTAGTAGACAATTGTTGGCTCTTTCACCTGATATATTTAACATACGTTTCCAGTGTTTAATTACCCTGCACTTGACGAAGATGTACACTGCAACAAAATGTGACGTGATTTTGTTCTTTCTCTCGTACTAGTACCTAGCAATACCATTGCTAAATTTTATGATTGAAAAGTGCAATATCTCTTGATCGTGGCTACAGAAGATTATACAAATAATATCAGAGGAATGAAGACATAATTATCTACACGTCTGTGTAATTTAAGTAAATGCCACTGATAAAAGAAGTCATAAAATAATTGAAAACTTGTCAAAATGCATGAAATATATCGTAAAAATAACACGTGACAGAATATATTTGGCATATCACAGGGCGTACATTTAATAGGGTGTTTTTTTCTCAATAAAACCAGATTTCTCAACTTCCATCGATAGTCATACTCTTCCCATCGTCATACCGAACCAACTGTTAAACACTGCCATCGTTTGCAATTTAATACTGGTAAGAAGTAAACGTATGTATTTTAGTGATAATCTTGTTTTTGTGATTTCGCGCAGGAAGAATTTCCCTTTTGATTTGGCTAGTTTTTTTTTATCTGTAATGTTTTATATGGCCAACATGGTCGGTACGCTAATTTATCATTCTGCTAATTCGTTTTAATTAAGTTTTGCGCTAAAATTTTAGCACGCCAAAGTAAGTATGTTTACAGTATGTGGGACGGCACATTTCGTACTACTCCATTGCGATAATGTTGACAGTGGGAAACTATAGCATATTTGATTATTCTCGGGGAAATACTGTATCAGATACAGGGACAAATAAAGAAGCTTTATTTTGCGTCGAAAATTGTGGGAAAATAAAAAAAAAATAAGCTCAGAAGAGCTTGTATTTCGACAGAACAAAGTAAAAGCAACAATAGATAAATCACAGTCATGCAGCATAAATAAAACATAAATAAAAGACAGAAAAAACATGCTAAAATCATTGTACAAGGATTTTCAGCATTATGCAAAACAAAATCACAGGCAGAACTTTACATTAAAACATACAAAGCATAATTAAAAAGCATAACCCAGCAGGTATAAGTTAGAGTAATTACTAAATGTACAATAACAGCACTAATCAAAACTTGCAAACTGGGCAGCTGCACAGAGGTCCATCCCACATACGGAACAGTCTGTCTAACGACCTTTAAGAGTCAGTCATGCGTATGTCATTGGGGAGTCATTGGACATATGTCACGTGTTCCACATGCACGTGGCCTGATAACGGAACGATTTCAATCTACACCTCGTAGAACTCAGTCGGTGTTCCCTCCTAGAGTCACACGAAAATGTTTTGAAAGCCAGCAAGTTGTGCAGATATCTAGTAGCATCCGCATCCTTATTTATTATTTTAAAAGCCTTCTTAGCAATAAGCTGTGTACTGTATTACATGAAAAAGGTTTGAGTTGGAATTAGCCGGGATAGATTCAACAGGAGACTCATGGTCGTCGGTGACAAATCGAAAACATCTTTCTTGTATTTTGTCTACATTAACTGTTAGATGTAAATGTGTACATCAAAAGTGCCTTACAATGGGACAGTGATTAAAGTTGTTGGAGAGAATAAAAAAAGTTGTAAATAATAGACCTTGTTTAGTTAGAAATTTTCCGATTCTCTTAAGGACAGCTATTGTTTAGAGGCTTTTTTTTTTTACAGATGTCTGTGACATTGTCATCAAATTCAAACAAAAAGACTTTATTGACACCTAGTAGTGTAACATTCTTATTACATTTCACTTCAGTTCCAGATATATTGAATGAGGTCGTTTTGTCATTGGTCTTTTTTCCTAAGGAATATTGGCTGGAATTGATCTTGATTTACTTTCATGGAATTATTGTCAAACCAGTTGATACGAGCTTCACTGTCCTTCTCAAATACTCTTTTGAGAACAGTTTGATCCATATACTAGTATGTCAAAGTTTTGCCATCCGCATAATTATAGAGCAAAGATTTTTCAACAAAATAAAAACAAATACCATTCATGAATATATTGAACATGAGTGGTCCTATAATAGACCCCAGGGGACGCCTTTCAGGAGATCACCCCAGGTACTAGTAGGAGGACCAATCTTGATCTGCTGCTGGCGATTCCTCAGGTAGATGTCAAGGAGTTTAACAGCCTCCCCGACAGACCATAAGCTTCCAGCTGTGCAAGCAGAAGTCCATGGTGGAGACAGTCCAACGCCTAAGACAGACCCATGAGGATAGCTGCCACACACCTATGTTGGTCTAGAGCTAGCTTCCAGTCCTCGACAAGCCTAAGGAAAGTTCCCCTAAGGACACCCCGTCGGAAAGCCGCTAAGAAAGGACTGAACATATTGTTAAAGAAGACTTTAAGTTGGTTATGTATAGCTCTTTCAAAGAGCTTGGATACAGTTGGTAGGATGTTTACAGATCTATAGTTCTGTTTGTCTAGAGGAATTCTTTTTTAAAAATTAGGTAGAACTTGTGCTTGTTTTAAAGTTTCAGGAAAGGTATGGTTTTCAAAACTAAAATTAATAAGGCTGCTTAAAGGCTGACCAATGGTGTCAGCACATGATTTCAAAATCTTTGCTGATATGTCATCAGCACCTGTAGCTTCTTACTCTGGATCATTGAGATCAGTTTAGAAACATATTTTGAGTTTACAGGATTAAAATTGAAATGATTAACAACAGGGTCATTCTGTTCTAGAATTTTTTAAATGCTAGGATGAGCATTAAAGTCACTGTCATCGCGGTGGCCGAGTGCTTAAGGTGTCCCGACACTTTAACACTAGCCCTCCACCTCTGGGTTGCGAGTTCGAAACCTACGTGGGGCAGTTGCCAGGTACTGACCGTAGGCCGGTGGTTTTTCTCCGGGTACTCCGGCTTTCCTCCACCTCCAAAACCTGGCACGTTCTTAAAGGACCCTGGCTGTTAATAGGACGTTAAACAAAAACAAACCAAACAAACCAAACCTGTCATCAGAGCCTATTTCACTCGCAACATTGATGGAGTAGTCATTAAAAGTACTAAAAACTTATTTTTGGTTAGATATGAATTTGTCGTCTTCATTCAAAATAATTGATGGGTCAGCTTTACTATCTTTTTGAAAATTCTAAATCTGGACGACGTCTTGCTGGGAGAGTTGACTTAATGTAGCATAATTACTCCACCTCCATGTATATTCCAACCATTTTTGAGTATCTTGTACCATGGAACACTAAAATAACTCTGATTAAAAGATATATATATTTTAGTTTAAGTATAAACGCAGTAAAACATAGACAATAGGGCTAGTTTGATACCAAATACCAAATCAAAAAGAAGCGACAGCAAGATACAAAGAAAACTGAAGTTTAGTTTAAAGTGCCTATACCGTAGTGTCACAGCGACGCGATATGACGTCACCGTGACTAGTACATCATGATAAACTTGCAATCGTGAAGATCAAAAATGAGGTACAACGGCGTGGCCAAAACGTGACATTTCACACGTGACACGAAAAATCATATACGTGACTGAGACTTTAATGGCAAGCATTGGTATTTAAGGTGGTAGTGACCTGTTGTGGTGTCGTGTGTTTGATACATTGACTGACACGGCACGATTAATTATGATAACTAACAGTGTACAAAACGATTGTTGCAAATATTTAGCCCTCCCTCGTTTTTCCACATATTCCGATGCCTAAATCTTGAATCTAACATATTTTATTGACTATGTGTGAGGGTAAGGGTTCCTTTTTTTTAAATGTGTATTTATTAACAATATCCGATATTTTGAATCCCTATTGGCGTACTGCAAGGTTTTTTGTCCTCTCCTGTGATCACTGTATGCCCTTAGAATCACTGATGTCTATGATTCTGACTTTTATCATCCACATGTGGGTATTTCTTTCGGCCAGGACCTCTTTTGTTAGCTTGCCTTAGCATCCCTTGAAAGGTCTAGAAGCACGAAACAGCTGTATGATACAGTTTACTTCATTTTGGCTATACTGTATTTAACCCTCAATTAGTTTGTCTTTTGTACAATCTTTTGTCACATTGTTGTCGGTCAAATTTCCGTTTGTGTTTTCGCTGCTGGTCATAATATTATGCCGAACATTAATTGGCTGCAAAATCATCACTTTTTTAAAAGATTGTTAAGCATGCAAAAACGAAAAATAATGTTATATAATTCTTAACAAATAATTCAGAATGATACGATTTTGATTTATATAAAGTCGGCGTACGGCATAATACTAGAAGTGTGGTAATAATACGTAGTATGGATAAGCTAGGGAACAACCAGAAATTCTAATACCAAAATAAGTTTCCGTGATTTCACAATGACAAAAACAAATCATCTAGGAAAATCTGACCCAATGAATTATCCAAAAACTACCTTACACAACTTGCGATTTGATCTGTTTGTTTCGGTGTATTGTCATGACTACCAGCTGAACAATTTCACATGCCATTATCTACTTCGTGTGTTAAGTGTATCTGTTGTGTGATCCTTCATCACGATAATACCTAACATTGCCAGAATGTGATCAGAGATAGCGAATGTGACATAATTTCAACCAGCATTTAAATAGGTGAATTAGATACTTATATCATAAATGTTCGTGTGTACTTCGTGGTTTGGAGGCTTTCAAATTATTTCATGGGTACAAACTTAGAAACAATAATAATATAACAACAATGTATGCAACAATAATCGTTGTATATACATTCATTGATCCATAGCAACTTCGAAGTCAACGAAAATGTATACCCAACGAATGTTTCATGTTATACAGTAAGTGAAAACAAGGTGTATGAAACAGTAGAGGAAGCATTGTATACTGTTACACAAATCTAATAATATTTTGAGGATCTGCATCTGCTCTGGTGAAAAGTCAAAATTTTCTGATGACTAACTTTTAAAATATTTTACCTCATTTTAAACGGGAGAATACAGAGATATACAAAATGAAAAGAAAATGACATGTCGGTATGCTCGTTTTTGAGCTATTGTGGATCAAAATTAGAATTTGACATGATATACATCGTATATACAAAAATGAGTTAGAAACATTCAAAATGGACAACGCATAGATGGTTTAAGTGTAATCATTTAAGTCCAAAAATGTGAAATTTGAGCCTTGCACAAAAGGCAAGAAAACTACAATTTCAAAATAGCCGCCAAATGGGCCATTTTTGAAAATTCTTCTAATAACAAATCTTCTAACATAAGAAACCTGAAATGTTGACACAAATTGTAGATTTGCATGAAGATCATTGAAAAGAAGAATAGGACAAAGTGTTTCGCAAGGATAAGCGTTTTCTGTTTGATCGACAACACACAATGATGCAAATTAAGGTCAAATCCGGGTCTAGTCAAATTCTCAATATGTAGAACTAGGGTAGTAGATGCATTTTAAGAGTCTCGTCACGAATCTGAACGAAAAATACATCTTTCGTATAGCTGTTTAAAAGAATAACCTAATCATTGAAAATATCATTCCACTTGAAGTTTTTCCAAATTTCCTTCAAATCATAGCAAAATGTTTGTACAGATCTCAGATCACGATTACGGTTCCATGAATACAGGCCAAGATGCTCCAGCTGGTTAAGCGTCTTCTGCTTCATCGAGAACACTCACAACACAAATCTTGGTCAAATCGGAGCAACCACCACACAGATCTAAGTCAAATCCAGCTGATGTCACATTATTAAAATGAGAAGTAGGGTGGAGACAGTGGAACTACCAGGCATATCAACGACACCGAACACGTCTAAATTCATATTGCAAAACGAAAATATTTCCAATTGGATCTTGATGATAAACATATTTGCTGATATATGCAATTATATAGTAGACGTTATAATCTGCTCGTCACTTTTTCATATAAGGTCCGTGTCACAGATACGTTTTTTATGTTCTCTTTATCAGGGTTAATGTCCTCGAAACAGATAGGATCATATCATAAATGTCTTCACACCTGCCATCCAGATCAGTGCATTTCTTTCGGCCTATTGTGGTCGTCCACTTAGCATCACTGACGAGTCCTGAAAGTACGAAATAGCTACTTTTGTATATGGTAAATCTATATTGGCTCCACTGACTCTCAATTGGTTTGGGATAATGTGTTCTGCTAGCCAGCATTAAACTGGCAGTTAGGGTCCTTTTTTGGAGAACGACCTAATACAGCTAATCTGTAATGAGCATGGATTTGGTACTTTTACCGAAGGATAGCCAGCTAACCTTCATGTTTTTATGTCATTTCTCTTGATGAAGTGTTTAAAAAACTATGGTATTAATTATGTAAATGCACTTAATATAACGTACACATTTTATATAGCAAAATCTTAATTAAAACATATTATCGGAATGCTAAATCAGTGCACCAACAATGATTGTCATAGGAAATACTGCAGAAAAATAATATTAGCGCAACTATAATTGAGTGAAATGCTTCTAGAGGGAACATCATCTAAAAATACAGTCAATTCCTTACTACGAAATGTAAACTGACATGTCGAAGATTCCTACAAGATTTATCCTGAAAAACAGTAGGTTGTAGGGCAGGAATTAATTCATATGGTCAGATAAATGTCAGTATACACCATCATCATGAGGGGGGAACGCCAGCGTAGGAAATGGAAATGATAAAGAAAACAAATGTTACAATTTTATAATTATATTCTATCATTATTTCACCGGACAAAAACAATAATGAAAAACATTAAATTAATTTTGTTCACAGAAGATCATTTGAGTTAGAGAACTCATCAGGTAATGCCACGTCATATCATGCCTACTTTTATCTCACAACTACACGTGATCGGTCAATAAATGTGTTGGTCTGACACTAGTATATTGACGTATTATGACGGGAACATGTACATGCTGTTGGGTGTGACATACTTTATAAACTATCGGTCAATGAAACACTCTTTTCAAATGACCTTGGAATGGAATGTGACGATAGGTTCGTGAAGACGTAGATAACAACAGCTAACAATGGACAAGAATAGAATTATGTGGATTTCTAGATAACAAAAGAACGAAACAATGAGTGACACTCTCTTTAATAGGGGTTTAAGTTTTTGTTTTTTGTTCACTTACATTATTTTTTTGATTATTTATTTTTCTTTAAAAGTTTGTGTTGTTTATGCTTTACAAAAATCTGAATACCTTTTAAAACATGTTTAGATGTTTTCGTAGCAATGTTTGGCTCTAATTCTATTTTCGCAGCACATGTTTTTTTCCCATTCTTATGATACTGGCTGGTACACAATTTCTTAACTTAAATGTATTGATGCTATGCAAGTATACAGAGATAAAGTCCATTCTGTTTGATGTTAGAATATAAGATACCGTTATTCAAACTTTGATCTTATTGTAATAACTACTAACCCTTACCCTTAGCAAATATCATATTTTTTTTTAAATAACCATTTTAAAATCCCATTTCTCAACAAATATATACTAAGTGGAATTTTATTAATTTAAAAATGTTTTTATTATTACAATTTCCTGACTTACTGGTTCAGAAGAGTAGCTATTTGTAATCTTGGGGGTCAATGTAAGAAAATGTATCTTTTTAAAGTTATCCTAATTTCTATTTGAATCATGCAGTATGTCTGGTTGTAATCGTTCTTTTTGTTTGGCTTAAAATCGGAATTGAATAAGAATAAAAAACAAAATCGTAAAAAATCCTTTTTATGATAATTTGTTTGTCAATTCAAAGGCTCATTTCGAGGGTTGATATAGCCAATGTTTTACTTAAGTACTTTTGATGGTAATACGTGCATACAAAATGTAGTCAAAATGATGTCAAAACACCATATTATCTAAGAAATTCTCTTTATTTGACCCGAAAGCTTTAAAATGCTTTATAGACTTGTTTGTTTAAAATATGGGGATATCAAAAAAACATTTTAAGATGAAGAAAACGTTATAAATCATATGTCTCTCAATGAATTTCAGCTCTTTTCGCTAGTTTAAGCTGAACAATATTCAAAGATGGAAGATCGGCCACAGACGGAGGATTATGCTAAGTTTGATCCCGAATGGTACCTTGACAACTATATAGGGACTGAAGAGGCCTCCATCAATATGAGGCTTGATCTCAATATCTACCACCGATTCTTCAGCCAAAGTAAGACACAATGTCACACAATATCAATAAATTTTAAGAAAACGGTTGATCTAGATTAAGGTATTTTACTATAGTTCACACTCATCAATTGCACGAATAATGTTCTCTGTACACTTAGAAAAAAAGTCTTCTTTGATTTTGAAAATCAACTAAAAAGAAATTCTAATGACTAAACAAGACAAAACAGATCAAGTTCCATTATGTTTTAAGATAATTTCTCTGTGATTGGGAAATTTGTGAAATTTGAAAATATTTTTTACATATTTCCAGTTAATGATATTTGCCTGTAACGGTGTTGTTGCAATGGCCATACAAGCGTGTATAAAGAGGGGGAGGGGGTTCTTATAAAGTCACGAGTACACGCGACTGTTCCCGCTACAAAATATAGTTTGTGAAAATAATCACAGAATAACTATTTAAATCAATAAATTCCACCGGGAAGCTTTTCACCTCTTTATACAACATAACTACATACAAAGTTACAACGATCAATCGAAACTTCATCAATCCAGTAGCGGAAACATACGTGACGTCAAAATTATTTTTAGTATAAACGACGTCATTAAGGAACGACGTCACGAACATTGTTCTTCATGTCACTGCATCATTGGGAATTATGTGATAATTATGATATGACAATTTTCTATTTTACTTGGTACGACTATCTAGTGAATATGTAGAGCAAAAGGAAATATTGTCATATAACTCGGCATTGTCCAAGCTGTGCAACAAATCAATTTTTATTTATTCAATTTCACAGTATACATGACTGATGAAAGCCCCCGATTTTTCAAATCTACAAAGGTTCATGGATGATAAACGCATAGAACAAAAGGAGTTTTTACAAATTAACGAATAGTTTTGATCTCTGCTTCAAACAATTAAGTGGATAGATATCAAAACATAATGTATACTTCCTGAAGCTCAAATATTATCTGTTTTTTATACACTTGTGTTTCTGCAGATCCAATTCGTGGTAAGCGTCTCCTTGATGTTGGTACTGGCCCATCCATTCACACTGTAATCTCGGCTAGTAATCACGTAGACGAGATCTTCCTATCTGACTACACATCTCAGAACCGTCAATACCTAGAGAAATGGCGAAGTGGGAAGATAGATCATCCGAAAATGATGATTGACTACGTCAGCAGTCTGGATGGTCGCACGTGAGCATCTTACGTCTTTTTGTTGTTACAAAACCTTACCCTTAAACATCCATATCATTTGTATTATACATAGAGATGATCGTACATGTGTGTCTGTTTCATATAGAATTGATTAAATGATTAATTTGATATACCAAGCGCATTAGGTGTGATGCATATACATTTTTACGAATGTTTAATGAATCTCATATTACATAACCAGATTTTATTTGATATGAAAATTGTCGCATAGATGTAGTAAGAAGATGCTATTTTCAAAATAAAAACAAGTATGAAATTAATAACATTGATTCCATTCAACATTGTGATTGGTTATTCACATATTTAATTTAGTTTTGTATGACATCATAATGACATGTTAAGCTTATTTTTTTTATAAAGGGTGACTGCTGAAGAAAGAGAAAAGGAGATAAGACAAAAGGTCAAAGGCATTGTACCTATAGACGTGACGTCACAGCAACCTCTCGGAAGTGACTATGACGGAGCACCTTTTGACATCATAGTTACAAGCTATTGTTTCGAGGCGGCAGTAAGTAATGTTGCAGAATATAAAAGCTGTATCGAGAATGTTTCCACACTTCTGAAGAAGGGTGGGTACCTCGTCCTCGCGGCTTGTTTGGAGGGAGGACTTTACCAAGTTGGAGAGTACAATTACCGTACGATAAATATCTCCAGGAAGCAAATAGATTCTGCAATGGCCGAAACAGGATACAAAACCATAGCTGCCGAGGAAATTCAAGGAACTGCAGTTGATGCACAGCTTCAAGACTTCAGCTCATATTATTTTATTGTTGGATCAAAGTGTTAGTTAATTCATTCATTGTAGGTTATCAAAAAAATATGATAATATAGAATAATATACATTTTTAATCTGGTAATTGAAGTGCTAATAGCAAATTTCTTGTCAATTCAAAACTCGATAGCAATGATTATAGTTAAATAAGAGTTAACATGTGTTATTAAGGGAAATTATTATGGCGAGTGTCCTGACTGTAACAACTGATACTATTAAAACGATAAATCTTCAATTGAAGTTTCGTATATTTATTTTTCTGTGGTTTCATTTCACTCATCATAATCGGCCGAATGTATTGGCAAACAATGGACAACACATATAACCTCGATTGATTATTTTCTTCCTTGAATAATCATCCCGTCCATTTTTATAATGAACTGACTTTAGTCTATCCAGATTTCGTATGCACTGTAGTGGTTTTATTACTCTTCAATAATAACTGATTAAATTAACACATACTCAGTAATAAATTACACATGCATCAAATCGTTTGTTTGAATAGCAAGAAGTGTTTACATGTGTAAGTATGGGCCGCAATAACACAGACGGCTAAAATTTTCACATTGCTGTTCTTTGCAATCTGTTTGAAAGTTTCTTTTTTCTTAATTGTATTTCAATGCAGTATAAAGTTGTAAAAAAAGTAATTTTCTGAAAAAGAATGATTTCCACATACAAATAATGTTCACTGCGGTACATGAATATCCAAATATTGCTCCTCTTCCAAGAGGTACAGCTCCGGTTATCAAATAAAGAAATGTGACTATCAAACATTTTCCGACAAAGAAAAATATACAATGGTTCCGCAGTATTACATTGTAATAAATACACTGACTCCTTATAGATTCTGGTCGCTGAATATCAATCGCAAATCGCCGACGTAGATCATTCGTCCACCCAATTTGTGATAATTCCATACTGAAATATGAACTGTCAAATCATATTAAAGAATACTATTTTCATTGGACACAAGTATCCTTGGATAGTAACCCTCTGAAATCACATAAGGATGTATCGAAGTCAGGAGTGTCGGATGGCGCGGTGGTGACGTACTCAGCCTTTCTACCTAGGAAACAGAGGCTAATTTTCCCGATCGGGAAATGGTATGGTTGGCCTACCCGACCATGTGGTTATTCTCTGGGTTATCATGTTTCCTTTCACACTAGATCCCGGTGTACGCTTCCATTCGAACAAACAACAGTGATTAATATAAGGTGGTATAACTTGTTTCGCAAACGTTTTGAAATACATTTTACATATATATTAAGATTGACCGAAAGTATTTGGTGATTCACAATGGAATTAATTCCATCATATCTTAATTTATTTTCTTTCATATATGAGGTTGTACCTAACCAGATATACAGAAGACTGGATACGGCGTTTGCTTCTTTGTGAAGGGGAAGCTGACGGTGTGATTAGGGATTATTTACACCATTAATTTCAAGGTTTTCTCCGTTCCTATCACAGAAGTTCGCATCTTTAATTGTTAGCAACAACATTAAATGTATAACTTTGTTTCTTAATCTTGGAATAATATATTTTGGATAATCAGAAAAGTATCGCCTACCAGCAAAGAAGTACAAACAAGCTTTATAATGCAGATACCAAAGTTGTATCTAAGATTTTTATTTAAGGGTTCTTTTACTTACGCGTCTTTTATGCATCCCTTGGGGTTTGCTAGAGAGTTAGCTCATTATGTTTGTTGTTAGTCCCATGATTCGCTAGTGACATATTTAACATTACGATTTAATTATGACTTCAGTGTCGCATTCTACCCTGGAGCCTTTTTAGATTTCCAGGTCTTTCCTTCCATTTTGACTTTTAGCACCACTGTGGAGTCCCAGAATTCGATATTGAAAGGTGCTGTCATTTTACCTAGGTCCTCCGTTTCATTTAGTAATGATACTTTAAGTACAGTTAAGTATTGTCTGTAGTGACACCGAAAAAATAGAAGAAATTCAAATCGTAGGAAAGGACACAACTACAGCCACATCATGCTGTTTGGTAGATGTGCAAAGATTTAGAGAAACAATTTTATTTTAATGTTTCATTTTTTATTGTTTTCACAATAATGAAACAATAGATTATAATTTTCTTTTTGAATGAAAGAAAAGAAACAAAAAAACGTTTAAGACACTAGCAGCATTATACAAAACGCTTATTGGGATGTTCATAGGAAAATATACGTAGGAATGAAGGCAAGGGCGCATGCGGGTATGGAGCTGATTTTCAAATAATATTTGAAATGCATAGCAAGGTTAACCGAACATACAGAAAAAACTACTCCAGCAGATGTTTTAAAAATAATTTTGTTTAATGATTTAAAAAATCATTTTATCATCAAAGACAGCATATTATCAATCTGCATTGCCTTTACAGAAGATATCATTTATGGTATGGATATATATATATATGATACAATAAAAGTCAAACACAGATCTGCTGTCTCCCTAGCACTTTCGCGGCATGAGATATAGAGGTTTCTGTACTTTTTTTTGCAATACTATCTGATATATTATCATTCACAAATTTGCATTTGCAACTCAAAGAAAACCAATAACGGTAACAAAGAAACAAATAAAGAATGAAAACAGAATAAATTGTACTTTAATTCTCGGTTTCAAAATATTCACTAGGGATACAAATCCATACACACCTCTTTACAATAAAATCAAATTGAAATTTATTTTTTACCCACAAATCAGTGTTTTATGACTTAAAAGAGTTTATAAAAAGCTAGGGTGGTACTGGGATCCACAAAAATATTATGACAAAAACGTATGTTTCATGAATTACATGTATATATAAACTATATCATAATACACAGGGAATATATTCATAAGACATATCTAACAATCAGATCCTAGTTGTTTCCGCATTACATCACCAAGGAGCGACACTGGTCGTCTTGTCCTGGACAAGATGTATAGTTCGTGACAAAAAATATGCTTAACTTCCTGACATATTTGATAATTAAATCAAGGTTGGATATGATTAATATCTACGGTTCCACCCAAGTATTAAATTTTCTAATAAAATAACTTTAAGATTCAGGTGTGGACGATTTAGCGGAAGACACTTACCCTATTGGAACACCTGGTCTCATTATGATATGGCGAGTGCTACCGGACTATCGCCTCTTATTTGGTGAACGAATAATTAATTTTGCATTGCTTGTATGCGGCTTTCTGATTGGTTAATGTTTATTTTCATACCTCTATGAAAAAAAAATTGAAAACGGCGCGGGAAATGAGACGAAACAATACGGCCATTGACGTTGCGTATTGATATATGAAAAAGAACCTCTTATTAGATCAGTCAAATTGTACATTAAACATGTTTTAATTTTGAAAATCAATTTTATAAACTAATAATTAAAAGCATCGATGTCAAGATGACATTAATACTAAATGTACTAGGAAAAGATAAGTCATTCAAGAACAACAGAGAATACCAATGTAATCATAAAATCGCCAATAAATGAAATCAATATTCTCTTTTTAATTTTTAAGGATATTCATGCAAATCTATATTTTTGTTCGCAATTCATCCTAGTTGTTATAATTACGATTTTGTTATAATGTCGGTATTCTCTGTTGTTCTTGGATGAATGATCTTGGAATTCTTTGTACATCAGTTCACCAAATAGGAGACCCTGGTCCAACAATACTCGCCATAGCATAAGGATACATTTGAGCTGTCTGATAAATTATTCCAAAATTTGGATCATTAGACATTAAAATCTAACAATGTATACCTACTTTCCAACGCACTCATACACACAGATATGTATATATCTTAATTAATAGCTTACGTATTTAACGATATAAAATATTAAAATAGAAGTATAAAGTTATCAAGTGATATATATCAACGGCATGTCAATACACCAAAATACATAGGTCTATATTTATCACATACAATATAAATAGGGTATTGTATTAAGGATTTTACATTAAAATACATAAAAAAGAACAACTAATTTGGAAACCAAACATATACACAAGTGCTTAATAACAATTCCTGACCGACACGAGAACAATTCGTATTGGTAAAAAATATGCAATACTGTTCAAAACTGAGAATGGCATAAACAGAAAGGTAACACAAAACATCTCGTTTTCTATATTAAGAAAATATATGAACATTTGTTTATACAATTACATATAAAATACACTCCCTTTTAAACATGAGAATGAAGAAGGGATCGGGGAGGGGGATAATGTGGGTTTTTTTTACATAAGTTTTACTATAAAATCTTAATCTATTTGAATTACAGTAAATGTTTAAGACACTATAATAGAATTATCATATGCTGTTTATTGGAACACGGACAAATTTGTCCGCTTATTGTATTTTTACATTCCAAAAATGTTTTCATTAAGGTCTTGGCAAAACACACGGCCTTACAAAATAGTAAATGAATGACATACTTTTAAGTTGGCATTATAAGTAGCGTTTTCCCAGATTAACCCCCACCTCACATATATAGCTGTTTTGATGCGATAATACCTACTTTGACAATTAACAAGTAATTAATATGATAAAGATCACAAACAAGATATTCTGCTGCAGTTTGACATTGAATTCGTCCATGAGGATAGCTTAAAGTCTAAGCCTGCATTTTTTAACGGTATCTTTACCCATGATTTCGTCACCTTTTTGACGTGAGAAACATATGGATTGGTGCTACTATATTGAATACACGCATAAATAGCAACCTCATTTCAACTCAATCCATTACAATTGTTTTGTTTAAATCTGAAATAATAAAAGAACACTATTAGATATAATAACAAACTTCTTTTTTTTTTAAATAGAGTCTTAAATATATGTTTTGTTCATTAAGTATAACATAACATATCGGTTGTTTCCGTGATTTGGCTTTCACGCCATGCTACATAATTGTTTATGACAATGTAGCGCTTTAGTTGCAGCCCGATAGAACAACACATTTCTTATGCAATTGCTCTGCCGATTCTCATTTGTAAACTTCTGTCTGTTTTGCCCTTATGCTGGTAATATAATGATGATAAGTGATAATTTGAAGTTCACATGAAACCAAAATAGCCATATTTTGACACTTAACAATGGAGCAAAACGTATATTATTATTATACTATGATCATTTCTTTAATTGGAATTTTGCATATTTTTCACGTTTTTTTTTGTTTTTGTTTTTCTTTTTTCACGTGCTGCCCTTATTTCGTTTTATTTCTATAATCAGAATTTGGTATATTTTTCACGCGTTACCCTTGCTTCGTTTTATTTCTATAATCAGAATTTGGTATATTTTTCACGCGTTACCCTTATTTCGTTTTATTTCTATAATCAGAATTTGGTATATTTTTCACGCGTTACCCTTATTTCGTTTTATTTCTATAATTATAATTTGGTATATTTTTCACGCGTTACCCTTATTTCGTTTTATTTCTATAATCAGAATTTGGTATATTTTTCACGCGTTACCCTTATTTCGTTTTATTTCTATAATTATAATTTGGTATATTTTTCACGCGTTACCCTTATTTCGTTTTATTTCTATAATCAGAATTTGGTATATTTTTCACGCGTTACCCTTGCTTCGTTTTATTTCTATAATCAGAATTTGGTATATTTTTCACGCGTTACCCTTGCTTCGTTGGTCGAAAATCGATGAGATGATCCTGGTACTTCCTCCCTTACAAACGACGTCTGGTAGGCCCGATTGTCAGCACCGGAGAAGCTATTGTCGATCTCCAGGTCCGTTATTGGAGGATAGTGGTACGAATCCCGGAGTTCCCTACAATAATTAATAATATTTTTTTAACCGTCAGCAGCGATATTATGCGTAAGAACAACTGATGACCTTCATATTGAATATATCGGAAAAAAGCAAAAAAAAAAAAGTAAAACGCTAATCCGTCATTGTGCTAGTCTGTTTAAATTCGGTTGGGCCCTAAAATTTGAGTGCACCAAAATTAGTACATTTACAGTAATCCGCATTGATATATGATTTAATTATAGATCAGGGAACTTACTGAAACTGGTACTCTCCCTTCTCCCTCGGTCTTCGTTTGACACAGAGACAACACACACAGATAAGCGCTATGAGGAGGACAGCGCCCCCAGCACACGCCAGGAGAATGATATACTTAGACTGCATCTTGAGGCGTTCGTCTGAGTTTTCACAATGGTCCCCGTAATACACAAACTTGTCACTTGTTTTACACCTAATGAATGAACAATTGTTTACATGAACATTTTGTTAGACAACTCTAACGCCTACAAACTTGTATCTTAAATCAGGTTCTTCTGGTTGTTAAGTATGAGTGTGAATAGACTATATAAATATATATCACAACCAGTTTGGGATTTAAGCGTGAAGTGTGAGTGACTACTCTGCAACCTTCAATAGAATAAATGACCATTGCAGTGAGGTGTAACAATTGAAATTAATAGAAGCCGAATCGACCTGTACACCGATTATCATCGGTCGGCGTGATGGAGTCTTGCTGTCACGATGTGATGCTATTTGTTATGTTAGCCTTTTGTTATAGTTCCGGTTTTTGATTCCTCGGGAAGTGTCGACTTTTAAGTGATTTTCGATTTTACACACCTGCAACCGATATTGTTCTGTTCATTAACGTAACATTCCGCTCCGTTTTGACAAGGATTGGTAGTCATACACTTATGAATGCAAGACGTTACTCCCCCAGTGTATTGGCAGTCATATCCAACTGGACAAATTCCCGTGGCAAAACAAGGAGACTGAACAATGACTTGGGCTGCAAATAAAAAAATAAAATAAAAATAAGAAAAAATCGGTCAATAACATCATTTGAACTTTAATACAGATATATAACATACAAACACGTTTTTCCATTGCTATGATTACAATATGAGGGTTCTGGACACAGTTTCGTTCCCAGATGATAACCCTATAATGTCCGTCAGTTGTCCAGTCCGGAGGGGGGATATTGTAAAATAGCCGTCTTTATATTGTAGGGAATTTTCAACTTATTTTTTGGGTACACTCTTTTGTGGTTAAGTCCATCAAATAATATAACAATAATACATACAACAATTATTTACATTCTCAGTTCCATTGCAACCACGAAAACAACGAAAGTTTACACACAATGACACTTCATGTAATACACCATTACATTTAGTGTTGCGAGAATGTTTTATAAATCCCCTAAAAACAATACAAGCAATATCTTCTTAATGTTATCCTCCTTCCAGCCACTGGTGAACTCCATATGTGAAAGCTGACCCGAGACCCCTCTAGAACCCTTTCCTAGATGCCCGGATGACCTGACTACGCGTTTCCTAGTAACCAATTGACTACGTATTCAGAACCATACAATTGTAAGATCAAAACACTCCGAGTACATGAGAAAACTGAATACTAGCCTGTCTGTTTTTGTCTTTTGTTTGTGTTTCTTTGTGTGTATGAATTTTGTTTGTTTTGCTTTGTTGTTGTTGTTGTTGTTGTTGTTGTTGTGTGTGTGTGTGTGTGTGTGTGTGTGTGTGTGTGTGTGTGTGTGTGTTGTTTGTGTGTTTGCTTTTTGGCGCGCGCGCACGCGCGCGTGTGTTTTGTTTGTTTTCGTCTTTCTGACATTTTCCTCTCATTTTGTGCCTAAATGCATGCTGTTTTTTTCAGTATCTATCTGGAGATAGCTTTTGGATTACCGAAATTATTTTGTTTTATGAAAATGTTGTTATATCATTAATTTTGCCGCCGTGAATCTTTGTAGCGATATCAGGTGGGGGTAACGGCCACCCACGTATCGTTTTTAAATACCTTGTGCATATTCAGCTGGGCGGTTTTTCCTGATATATCCAGGAACGAGAGTTCCTACATTGTGGACAGTACTCCAGGAGTCCATTTGGTTTTGAACTGTCTGTAATCTAACAAGAGTTGTTGCCCATGTTTTATCTCGCTGTGACGTCGCGTCCAAATTCACAGCGTATGTGCAAACCACGCTGCCATGCCTGCGGATACAATTGAAATAATGGAAAAACTAATGAGGAATTAAAAATCGTGTTAGCGTATGTTGCTCTTTAAGGAATAAGTATGTATTAGTGAGAAAAAAAAGTCCAAATGTAAAATTCTAAAAAAAATACTATTATCTATAGCAATAAAAATGTTTAAATTGAAGTTTAAAATAAACAAATAAATGAATACAAGGTTGTATTGAGCGTATGTAGTTGAAGATGTGGTAGATTTCATAGCATTGTTACTATAGTTGTCTTTGTAGCTTGGAATCAATGTTACTCTTTTAAAGTAAAGTTATGACTTATTCATATATATGCACATCTACTTTAAACTATATAGCACTAAATCATAACAAACTTTGAATACAATACTAATTGTGTAACGTTTGTACCTGTAATGAACAATGGTAATTTTTCTGAAACCTGGAATGTCTTTATAAATCGTCTCCAACTGTAAAATAAGAAAGAATACAACTTGGCTTATACTGTCGACAATTGTCAGTAGTGTACGTAAAATCGAAGATGACCAATATCCGGCCGAGGTTGATACTGGTTATCTTAACTCCATAAGTCATCAATTAGACAGAAACAAAGTGTCATAACTGTGTCCTTTCATTTCTGTAGCAAAACCAGAACATGGCAGAACATGCAAATGCTGAAGGCATGATCCCTTGCCATTGGAAATGCATTTTATTACATAAATCCACCGCAACGTCATAGATACAGCATATTTCATAAAACATGTTGCACTCTCCCGCAACTTGACGGAATGTGTCTGACAAATATGATTGGATGAAACTATGCAACGTCACAGAACGCCCGCACGAGCGAATTCAATTCGATGTAACCTGGGATAACACGCGATAAGATGTAGACCAATCGGCATCTGACACAAAACTGAAAATGTAATAATTCTTTTATATATATTCCCTTTTTATTCTATATTTGCATATCAAGCTATTTTACTGTATTGCGTGTCTTACCAGATCTATGACCTTCCTAGAAAGATCCCGGTATTGATCAGACTCCTTCTGGAGGTAGTCATCATCCCATTTAATATCAAAAGATATGGTAAACGGTAAAACAAATAAGGCAGATTCTGAAAATAAATCACTCCCAAAAATAAACAAAACATATTTATAAAGCATACGCTCAACAATTGTATTTTACAATTTAAAAAATGGTTGGTGATGATAGAGGTGTTATTTTTATGATAGTTCATGTAAATTACACATCAAGAAAATCGTTTCCCAAAATATGCATGTTTGGAAAATGTTTATTGAAGTTAAATATTCTTCCATTTTTACCTTGAAACAATTGTTCAATTTAACACTGCATAAAGATCAAAAATATAAATACACGCATAAAGGTGCCAAAGGATTTCTTATTTTCATCCAGATCATAAAAAAACACAAAGATACATATCTTAGCGATAATTTAATTTTAGCGATTTTGGCACTATTTTAATGAGAAGTTTGCGCTAAAATATGTGTGCGCCAAGATATGGACGTTTACAGTAATGGTAGTTTAAGAGATAACCTACCCCAGAGAGGAGTCTTATTGCTGTATGGAGACGGTACAGTGGTGACTGGCTTTTTGTCCGGTGTGGTCGGAAATAATGGAGTTCTGCCCCAGGATCGGCAAACCTTTACACAATCTATTGTAGTTGTAGTTGGTGTGGTTGTTGTTGGTGTTGTTGTGGTTGTAGTTGTTGGAGTAGTGGTAGTGGTGGTTGTTGATGTTGTAGTTGTGGGCGTGGTTGTTGTGGTAGTTGTCGGTGTAGTTGTAGTTGTTGGTGTTGTGGTTGTAGTTGTTGGAGTGGTAGTAGTTGTAGGCGTGGTGGTGGTTGTAGTCGTCGGAGCTGTTGTAGTTGTCGGAGTTGTTGTAGTTGTAGGAGTTGTTGTTGTTGGCGTTGTGGTTGTAGTAGTTGATGGAGTGGTAGTAGTTGTAGACGTAGTGGTTGTAGTTGATGGAGTAGTAGTTGTCGGTGTGGTTGTGGTAGTTGTTGGTTTTGTGCTGGTTGTAGTAGGAGATGTTGTAGTTGTGGTTGTCGGTGTTGTGGTGGTTACTGTTGTCGGAGATGTTGTAGTTGTCGGAGTTGTTGTAGTTGTCGGAGTTGTTGTAGTTGTCGGAGTTGTTGTCGATGTTGAAGTAGTTGGTGTCGTGTGTGAAGTGGTTCTACAAACCTGTACACATTCTGTCGTATGGTTAGTTGACGACGTTGTCTTGGGGGTGTTTATAATAGTATTCGGTGATGTATTTCCTTTTGATGTTACAGTAATTGCTGTCGTCGGAGTTGTCAACTTTGGCTGTTGAACAGGCATAAGTTTTGACGTGAATGTCGGTTGATTTGAGGTCAAAGACGATATAGGCATCGGGGGTGATGTTGATCGACAAACTTTAACACAATGTGTAGTAGAAGCGAGTGGCATGGTAGTTGAAGAAGTGGTGGTGGTGGTGGAAGCTGTTGGCGTTTTGGTTGGAGTAGTAGTTTTTGTAGTTGTCGGAGTCGTTGTAGTCGTTGGCGTGGTGGATGTTGTAGTTTTAGTAGTTGTTGGCGTGGTCGTTGTTGTAGTTGTCGGTGTTGTGGTAGTTGTCGGAGTTGTAGTAGTTGTCGGAGTGGTGGTTGTTGTAGTTGTTGGTGTTGTGGTAGTTGTCGGAGTGGTGGTTGTTGTAGTTGTTGGTGTTGTGGTAGTTGTCGGAGTGGTGGTGGTTGTAGTTGTCGGTGTTGTGGTAGTTGTTGGTGTTGTGGTAGTTGTCGGAGTTGTAGTAGTTGTCGGAGTGGTGGTTGTTGTAGTTGTCGGTGTTGTTGTAGTTGTCGGAGTGGTGGTTGTTGTAGTTGTCGGAGTTGTAGTAGTTGTCGGAGTGGTGGTTGTTGTAGTTGTCGGAGTTGTTGTAGTTGTCGGAGTGGTGGTGGTCGTAGTTGTCGGAGTTGTTATAGTTGTCGGAGTGGTGGTGGTCGTAGTTGTTGGTGTTGTGGTAGTTGTTGGTGTTGTGGTAGTTGTCGGAGTTGTAGTAGTTGTCGGAGTGGTGGTTGTTGTAGTTGTCGGTGTTGTGGTGGTCGTAGTTGTTGGTGTTGTGGTAGTTGTCGGAGTTGTAGTAGTTGTAGGCGTTGTGGTGGTTGTAGTTGTCGGAGTTGTTGTAGTTGTCGGAGTTGTTGTAGTTGTTGGAGTTGTTGTAGTTGTCGGAGTGGTGGTAGTTGTAGGCGTCGTGGTGGTTGTAGTTGTCGGAGTTGTTGTAGGCGTCGTGGTGGTTGTAGTTGTCGGAGTTGTAGTTGTCGGAGTTGTTGTAGTTGTAGGCGTGGTGGTAGTTGTAGGCGTCGTGGTGGTTGTAGTTGTCGGAGTTGTTGTAGTCGTCGGAGTTGTTGTAGTTGTCGAAGTTGTTGTAGTTGTCGGAGTTGTAGTAGTTGTAGGCGTCGTGGTGGTTGTAGTTGTCGGAGTTGTTGTAGTTGTCGGAGTTGTTGTAGTTGTCGGAGTTGTTGTAGTTGTCGGAGTTGTAGTAGTTGTAGGCGTCGTGGTGGTAGTTGTAGTTGTTGGTGTCGTGGTAGTTGTAGTTGTTGGTGTCGTGGTTGTTGTAGGTGTGGTGGTGGTTGTAGTTGTCGGAGTTGTAGTAGTTGTCGGAGTTGTAGTAGTTGTCGGAGTTGTAGTAGTTGTCGGAGTTGTTGTAGTTGTCGGAGTTGTAATAGTTGTTGGTGTCGTGGTTGTTGTAGGTGTGGTGGTGGTTGTAGTTGTCGGAGTTGTAGTAGTTGTCGGAGTTGTAGTAGTTGTTGGTGTCGTTGTTACTGTAGTTGTCGGAGTAGTGGTGGTAGTTGTTGTTGACAATGTCGATGAACGACATACCTTAACACAGTTTGTGTTTGTTGGGTTAAGTAGAGTAGGTTTAGTCAACTGTACTGGGGTTACAGTCACCTTGAGCGGGGTCGTATTTTTTGTGACCTGTGTTGGTGTTAATGCCATTTGGCTTGTAGGAGTCATTGTCAAAACTTTTGTAGTTCGTAGTACGTTAGTTACCGTACCTGTGGAGTTTGGTAAAATTGGTATAGCTGTTGGTTTGCTGATATTTTCCGAAGAAGCTGTACGGCATTCTAGAAAACAATTACTTGCGGTAGTTGTCGGTGAAGTGGTTGTAGCTTTAGTCGTAGACGGTGTAGTTGCTGTCGCAGTCGTTGTGGTAGTTGGAGGTGTTGTAGTCGTGGTTGTTGCTGTCGTCGTCGGTGTTGTAGTGGTTGTTGTTGTCGTCGTCGGTGTTGTGGTGGTTGTAGATGTTGTTGTTGTCGTCGGTGTTGTTGTTGTTGTTGTTGTCGGTGTTGTTGTTGTCGGTGTTGTTGTTGTTGTTGTTGTTGTTGTCGGTGTTGTTGTTGTTGTTGTCGTCGGAGTTGTTGTTGTCGTCGGAGTTGTTGTTGTCGTCGTCGGTGTTGTTGTTGTCGTCGGTGTTGTTGTTGTCGTCGGTGTTGTGGTGGTTGTAGGTGTTGTAGTTGTGGTTGTCGGAGTTGTGGTTGGTGTTGTTGTGGTTGTAGGAGTTGTTGTTGGTGTTGTTGTGGTTGTAGGAGTTGTGGTTGGTGTTGTTGTGGTTGTAGGAGTTGTTGTGGTCGTCGTCGTCGTTGTTGTTGTTGTTGTAGTAGGGCATACTTGGTAACATTTATCATATTCTGAAAAAAAAAAGTAAAAAGGTTGGGACCAAACGAGAAATCCGGAAGGAAATATGAGACGAAATCTGGAGTTGCAGAAAGGGACGTATGTCCGGAACTTGGCCGAGACCTACCTTGTTGTTGGTATAATGAGAGAGACATGGACGCTCCTTGTGTAATAAGAGTCAAAGCCATGACGACCAACACAACCGTCCACCTAGTAACCATGGCGACAACGTTATCTGAAACAACACCATATATAAAAAGCAATGTAAAAAACATACAGGGATTTACTTAGGATATTTGGTATTCACTCAACCATATAATTAACTTATCATATCGTGTCGTGTTGTATAGTAGTCAGTAAAGTTTCAATACATCTCCATATGTAGATTGCGTGTTTATTTGTTCAAACATACTTACGTTGTACTGATTAATGATTTATTTTCCTAAAATAAATTCGATGTCATCTGCTAAGTGCAGATTAAGCCATATTTTCGTAGATTAAAACTCCCGCGAAATCTGTTCTTGCTTTTCATCTTTTTCATCTTACTATATATTCTACTTCCATTTCGTATGAAAGTAGTTCTGTAATAATCTACATCACTAAAACGTCATATACCCAAGAAAATGATATACATATCCCATACATCTGTATACTGTAAATGCAATTATTTTCAGTATAAGTCAGATTAGCGGATAAACCTTGCCACAAAAAACATTGTAGAGAACCAGACTCTTAAGGTGCCAAACATGAGGCTTGTCGAGGGCCCCTGTCTCACTGGGATGAATGATTATTTTCCCCTTACTTTGTTTATAATCTGATATTTACATTTGTCTGGCAATGTCACTAAATAAACTAACCAAAACAAAGTGTTGTCTATGAGAGTATAACTGACACCCAAAGCATGCCATGATGCCAGTGCGTAAGAATACATTTACAATGTAAACAAAGATGGCGGCCAATGTGAATCGAACTCTGAACTCCTGAGTGACCAAACACAAGACATTTGAAACAACTAAACTAAATGGTATAATATCGACAAAAACACATCAAATAAAGCAAATATGATAATAAATAAAACATTGTGAAAACCAATATCATTATTTTTGTCGTTTTTGTATGCACTATTTTGTGTGGCAATCTGCACGTGAGAAGAAAGGCTGTTCCAGTTTTGAAACGGTATAATTTCGCGATTGACGATAAGGCAGGAAATTTAAATTATAAGTCGAAACCAACATATTTTTCAAATAAAAACAATTCATCAAACGTAAATATAAGCATTAAACTGTCTTGATATGGCATCTCTGTTCGATATAAATGACAGAGCTTTGCAGACAAACATGGCATAATGCGCTAGACATGCAATTGTTGAGAACGTTCAAAGAGCCTCAACCCTTGGATGAGGTAAGAAAATCTCACATAGGTAAAATTGTGGAAAATCCCTGTCCAGGATAAGAGAAATTGCTATCCACGGAACAGACCAATGTAAGGTTCTGTTTATCTGACATACAAGCCATTAGTAGGTGGGATTGTCATGTTCGCACGAATATGTTTGACCCATAAGGACTCCAACTTCATTGACCAGTGAAAGTGGTCTGAAGTGAAGACATTTAGCAATAATACATTACGGATTTATGTATTGATTCACGTCACGACAACAGAGAAATGTCCACCCCTGAGCCAGGTCAGATGGTATTTAAACATATATTTCTCTCTCCGTTTAATAATATTCTCAAACCTTTGCGTATATTTCAGTAACAGATATTCATTACGCGTTTTAACATTTTTTTCTCTTATGAACCGATTCATTTCTGAAACTATATAATATGTGCATATTAATAATGTTAATGAAAGCTGACAAGATTAACATTTCTCATTTAAATTCCAGAAAGCGAACAATGCTTTTGAACAACGTGTCAAGTTGTTTGTTTTGTGGGTTGGCTTTCCCCCCGGAAAGCCAAACGTGTCTATCATCTCCTATTGAAAAACTAGGTATTGGGTCAGCTAAGGGTAGATCAATTGATGTCATCAGCAGAATTAGAATGACTTTTTCCCTCTCCCATTATTCAGATTTGTCTACAGTTTCACTTGCTCAAGATTTTTTTTCGACCCCTGAGGTATGGCAGATCACACGTTCTCGCAACAATATATTGCAATATATTTTTCAAATATTGGAAAAATCGGACTCAGCGTAATTAAAATAGTATTATGGGATTGAAACAACCATCCCCTTCTTTGAGGACGTGACAGAGAATCTCCATTTTTCGAGCTGATATCACTGAATGTCTCTCGGCAAATCATCAGTAAGACTTTATTCCGCAGGTTGGATATTTCTCAATCACACCTCAAGATTCTATCAATCTTTCTTCAAAAAATATTTTTTTACATGCACTGGGTAGAATTCTGCATATAAAATATTCATTGTAGATAACTGTATCCAGACTGACTGACCATGAATGATATTCTATAAATGTGGTAATTTTTAAACACTCAAATTGTAAATCATACTGACCATGAATGATATTCTATAAATGTGGTAATTTTTATCATAGAGATTTATCGGGTTAGGTTAGCGTAATGATGAATATATGTACAACATATTTCTGTAGGATTGAAACTAACGTGAATGTTGAAAATATCTCACACATTTGTTAAATCAAACAATTGTTTTTTGTATGATTTATTTATGTTTTATTTTTTGTTTGTTTATATTTTATGAATTATTGGTCTTTGAATAAGTTATTCTCTGTCGTATTCAAACATTCAGTTAAGAGGAATGTCACAGTTGGATTTTCTAATGGTTTACATCTTATGGACACTCAGGTCATACCCAGACAGTGTCCGTTTTTATAGTGTTATCACACTGAAATGCCACTCATTAAATGTAAAGACGAAACTAAGTGATGTGTACTCATTTTTCTATATTATCTTACATCTTAGGGTTATTGTGCTGATATCACGGTGATTATTATTCCATCACGAAGTTTTGAGAAATTTGTGTTTTGAATGTCAACTTTAACACATTGTTAATATTTTGAATAAAACATCCAAGTTTAATTACTGTTGTACACTAGCCGTAGTAATATGGGCAAAATCAGCTAAATAAAAGAAATGATTTGACCATTACTCTTTATTTCCCTGTATGTTTTACCTCCAGCAGTCAGGTATTTATTAGCTATGTTTAGATAACGGCTAATATTGTCTGATTTATTTTATTCAAAGTCGATGTTACTAAAATAAATATTACCAACACAAATGTGTGTTACAAATTATTTTGGTAATATACATGAAGCATCGTCCATAAAGATTTTACATTTATTGTTTCGTTTCCATACTTAAATCCCTCTAGTATAACACTTGATATCAATATAAGATTTCATTTTATTGATATAAAAAGATGCATTTATATAGAAACAGATACTCTATACATTTCTTTTGTAACAATGTAAATAGAGGATATTCGACAATGGCAATATCAAAGTGGACTTTATAGAGAAAGTTTTATAGATATAAAAGTGGCCTTTATAGAGAAAGTGTTATAGATATAAAAGTGGCCTTTACAGAGAAAGTGTTATAGATATAAAAGTGGCGTTTACAGAGAAAGTTTTATAGATATAAAAGTGGCTTTTATAGAGAAAGTTTTATAGATATAAAAGTGGCCTTTACAGAGAAAGTGCTATAGATATAAAAGTGGCCTTTACAGAGAAAGTGTTATAAATATAAAAGTGGCCTTTACAGAGAAAGTTTTATAAATATAAAAGTGGCCTTTACAGAGAAAGTTTTATGGATATAAAAGTGGCCTTTACAGAAAAAGTTTTATAAATATAAAAGTATTATAGATAAAACTTTCTCTATGAAGGCTTTCTTTTTATAAAAAAACATATAAAGACTTCCGTCTATAAAGGTTATTCATTATATATCAGTAAGCCAGAAATCTAATTAATGTAGTTTCTGTTGTAGGTATTATTGGTCTCCTTTTATCATATAAGTAAGTGATATATTCTAAATATCAACCTATGTGAAAAACACTGTATATCCGGGTCACTTTGTTGGATATGAACGTCGAAACGTGTGGAGGATTAAGTAGGAGTTTATTCCAATTCTTAGTGTAACAGATATCAGGAAGGTTATATATATATTTCAATGTTTTATAAAAGGAATTTAATCCAAAAATTCAGACCGAACGATCATTTGATTCTGAATCAGAAATAACCAATCCTTTCTTAAGATGAATAGAATCTTTCACCCCCACGGTGGTGAGACAGGGGATTCTCTTACCCTGGACAGGGATATCCGCAGTTTTATCGGGGTGAGATTTTCTTATCTCACCCTAGGGAAAAGACAAGCTACACGTGTTCTTCTCACGTTCTCAACAATTGTATTTTGTCACGTCAACAATACCATGTCGTCACGGCAACAGTATCATGACGTCACGTCGACAATTCAATCACGTCACGTCAACATTTCCCTTGCATTGATGTAACGTGAATGCTATATACATAAGAGGGTAAACAGGGATAAGAGAAAAATAATCATTCACCCCCATGGAAGTGAGACAGGGGAATCTCAACCCTCGGGGTAAGATTATTAAGCTGCCAAACAATCGGCAAGCCTCGTGTTTGGCAACTTAAGAATCTTACCCTCGGGTTGAGATTCCCCTGTCTCACCCCAAGGGGTTGAAAGATTATATTAATCTCAACCCGAGGGGGAAGATTCTTAAGCCTCGTGTTTGGCAGCTTTTTCTTACTCCGAGGTTGAGATTCCCCTGTCTCACTTCCAATGGGGTGAATGCTTATTTTTCTCTTACCCTGCTTACCTTCTTATGTATCTAATATTACGTTACATCGATTCAAGGAATTGTTGACGTGACGTGATAGAATTGTCGACATGACGTTATTGTACTATTACCCTGACGTCATGGTATTGTTGACGTGACGAAATACAATTGTTAATAACGTGAAAAGAGCACTCGTAGCTTGTCTTTTCCCTAGGGTGAGATACGAAAATCTCAACCCGGTAAAACTGCGGATATCCCGGTCCAGGATAACAGAAAATGAAATCCTTCATCCCTGATTTGAATATGATTTTTCATTGACATTTTATTTTGAGTAATCTGATATTATAAAATAATCTATGATGTATTTGCGATAGGACCGTAATTTCTACATTATTTTGCATAACGCTTTTTCATTATACTGTTACATCGTATTATTTGTTATATTAGATATGGTCCGATTTTCCTCAGTTCTCTATGGTTAAAACATTATGACGTGTAAGTTCAAAGTTTAATATATTTACCTGAAGTCTCGATGTTTAGAAACACCAAGACAATGTTGCGTGTATATGTCATGATCATTGTGAAGTCACAATGAAAAAAATGTAAATTTACAGTTTTCAAGACAAATATAATGCAACTCCATCCGTTTGCAAATAAGTTTCATATCTAATATAATAAAATAAGGAATTTTGATGAGGTTAATATATCTAAAATATTGACCTGACCAAAGGTCCATCATTGATAAATATCAGCCAGTCCATATTACACTCCAGACTGGGTAAACATTAATAGCTAATTAGCGTACTAAAGGATACAACACCTGCATCAGGTATCTTAATCCCTCTAAGCACCGTCTTAACATGCCATCTATTTATCGGTTACCTAATGTTGTATTAACTAACGCAAATAACTTAGGTAAAGACGGGACCGGACCAAAGTACATTATGACAAATATATAAATACAGATTCTGATATTTTTAGTTTTTTTTTCTCGTAATCCATGGAACATATTTAAAGATCAACAAAAAATTGTAGATTACTTTTAAAAAATGCTTTACAAAAAATATCTTCTTTTTTTTTCGGGGGTTATTTGTTATCGGATAAACCTTAGTCCTTGAGATCGTTTTCAGAAATTACAAAATAGATTCAATGACATTACTTTAGTTATGGGATAATGTTACGCACTAGAAGTTGAGTTGACAACGTGCTGTACCGTATTATCTAAAACTATTTAGTTGATATACCCCCTGAAAAGGTTAAGATAAGTTACCGCTGAGTCTGAATCAGACAAGAAATGCAATGTACATTTCCGATATAAGGGGAGTCTATATCGAACATGCGTCTCCCCCAAGAGTAATTGAGACTATCAAATACATTCGGGTATTTTCGTGTTGGGTTAAAAGTAATACTTAGGATCACTCGTTTCAGACTGGTATCGGCATTAATGTTTTATATATCAAATTCGTTTTTTTAAACCAACGGCATCTCAGACGTAGAATAGATATTTAACACCACCTTATTATATAAAGATTAAATTTCTAGAAGGAATTTCAATTGAACATTCATTCTACCGACCTTTACAAAAATCTATATGTTAAAAGATTTATTGCATGAAGAGAAAAGAACAGTTGTGTGTGAAATAAGTCATCAAATAAGGCATTGCATATTTTTAAAAAGAAATAATTGATAATTCAGAGTGACTCAAACCCGAAAAGCTAAAAAAAAACACTTCTTAACAGCATACTTTGAATATCGATTGATGATTTGCTCATCATTATGGCCCAGTTTCATCAATGCTCCTTAACACAAGGAAAGCCTTTTCCATAGGAAAGCATCACAGAATTTAAAGATAAATCTTAGGTAAGGAACAATCCTTAAATACTGTAATTCTTTCCTATGGGGAATTAAAAGTTAAGGAATATTGATGGAACTGGGCCTGGTATCTGTTAATACATGCTCACTCAGCGAAAACTTCATATAAATACAAAAACAATTTTGACATCTTTTTTTACAAAGAATAATGAGGTATGTTTTATTATTATTATTATTATTATTGTAATTAAATCATATCCCAATAGTAAATAAAATAGAAAGTAGGTTAATGGTTAATGAAATCAATTACATGGATAACGAGACATATGTTTCAGTTTAGAGTAATGAAAATCACGTGTTACAAACTCACACCTGAAATACAAAAGACAAGAAATTATCAATATCAGTGTAATAATGGCACAATTAATATCATATGAGCACCAATGATAATCCACGGGAAACACAAAATATCAATGAAATCATTCCTACCTTTACGCACACCTGACTATTCTCCCTGGTAGCCAATTGTCTAACAATAGTCTATTGGGAATGGACTACCTGATATAACTTGTCATAATCGGTAGGGTGGGGCAGGGTAGTAGGAAAGTCAAGGAGTGCTAGGCCAAAATACCTAGCAGGTAAATCTTCGCATATATTAGCTTAAGAGCAATGGGTCATTTCTGTTATCAATTTTCAAATAATCTCAAGTTTGTTTAGAAAAAGTCGCTCTACTTGAAATAGCCTCTAACGATTACGACCGTAGATACATACTTGGGTTAATAGTATGCTTAGAACTATGTCACGATCATCGTGAAATCATTAAACAGAATCAGCAGATTGTACCCATTGTGATTAAATGTCCGTTATAGCTGCCACGATAGATATCAATTGTATATATCAAAACAAAATGGTTGTCGGATATAAAAAAAAAACGAATGAGGTAAAGAAATCGAGGTAAGTGCAACCAAGTTGTATGTGGGCGAGCTTTGATAGCAAGTACCTGTGATATAAACGTAATGATTTTCAAATCATGCAGATGATAACATAGATTTATGTATCGAAAATGCGTTGGATTTATATCCTCTTCATTTGAGAAGTCTATGGAAATTACAGCAAAAGTGTGTTTCAGTATAGCACACAACAATATATACTATGAACGTATTGTAATGGTATATACAATATTTGTACTTGTACTATAACGATCATTATTTTGAAGGCATTCTATTTATATTATAAAAACAAAAATAAAAACAAAACAAACAAATATAGCACACACACATACACACGCACCCTCCCCCTTCTACCTTTCTTATAGGACTCAAAAACTTGACACCAGGGAAAATTATTTACCGAAACAAGATCACAGAAGGTATTGTGGTTCCAACAAATATAATTTAAAGTTTTCATTTGATACAACAAATTGTTTCAACAAGAAATCATTCCCCCTCCCCCCCCCCCCCAAAAAAAAATAAAATAGTTCCAAGCTGACGATTTCTGTCTGTTTAGAATCGCACAGAGATTAACTCACACCCATAATTATATATCATACTGTTTTATTTGATACATCTAATTTCATCAAACTTCCATGGGGTATATACATGTGTTCTTTGTATTGTTTTGGTTAAATTGTGTTTAATACTCACACATTCACCAAAATGGTTGTTTTGAATACAGCACCAACATTTCGTTTATCAGAACATTTCTAGCAGCACAATAATTGATCATTTACCACATAGATATTCAGTGAACACAATATATTACCTATACATGACCTTTCATTCTTATTTCAACAATAAAATGGTTCCAAGCGTTTTGTTTCACGACCAATAAGCTCCCGTCGAGCAAAAAGAATAAAATAAACTTCCGAATGAGTTTATTACAGAAATGTCCTCGCCATTGTTTTTAATTACGACGTTATAAAGTATGACGTCACACCTGATAAGAATCAACTACCAAAGATATTGCTATTGCGTTTATCAAAGATGTGTTAATGATACCAGTAAGTAACGCCACCGTCATCTCCGATAGCATGGTGTAATATCCGTTTAATCCTCAAAGGCGAGGAAGTGAGCATTGAATTGTCTCCAATCAAGATATGATATGTAAAAGAACCAGATGATTTGTTGTTCAGCCCTTCTGGTATTATATATAACGTTGCACTAGAGGCATCCTGTGTTCAACAGTTCCGATATCATCCTATGTAACTAACGTAATATTAGTGTCCATCGGGTGTCTAGTTGTGAAACAGATCCATGTAAACATCCATAGCGACGACCATCGACTACAAATTTTACTTCCTCAACTCCCGTTATATCTGGAAAAAAAATAATGAAAAATTGTGATAATTTCAGATACGGAAATTCACGGCAGCAACACGACAACAACGATACATTGAGAAATCTCATCACAGCGTCCATACTAAACAATGAAATACCACGTGATCACCACCTAAACAACACATGTTTAAAAACAGTGACAAAAAGTACATCAGTTCATTGACATAAGAATGGGTTAACAGTACAGTATATTAACATCAACAGAAAAGGAAAACCTACACCACACCGTCAACACACTATTACTGAACTCATCATGTCGCCAACACACAAATACAAAACTCATCATATCGTAAACACACAAATACAAAACTCATCATATCGTCAACACACAAATACAAAACTCATCATATCGTCAACACACAAATACAAAACTCATCATATCGTCAACACACAAATACAAAACTCATCATATCGTCAACACACAAATACAAAACTCATCATATCGTAAACACACAAATACAAAACTCATCATATCGTCAACACACAAATACAAAGTAGATCTCACAGCGTCAATGCACAATGCCAACGCTCAGCAAACGTCAACACAATGCAACAAACTACATATTTCACGGGAGCAAAAACAAAGACCTACTTTCAATACACAACGCTGACACGCTAAACGGGGCAAATGTCATCCTGGACATATTAGGACAGGTATGGGTAGACATACGATGGAGACAATTATATAGGGTCAATACAGAAATCAGGACAGGCATTTAAGTGTCAACACGTAATGACGAAAAGTATCAGCTTTGAAAGACAACAGCAATTAATATCACAGCAACAACATCCAACGACAAAAATACATCAATGTGAAACTTTTACAGATTACTTTTCGACAGCGTAAACAAATAGAGATTAATTGATTTAAGTCATGTAAAGATAATTCCATTTTTCAATTAGTAATATTTTGTGAAAATGTGCTAAAATTTTAGCGTTGGAAAGATTTGGTTATAGTCCGCTTATTTGAAAGCTATGCTTTAACAACAATTCGTAATGCATTTAAAGTCTTATCGGCATATTGGCATCTAAATACTTTTATTTAAAGCATGCAGTTAGTTTTCTATTGGACAATAGAAAACTGTCGTTATTTTATTTATTTTGTTTGAACAATATTTGTATTGTAGAAAAATACATTAGTCAAACGATGATGAATGTGAAATGTCAATTTGTGTGTGGTTATGACAAAAGAAATCAATTAATTGTTCTAGATGACAAGTTCATCAAAATGAAGTTATCAAGAATATGTACATAAACATGTATGCCTACTGAACAAAAGAAAAACGTAAACGAGATATTATAGGATAGAGAGTCTTAATGGGATTGTATGGGTACCATTAATGTCATGGATTTTTTAAAAACAATTTCTTTCCCTGAAATTATTACGTAAAGACAACCGATTCTATATTTTTAATGAAATGTAAATTTTATAATAAAATATTATAAACGTTACAATAGTGACATAACTGTGTCTACACTTTCTGGCCTCAGGCGGTTGTTGATAAAAATGTGGTTTTTTTTACTTACTGATATTTTGCTTACATTGATAAGTAACATTCTTAAGCAGGTCAAATGCCAACGTGTGTAGCTTTAACTACAAATCCATGATTTAAGGTCAGTTGGATAAGAATTATAGTTACAAAATATACATCTGACTTGCTTGATAACAGTTGTCATTCCATTTATATATCAGCCGAGTAACATTCATAATTGGCAATAAATTCAATTTGTCGACCATTCAATGCATAGTTAATTTGTCCTGAATATCCTTCGGGATTGTCACAATTTTGGACTCCAATGATAATTGAAGAGTTCTATATGCTAGAAAGATGAATTGCAATGATATGCGGTCATATTTAATATTCTATAAATAAATATATTACTAAATTAATATTTTAGGTGCTTCATATATCCACATGTATATATCGTTCCCTAATCCTATGGAGTATGACACCTATCATAGCTTCTTAGACACTTACCCTAGCTTTTAGACACTTACCCTAGCTCCTTAGATACTTACCCTAGCTCCTTAGATACTTACCCTAGCTTCTTAGATACTTACCCTAGCTTCTTAGACACTAACTCTAGCTTCTTAGACACTTACCCTAGCTTCTTAGACACTTACCCTAGCTTCTTAGACATTTACCCTAGCTTTTTAGACACTTACCCTAGCTTTTTAGACACTTACCCTAGCTTCTTAGACACTTACCCTAGCTTTTTAGACACTTACCCTAGCTTTTTAGACACTTACTCTAGCTTCTTAGACACTTACCCTAGCTTCTTAGACACTTACCCTAGCTTCTTAGACACTTACCCTAGCTTTTTAGACACTTACCCTAGCTTCTTAGACACTAACTCTAGCTTCTTAGACACTTACCCTAGCTTTTTAGACACTTACCCTAGCTTTTTAGACACTTACCCTAGCTTTTTAGACACTTACCCTAGCTTCTTAGACACTAACTCTAGCTTCTTAGACACTAACTCTAGCTTCTTAGACACTTACCCTAGCTTCTTAGACACTTACCCTAGCTTCTTAGACACTTACCCTAGCTTCTTAGACACTTACCCTAGCTTCTTAGACACTTACCCTAGCTTCTTAGACACTAACTCTAGCTTCTTAGACACTTACCCTAGCTTTTTAGACACTTACCCTAGCTTTTTAGACACTTACCCTAGCTTTTTAGACACTTACCCTAGCTTCTTAGACACTAACTCTAGCTTCTTAGACACTAACTCTAGCTTCTTAGACACTTACCCTAGCTTCTTAGACACTTACCCTAGCCTCTGAGACACTTACCCTAGCTTCTTAGACACTTACTCAAGCTTTTTAGACACTTACCCTAGCTTTTTAGACACTTACCCTAGCTTTTTAGACACTTACCCTAGCTTCTTAGACACTAACTCTAGCTTCTTAGACACTTAACCTAGCTTCTGAGATATTTACCCTAGCTTCTTAGACACTAACTCTAGCTTCTTAGACACTTACCCTAGCTTCTTAGACACTTACCCTAGCTTTTTAGACACTTACCCTAGCTTCTTAGACACTAACTCTAGCTTCTTAGACACTAACTCTAGCTTCTTAGACACTTACCCTTGCTTCTTAGACACTTACCCTAGCTTCTTAGACACTTATCCTAGCTTTTTAGACACTTACTCAAGCTTTTTAGACACTTACCCTAGCTTTTTAGACACTTATCCTAGCTTTTTAGACACTTACCCTAGCTTCTGAGACACTAACCCTAGCTTCTTAGACACTAACTCTAGCTTCTTAGACACTTAACCTAGCTTTTTAGACACTTACCCTAGCTTCTTAGACACTAACCCTAGCTTCTTAGACACTTACTCTAGCTTCTTAGACACTAACTCTAGCTTCTTAGACACTTACTCTAGCTTCTTAGACACTAACCCTAGCTTCTTAGACACTTACCCTAGCTTCTTAGACACTTACCCTAGCTTTTTAGACACTTACCCTAGCTTCTTAGACACTTACCCTAGCTTCTTAGACACTAACTCTAGCTTCTTAGACACTTACCCTAGCTTTTTAGACACTTACCCTAGCTTCTTAGACACTTACCCTAGCTTTTTAGACACTTACCCTAGCTTCTTAGACACTTACCCTAGCTTCTTAGACACTTATCCTAGCTTCTGAGACACTAACCCTAGCTTCTTAGACACTAACCCTAGCTTCTTAGACACTTACCCTAGCTTCTTAGACACTTACCCTAGCTTTTTAGACTCTTACCCTAGCTTCTTAGACACTTACCCTAGCTTTTTAGACACTTACCCTAGCTTTTTAGACACTTACCCTAGCTTCTTAGACACTAACTCTAGCTTCTTAGACACTTACCCTAGCTTTTTAGACACTTACCCTAGCTTCTTAGACACTTACCCTAGCTTCTTAGACACTTACCCTAGCTTTTTAGACACTTACCCTAGCTTCTTAGACACTTACCCTAGCTTCTTAGACACTTACCCTAGCTTCTTAGACACTAACTCTAGCTTCTTAGACACTTACCCTAGCTTTTTAGACACTTACCCTAGCTTCTTAGACACTTACCCTAGCTTCTTAGACACTAACTCTAGCTTCTTAGACACTAACCCTAGCTTCTTAGACACTAACTCTAGCTTTTTAGACACTTACCCTAGCTTCTTAGACACTTACCCTAGCTTTTTAGACACTTACCCTAGCTTCTTAGACACTAACTCTAGCTTTTTAGATACTTACCCTAGCTTTTTAGACACTTACCCTAGCTTCTTAGACACTAACTCTAGCTTCTTAGACAGTTACCCTAGCTTCTTAGACACTTACCCTAGCTTTTTAGACACTTACCCTAGCTTCTTAGACACTTACCCTAGCTTCTTAGACACTTACCCTAGCTTCTTAGACACTTACCCTAGCTTTTTAGACACTAACTCTAGCTTCTTAGACACTAACCCTAGCTTCTTAGACACTAACTCTAGCTTTTTAGACACTTACCCTAGCTTCTTAGACACTTACCCTAGCTTTTTAGACACTTACCCTAGCTTCTTAGACACTAACTCTAGCTTTTTAGATACTTACCCTAGCTTTTTAGACACTTACCCTAGCTTCTTAGACACTAACTCTAGCTTCTTAGACAGTTACCCTAGCTTCTTAGACACTTACCCTAGCTTTTTAGACACTTACCCTAGCTTCTTAGACACTAACTCTAGCTTCTTAGACAGTTACCCTAGCTTCTTAGACACTTACCCTAGCTTTTTAGACACTTACCCTAGCTTTTTAGACACTTACCCTAGCTTCTTAGACACTAACTCTAGCTTTTTAGATACTTACCCTAGCTTTTTAGACACTTACCCTAGCTTCTTAGACACTAACTCTAGCTTCTTAGACAGTTACCCTAGCTTTTTAGACACTTACCCTAGCTTCTTAGATACTTACCCTAGCTTCTTAGACACTTACCCTAGCTTCTTAGACACTTACCCTAGCTTTTTAAACACTTACCCTAGCTTCTTAGACACTAACTCTAGCTTTTTAGATAATTACCCTAGCTTCTTATATACTAACCCTAGCTTTTTAGACACTTACCCTAGCTTCTTAGACACTAACTCTAGCTTCTTAGACACTTACCCTAGCTTCTTAGACACTTACCCTAGCTTCTTAGACACTTATCCTAGCTTCTTAGACATTTACCCTAGCTTCTTAGACACTTACCCTAGCTTCTTAGACACTTACCCTAGCTTCTTAGACACTAACTCTAGCTTTTTAGACACTTACCCTAGCTTCTTAGACACTTACCCTAGCTTCTTAGACACTTACCCTAGCTTCTTCGACACTAACCTCTAGCTTCTTAGACACTTACCCTAGCTTCTTAGACACTTACCCTAGCTTCTTAGACACTTACCCTAGCTTCTTAGACACTAACTCTAGCTTTTTAGACACTTACCCTAGCTTCTTAGACACTA